>NW_006921889.1:3374783-3386354 GCF_000298275.1 Orycteropus afer afer
CTTTGCTGGTTTTTTGTGTTTCTCTAGAGAACCCGATCTAACACAGGTAACTAACTAACTAGAGAATATAAAGCAATATATAGTAAGGAGGTGAGAAGTACAACATGACCAAGGAAGTACATAAGAGTAAAAGACAATGAAGATAAATACTATTATATACACAACCTTATGATAATAGTAATAATAAACAATAACTATTGTTTATAACTATACACAGGTAGACATGCAGGCAGAACAGATATGGAAAGATGAATGGAGTACAACCAGGAGTATATATATATGTTTGGCAGGGGACATTCACCCTGAGAAAGGGCAAAATATTGAATGATACAGGAGCAATCAAAAGAAGATAGAAAGAATACAGAGATTCACTGCCCCAAAAAGAATTGGTTGATGCTCAGCTATTTCAGGAGGTGGCATATGATCAAGAACCAATGGCACTGAAGGAAGAAGTCCAAGCTGCACTGAAGGAACTGGTGATAAACAAGTGTCCAGGAATTGATGTAACACCCACTGAGAAATTTCAACAAATGGATGCAACACTGGAGGCACTTAGTCATTTATGCCAAGAAATTTGGAAGACAGTTACCTGGCCAACTGACTGGAAGAGATCTATATTTTTTCCCATAGCAAAGAAAGGTGATCCAATGGAATGTGAAAATTATCTACAAATACCATTAATATCATATGCAAGTAAAATTTTGCTAAAGATAATTCAAAAATGGTTGCAGCAGTATGTTGATGGAAAACTTCCAAAATTTAATCTGGATTCAGAAGAGGACGTGGAATGAGGCATATCATTGCTGATGCCAGATAGATCTTGGCTGAAAGCAAACAATACCAGGAAGATGTTTACTTGTATTTTATAGACTGTGCAAAAACATTTGACTGTGTGATCACAACAAATTATGCTCATGAGGAACCTGTACATACACCAAAAGACTATCATTTGAACAGAGCAAGAGGATACTGCATGGTTTAAAATCAGGAAGAATGTGTGTCAGAGTTGTATCATTTTACCATACTTATTCAATTTGTATGCTGAGCAAATAATCTGAGAAGCTAGACTATATGAAGGAAGAGCATGGTATCAGGATTGGAGGGAGACTCATGAACAACCTGTTGGTATGCAGATGACACAACCTTGCTTGCTGAAAGTGAAGATGACTTGTAGCACTTACTGATGAAGATCAAAGACTACAGTCTTCAGCATCGATTACACTTCACCATAAAGAAAATAAAAATCCTCATAACTGGACCAATAAGCAGCAACATGATAAATAGAGAAAAGTTTGAAGTTGTCAGGGATTTCATTTTACTTGGATTTACAGTCAGCATCCATGAAAGCAGCAGTAAAATCAAATGTCATATTGTACTCTACAAACCTGCAAAAGACCTCTTTAAAGCATTAAGAAGTAAAGTTGTCATTTTGAAGACTAAGGTGCACCTAACTCAAGCCAAAATATTTTCAATAGCCTCATATGCATGTGAAAGCTGGACAGTGAAGAAGGAAGACTGAAGAAAAGTTGATGCCTTGAATTGTGGTGTTGGTGAAGAATATTGAAAATACCATGGACTGCTAGAAGAATGAAAAAATCCATCATGGAAGATTTGCAGCCAGGATGCTCTTGGAAATGAGAATGGCCAGGGTTTGCCTCATCTACTTTGGTCTTGTTGTTAGATGGGACAACATGATATCCTGGGGAAGGATATCATGCATGGCAAAGTCAAGGGTCAGCAAAAAAGGGGAAGACTCTCAAGAAGTATTGACACAGTGGCTGCAACGATGGGCTCAAGCAAAGAAAGGACTGTGAAAGCACAGGACTGGGCAGTGTTTCTTTCTGTTGTACATAGGTCTCTATGAGTTGGAGCCAACTCGACGGCACCTAACACCAACAAAGTGTGCTCCCCAGGACTCTACTTTCAGGAAACATCAATAGATGCTTGTATTAGGGGGTGGGGTGCGGGTCTCCATGATCAAATAACATGAGTAAATGTGGATTAAACAAAAGGGAAGAGTTTTCATAACCATAGAACTTCTCATGGCCTTTAATATGTTAAAGTGTACAGTGAATCTTAGGAGAGAGCAAAAGAGAGGAGAATTTCCCAGACTTCTAAACCCACGAACCATGTTTTCACCTTAGATTGTCTTGGGAGATGAAATGTTCACCAGTCTATGCTTTGAGACCTGCTGGTTCAATTCATTGTCTCTTTTGCAGAAATTCACAAGTAATGAATTGATGTGAATAAAGAATGAACGACAGTGAAATCTTATTCATTTATCTAAAAGA
This sequence comes from Orycteropus afer afer, assembly GCF_000298275.1. NCBI lineage: Eukaryota > Metazoa > Chordata > Mammalia > Tubulidentata > Orycteropodidae > Orycteropus > Orycteropus afer. Next base: position 3,377,075 of record NW_006921889.1, read on the forward strand.
CCATTTGAAGAATTGTCTGTGTGAGAATTATGTGCCTTTTTCTTCAACTAGAGGGATTATACCATCCCTGATAAAGCAAAGACCGGTGGAACTGGAATTCGTGTTTCATCCCAATGCCAAAGAGCTATGATTCCTCTGTGACTTTTGTAATATATAACCTTTGTATAAGTGAGTTGTAAAATGAATGCTAAGCCTTTGCCTTATAAGATTCTTCACTTTTCATCACATGTGCTACCTTTAAATGGCCCATGAGGCTAAGACAGGCAGTGCTTACAAGTCACATATTTTGTTAAAATCAGAGCAAACCCCAGATTCCCTTTGCTTTTAAAGTTGGTTTTATTAACAATTCATTTATAAATATTTCCATTTCCATATACTTCCAGGGAAGCTTTTTTATACCATTTCACATTTTTAAATCAATGCTTTCTAATGAATTAAATTTTATTTTATTTTAAATTCTGAACACAAATGGAAAAATACCATTTCGTTGAAATAGTATGGATTAGAAACATGGATTTGTTGATCACCCAAAGGATCCAGACTATAATCGAAATCACATCTCACTATTTATAAAATATAAACCTGAAGTTGGAGTCAAGAAATCTAGTTTCAACTTCCTCTGTGTTCCTAATAAGTTCTGTGGCCTTTGGCAAGTTTCTTAGCTTTTTTGGCCTCAGTTTCTTCAGCTGTAAAATAAGAGGGCTGGGGATGATATCCTCCAGCGACCTTCCGAGCTATAAACTTGTACAGTCCTCACACTGTGTTTTCAGATGTCCGCAGTTAGCAGATTTCAATATGTATCTGTCATTGAGATGCCCTGCAGAGGAACATTTATGATTGCTAGAACCACATATCCGTGGTGTGTTGATAGATGACCTAAGTGGCAATATTATTCCCCATTATTTTATAAAGGAAGAACATAGCATCATTCTTCTAGTAAATTTGTGTTAGGTGTTTGGCTACTTATGTGTGTCATTTTTTCCCCCCTAACTGTATATAGAGAAATAAATGTAGTGGCCATAATTCAGATTAGCTTTTAATTTCTGAATGTCCTTCAATACAATTAAGAATACGATTAAGGACAAATCTAGTATCTATATCTTTATCCATATGATAGTGAAAAGGCAAATATTTGGGGAGCTGTGTTGTCCAATGTGATAGCCATTGGTTAATTGTGAACACTGAACACTTGAGATGTGGCTAGTCTGACTTAGGATGTGCTTTAATTATAAAATAGACACCAAATTTTGAAGGCTTAGTTAAAAAAAAAAAAAAGAGTTGCTAGGTGGCACAAATGCTTAAGTGCTCGACTACTAGCTGAAAGTTTGGGGTTTGAATCCACCCAGAAGTGTTTTGGAAGACAGGCCTGGTGACTGGCTTCCAAAAGGTGGTCTTGAAAACCCTTGGAGCAATTCTACTTCCCACATATGGGGTTGCCATGAAAGTGAATTGACTCCATGGCAACTAGCAGCAAAAACAATTAAAACAAAAGAGAAGAATATAAAATATTTCATTAGTTACTTTAAAAATACTGATTTCATGTTGAAATTACAATATCTTAGATATATTGGGTTAAATAAAATATAAAAATTAATGCTACTTGTTTCTTTTTAAAAGATGGATACTAGAAAACTTAAAATTACCAATGTGCTTCTTGTTATATTTCTACTGAACAGCGCTGTTCTGAAAGATTCTGTCATGCCGATCAAAGTGAATATGCTTTAAATATTGTGGTGCAGTGAAATACTTGGTATGGATTCTCTAGCCATAGTCTTTGTAACTCCCATTGGGTTACTGGATGGAACCATGCAAATAAAGTGTGTAGAAGTCTGATGTTGGGATTGGTTAGTTTTGTCACTCTGCCAGGCTTAAAATGAGCCTTCTTCTACAGGCAGAGAGGAGATCTCACTGTCATCAAGAGAGAAGAGCTGGAAGAGGAGTGCATCCTTGGACCTGAGATCCCTACACTGGACCTCCTTGGCAGAGATGCCCCGGCAGAGAAAGACACCCGGGCAGAGGAAGACGTCCCAGCAGAGATTGACTAGCAGGGGAACCAGGAGGCACGAGACAGGCAGCAGGCTTACCTGGCCCAGAGCGAGGAAGCCGAGTGCCCTTGGGCAAGAGGCTTACTGATGGAGCGGGGTGCACAGGTGCACCTATCGTCAGAGTTAAAAGGGTTTTGTTACACTTGCCCAAGCCAGGCAGAGGCCAGGCTGAGAGGCCAAGGGCCAGAGAGGTGAGCCTGAGGCCATAGGAGAGAGGAGACTGTCCTGGTTGAAGAACTGTATCCTGTGTGTGTTCCTGAACCTGAATTGTAGCCTGCTGCTTCCCTAAAAAAACCATAATTGTGATCATTGTCTATGATTTCTGTGTGGCCATTGCAACGAATTATTGAACCCAGCAAAGAAGTAGTGAGTGCTGTGGTAGGGATGTTTGGTGTCAGAATTGGCAAAAGGCTGGAGGGTGGCAGCGTGTCAGGCCCAATAGGAATAGGCCTTGGGCTGTTGATCGTGATTTTTATCTTTCTCTAGCGAAGTTATAGGAAGTCAAGAGATGCTACTTCCATGCCCTTGTTGCAAATATCAACCATGAATTCTACTTTATTCCCATAGAAACATTAATCGATACAGGGAGGCAGTTCCTAACTTTAAGTACATTGTGTTCTAAATTCTCATGCCACTTTTCTCTCAAGTAGAATAACATTTTTGACATTGAAATAATATTATGAAAATGTGGTTAGTTTCCTAGCTCTGCGTTAAAGCCTATTTAACCCCGAGGACATGAAAACATTGTATATTAGCAATGAAAACATTAGAAAACAATACTATACTGTGATAGTAGTTTAATAAAATAAAAGCAAAATAAAGACAAAATCTTAATATTTGATGTTTTGATTGTTTACGCTTGAGTTAACTCTGTTCAACCAAAGGAGAAATACAAATAAGATGCTTTGATGTGGCCCTTCAAAGGACTTTGGGAGCATTTTCAAAGATTTGGACTTTTTATGTCAATGTAACTACAAAAGATGCTGTTTCTATTATTTTAAGACACAGGTGATCATTCCACTACCTGCTTATTTATTGTCATGAATGTGGATAGTTGCTGGGAGGTTGATTCTGGCTCATGGCGACACCCCGTGTGAGAGTAGAACTGTGCCCCACGGGGTCTTCAAGGCTGAGACCCTTAGGAAGCAGATCACCAGGGTTGTCTTCCGAAGCCCTTTCAGTGGATCCGAACCATCAAACTTTTGGCTGACTCCAGCAATTGTTTAGATTTATGACAAGAAAAACAAAGGGGAAAGAAGAATTTAGAAAAAGAGGTTCTTTCTGTACATTTTCAAGGGGACAGCTGAACCAAGAGAGCCTGATTGAGGACTGGGAGAAAGCAGAAGAACTTGAGGTGGGAAGGTGTGGGGAGAAGGGAGTGAGGGCCACACCGTGCAATGCAGGACTTTTCTTCTTTTGAAATAAAAAAACCAGACCAAACTCACTGCTGTGGAGTCAGATCTGGGTTTCTGAGGCAGTATCACTACCAAAGTAGATTGCCAAACCCTTCCTTCCAAGGAGTGGCTGGTGGGTTTGAACCTCCAGCCTCCTGGTTAGCACTTAGCCTTAGGCACTATGCCACAAGACTACCACTGTGTAATGGGTACATTTCAGTTTTCACTCGGAGAAACCAAAACCAAACCCACAGCCATTGAGTCCACTCTATTGTGCTCACTCTGAGAGCACTAGGCATTATTACCAAGCTGCAAACTTCCAGATTCACAATACCAATACCACTTTCCCACTTGATGGTCTTTCAGAAAACTTAAAACACCTACCACAACTTGACTATATTATCATTCACTGCCATCATCTGACAGTTATATCCTGGACTATAAAATCCTTAAATGCAAAGTTTAAGATAATTAAAAAATCAATCTGTTACTTATTTAAAGATAAAATGCAAGAATATCTGAATAAAAAACATTTGACACTTGCCTGCTAACCAGACAGCTGGCGGTTCAAACCCACCAGCCACTGCTAGGAAGGAAGGTTGGGCAATCCTACTTCTGTAGTGATACTGCCTTGGAAACCCAAGGAGGGGTCGCTGAGTCGGGTTTGACTCGACAGCACATAACAACAACAACAACAAATTTAGTATTTAGAAGGAGATCTGGTGGTGTAATGGTTAAGGGATTTGGCTGCTAACTAAAAGGTCAGTGGTTTGAACCCACCAGCTGCTCTGCAGAAGAAAGATGGGGCAGTCTGCTTCCATAAAGATTTACAGCCTTTGAAACCCAATGGGGTTTGCTATGAGTCGGAATCAACTCAATGGCAGTGAGTTTGATATATACACACACATACTAGGAGCTCTGGTAGCATAATGCCTAAGACACTTGACTGCTAACCAGAAGGCTGGCAGTTCAAACCCACCAGCCAGTCCTCAGAAGGAAGGTTGGCAATCTACTTCTGTAGTGATACCGCCTCAGAAACCCAAGGAGTCAGAGACACTATGAGTCAGAGACTACTCAATGGCACATAACAACACCACTGACAACAAAGCATTCAAGTAAGTGTTAATTGAGGAGAAAAGCATAAAAAATGAGAAAGGAATTAATATCTATTAAGCATCTTATATGTACCAGGGCATATATGTACCAGGTGGAGCCCCTGGGTATTGGAAATGGTTAATGTGCTCAGTTGCTTACTAAAGGGTTGGAAGTTAGAGTCTACCCTAACTTTTATTGGAACAAGGCAAGATTAAAATAAACAAAAGTACCTTGGAAGAAAATCCTGGTGGTCTACTTCCAAAAAAAAAAAAAAAACAACCATTGAAGCTTTACAGGGCACAGCTCTACTCTGATATACATGGGGTTGCTATGAGTTGGAATTGACAGCAATTGGATGTGTCAGGAACTGTGAGATGCAATTAAATATCTCTGGAATCTTTGATTATAGCAACAGCCCTATGAAGTAGACATTAGGCTTTCTATAGGTGGATTAGGAAACTGAGACTTGGGATTCTGAGATTCCACAATGAGCCGGACATGGATTTGGCATTGTCTAACTTGGAATCCATTCAACCTTGATGCTTTCCCTGCCAGAAAAAAAAAAATGTGAGAGGAAGAACACAGCATGGAAGAAAGAATTGAGGGCATGAAACATATTTTACACTCAAAGAAATACTGGGATAATGTCTTTTATCTCTGTCTCAGGAACAAAAAGTCAATGTTTAATTATATGGACAAGATTGACCTGGGGACAATCTTTCCAAACTGCTGAGTTCAGGGTTGGGGATTAAATATGGAGAGAGCCCCAGCTTTATTACTGATTCTGAGGCATAGATGCCTTTTGGTAAAACAGAGACCGGGATCTCTGCTTCCAACCTGCCCTTGACCCTGATGAGGTGAACAATGTGAAGTAGGGTCTCTGGGGACAATAAATAAATAGCTAGCAGATAAAGTGGTTTAAAGGGTATGCCATATAATCTGGGGACTGAGAGGCTGATAGAATGTGGGAAATCATGTGGCTAGCAACATCTGTGATCATTTTCATTCTTTAAGGGCACAGATTTTCTTAGGTCATATAACATCCTTGAGAGTCTACGGAAGAGTACACAACAGGGGTACTACTTAGGGGTACATCCTCCTGTTTGCCTTTGACCACATAGACCCTAAATCTTGTGCCCGATTCATTCTTTTCCAAACAACATGTTTCCACTGCTAACCATTTATTAAACATTATTCCTTGCTCTTACCTGCCTTGTTTAGCTGCCTGGAATCCTTTCTGAAACAAGGCAAGATTAAAATAAACACACTGGGTTCATTCATTCTCAAACATACTGTCTTGCCAAAAAGCTACACCCCCCCACCAGAGTTCAAAAATATAAGTTGGCTAAATGACAAATGTAGTCTTCAACATACAAATCTATGTAGATTTTCTCCCAAAATGAAATAAATTTTGCTCTTTACCATTTTATCAGCATAATCCCACAGTATTCCCTAAGCATCAGAAATCACTTCAAATAAGGCAATAATGATGATGAAAGACAGTTAGAGGAGAGATCGGTGCATGGGGACCCCCTTCTCTGTTCAGATGTTGGGCAAAAATATTGACATGAAGTCCCAGGACAAGGAGCCAGGTTTTCAAATTCAGCTGATCAAAACAGGTTGGGAGCCAGCACATTCAAGTTCAGGTGGGTGACAAAATGACACTGGTAGAGATGGCAGATCCCTTCTAAGCAGAGCCTTCCTTTTTTTCCACTGTAGTGTTCTGGTACACTAAAAGCAGCAGGGCGGGCCAGCCAAAGGAGTTGGAGAAGATTTAACAGCATTTGCAGTAGGACAGAGCTGATGGCAATGAACCCAACCACACTGCTGCACCAGGAAGGAGTTGTGTACTTCTGGGAACCAAGAGATCAGAGAGGAATTTGCCCCTTTTACATTACTCTGCATCACCTTCGTTCAAATTGTGTTCACATCACTTCTTAATTAGGGGAGTACAGTATGATACTTCAATGGGACATTATAAACCATAACCAAAAGAAAGTGGAGTGATTTGTTTCAGTGAAAGAGACCTTGATTGAGGTGGTTATTAGTAAAGAATAAAGCACAATGAGGATAATTGGTGTGAGGGCTATCATTATTGAGTGATGTCTTCAAATTTTCCCATTAATTTTCCTGTGATTAAACAAAATTACTTACATTTCGCCAACTAACTGAATATAGAAAAGAAGAAAGACTAAATTCCGTTTGCCAAAATATAAAATTGCTATTTAGACTTAAACCATTAATAAAATTCATACCTTATGATAAATTGCTACATATTTTAAGACCTTTGTTTCTCACTCAAAAACCTGACAAACGTTTTCCACAGTTCAAAAATGATTGTCAAAAGCACAAATTCTTAGTAATTAAAAATAAATAAAAATGCAAATGCCAATCATGTTAGGACAAGTAATAGTCAGAAATTAATATGAATAAGGTGAAGTAATGCCTCAAAATTCCCACAATTCTCTTTTCTCAATCAAAGGAATACAAAAGCTGTAAGTCAGTCATTTTGTGAAAAATTTCAATTATACAATTTCTTAATTAATTTCCTGCAATGTGATTAAAATATTGCCTCTTCCAGGTGTTGCAGTATATCAGTGTTTGGCTTTTCCTTTAGGCTAAAACCAGGAAATTTGTTTGAAGAATGAGATTGTCTTCCATTTGTTTGTTGAAAACAAGAAATTATTCATTTGGTTTTTATTGCTGGAAGTAAATTACTCATTTGGGGCTTGTATTTCCAAAATGAAGGGTTTGAACAGTCGTCATGCATAATGTGTGAAATTTCCCCCACCTCGTCCAGCAGCTACTTGCAGAGACAGTGAGTAGTTAGTTTTCTCTGCCATTACAGCAAACTGGAGACAGGAGAATCAGAGAGAATAGCAGTAATCAAACCGAGGAGAATTCTCAATATAACATGGTGATGGGCAGCAAGATAACTATTGATTTTGAAATGAAATCACAGGACAAAATTTCCTTATAAATATATGGGCACAGAGAAGCCACTCAAATCCCCAAATCAACGTTTTGATGTTATTAGCTCTGAGATCACATACGTACTGAAAATGTGGATTTTTTTACACTTTGGGCTTAAAACAATGGGATGTAAAATAATAATAAAAAGAGAGACTAAAGTATTGTGAAAATATCTTTAAACCTTAAAGAAATCATAAAGTTGTAAGATCTTGGATTGAATGGGTAGTTGGAAAGTTTTCTTCCACCTCATAACTCCATCAGCTAGTTTCTAACAGTGCGCAACTCACTGAATATCTCAGAATCTAGAATGGGATGAAAGAGTCAGTCATTTGGTAATACCACTGGCTACAGAGTAGCTGGTTCCCTCATCCCTCACAGTGATGCTGAGGAATACCTATATGCTTATGTACAGGATGTTCAAGTTGGTTAGTCTAATAGAGCAAGAAAATAATTCGTATCATATATAGCTTTAGGAGCTCTGGTAGTATAATGCCTAAGGCACTTGAGTGCTAGCCAGAAGGCTGGCGGTTCAAACCCACCAGCCACTCCTCAGAAGGAAGTAGTGATACCACCTTGGAAACCCAAGGAGGGGTCACTATGAGTCGGGTCTGACATAACAACAACAACGGCGCATAGCTTTAAACTATAAAAATCCGCCCCCCACCATGCACATTGTCCTGGTGGAGCAATAGTTAAGCACTCGGGTACTAATGGAAAGGTTGGCAGTTAGAATCCACACAATGGCTCTGTAGCAAAAAGACCTGGTGATATGCTCTCATAAAGATTAAGCAACCAAGCTCACTACCATTGAGTCCATTCTGATTCATAGCAACCTCTCCTTGGGTTTCCAATGTGATATCTCTATGATATCACTGCTCAGGCTTCCTTCCAAGGAGTGGCTAGTGGGTTTGAACCATCAGCCTTCTGGTTAGCAGTCAAATGCCTTAGGTACTGCGCCACTGGAGTTCTGGTAGTATAGTAGATAAGGCACTTGACTGCTAACCAGAAGGTCAGAGGTTCAAAACCACCAGGTGCTCCACAGAAGAAAGATGGGGCAATCTACTTTTGTAAATATTTATAGCCTCGGAAATCCAATAAGAGTGGCTATTAGTTGGAAATGAATGGATGGCAGGGAGTTAGGTTTTTCATAAAGATTACCAAGAAAAAAAAAATATCCCAAACTCACTGCTATTGAGTTGATTAGAATCATAGTGATCCCTCCTTAGGTTTCCAAGGTGATATCTCTATGGAAGTAGATTGCCCAATCCTCCTTCTGAGGAGTGGCTGGTGGGTTTGAACCGCCAGCCTTCTGGTTAGCAGTCAAATGCCTTAGGCACTACACCACCAGAGCTCCCTAGAAAACCCTATGGAGCAGTTCTACTGTGTCACACAGGGTCACTATGAGTTGAAAATTGACATACATTTGCACATTCTGGGTGGTGCAAATGGTTAAGGAGCTTTTGGCTGCTAAATGAAAGGTTGAAGAGTTAAGTTCAACCAGAGGCACTTGGAAGAAAGCCCTTACAATCTACTCTTGAAAAATTAGCTGTTAAAAATCCTGTGGAGTATAGCTCTTCTCTGACACAAATGAGGTCAACATGAGCTAGGATCAACTGGATGGCAAATGGTGCTTGTATACACACTCACACACACACACACACACACATTCTGGTTGACAGCCAAATGCCTTAGGCACTATGCCACCAGAGCTCCCTATATATATGTATATATATATGTCTATATGGGAGCTCCAGTAGCATAGTGCCTAAGGTA
>NW_006921889.1:3392424-3414798 GCF_000298275.1 Orycteropus afer afer
TTGAACTGCTGGCCTTCTGGTTAGCAGTCAAATGTGTTAGGCACTATGCCACCAGAGCTCCCTTTTAAACAGAACAGAATTCTGAAATAGAAATTTTGAGATATTGACTCCCACCAGTAACATGAGAAGATTTCTCCATTCATTTAAAACCCATCAGAATTGAAAATTATCAAAGAGAACTATACTAGATTCTCAATATGCCCAAGACAACAAGTCCTGCTTCATGGAGTTTACATTCTAGTGGAGGAGACAGACTATGAGCCTAGAATAGATAGGTAGGTAGTCTATTTTTTGATCACTGATAAAGGGTTATACAGACAAGGTAAAGGGACACAAAGTAACAGAGTGTGAGGGGCAGCATCTTTTAGAAAAGGTCAGAGGGGACCTCTCTGCAAAAACCTGAGTCTTGACAATGACCCATCCACAGAGAAACTGGCTGATGTGTCCAGTAGAGAAAACAATGAGTGCCATGCCTGTGGAGGACATAGTCTTTTAGTGCATCAACAGAGAGAAGGACCAAAGTATGAGGTGAGATGACCAGACATTGCTGTGAGTCACAGTAAGTAACAGGAAGTTTAAGAAGCACATTTTGCTAATTTAAATGTTTATATCTCACCTCTTAGATTTTACACCTTAAAAGATGATTTTTGTGGTATAACATGTACTGCTTATGATATATATCTCTCTGTATATGTGTACATTTGTATTTATGAGTATACTTATGTGCATGCACATGTATCTATATATATGTACCCATGTACCATGCATGTGCACATATGCATGTGTATGCTTGCATGCATCATTTGCAAGTGCACACATGTATACATACATGTGCATATGCATGCATATGCGCACATCTACATATATGCACATGTATAGGTATGTGTAGTTATGTGTGTATGCATATATGCATATGTATGTATGTACATGTATAAGTGTGTGTATATGTGTGTATCCATGAAAGCATATGTATATACATGCATGTAGGCTTATATATGTGTATGTATGCATATATATTCAATTGTTCATAGCATGGTAAGTGAAAGCATGGCACAGTGAACTTTGAACTGCCTGAGTTTGCATCTTGATGCTCCCATTTTCTAACTCTGAGGTATTTGGAATGTTATTTAACCCATCTGTACCTCAATTTCCTCATCTGTACAATGGACATTATTAAAGTACCTACTTTGGAGGATGCTGTGTGAACTCTATATGTTAATATATGTAAAGTTCTTAGACTAGAACATGGCACATGGTAAGTGCTGCTTTTATAATTTTCATAGCAAACAACATTTTATCCAACTAAATAAAATATATTGTAATCATTAATTCAAATTTAAACTCCCACAGGAAAAATCAACAATCAAAAACCCTGACTTGTTATTTTTTCATTGCCAACTCATATTAATTTACTTGGCAAAAGTTGTTGAGCTTTCATTTCTTTTTTGGAATACTTCAAACTTAAAGTGGAAACCTCTTGTGATTCTATATTGGGATGATTAATGTTTCCTTTGTAGTTGGAAGGTGCAGCCAAAAGTGTATTCTAGAGGTGAAGGGTGCAGTAAGTATGTGTCCACGTGAGGGAGCTCCAAGATTTCTCCAAAGTCCTGGCCTTCTCAGAGTCACTTGATTCAGAATGAGGACAGGGAGCTCATGACACTGGGCTTTGGGTCCATAACATGTGGAAAGAATTGAAAAAATGTCCAGAGTTAAAGTTCAGGGAAAAATTGGGGCTAGTAACACTAATAATTATTTTACTATTATCCAGTTATGTATTTAATTGAGGGGAACAGAAACACTTTTTTTTTTTTTTTTTGAGTACTTCAAACTGCTCAGCTGGAAGCACAGGAATTAGCATAAAGTGAAATATTTATGGGAACTTAATACTGTTTAAGACTCATTTTCTCCTTGCCTTAAGACAAGAAGCCAAATTAACCATTTCTAATTAAAGAGTTGGAAACAAAGTGGTGTGAAAGCAGAAGTAGAAGCTAAATGGCAATGCCTACATTGTGAAGTGTGAAGAAAGTCATTGGACACAGAGGTCAGCACTGAGCAGATACAAAAGAATTCCCGTAGAACAAGAGAAACAAATTGGGGTGATTTGAAAAGAAATACAATTATGCTAGGCTTACAACCACTGCTTCTTACATGGCTATTTTTCCTCTTAGTGTAGAACTTGAAAACTGGACATGATGCTGTCCCTTTGTCTGTCTGTGCCTGGATTTGAGCTACAAAGGAATCACATATACATTATTCAAAATGACCCAGATGGAATTGCTTTAAACATGACTCATGGGAATTCTGGTCCGAAGGTACAGTTCCTAAAGGATATCAAAATAAGAAGAGATTTCCAAAGACCAAGGAAGATAAAAACCTGAGGTTCCAGGCCACTTCTTATTTCAGACTGTCTATAGAGAGCTCTCATGGTATAGTGCCTAAGGCATTTGACTGCTGACCAGAAGGCTGGAGGTTCAAACCCACCAGCCACTCCTCAGAAGGAAGACTGGGCAATCTACTTCTGTACAGAGACTGCATCAGAAACCCAAGGAGGGGTCTCTATGAGACGAATTGAATTGACTCGACAACAGTGAGTTTGTTTTTTTGGTTTACAGGCTAGGTCTAGACTCTAAACTTGTCTGTCAGTTTGTCATACTGTGGTGGCTTGAGTGTTGCTGTGAGGCTGGAGGCTATGCCACCAGTGTTTCAAATACCAGCTGGGTCACCCATGGTGCACAGGTTTCAGTGGAGCTTCCAGACTAAGACAAGATTGGGAAGAAGGAAGGGGCCGTTAACTTCTCAAAGAATTGGCCAGTGAGAATCTTATGAATAGCAGTGAAACACTGTCTGGTATTTTATTCAAAAACTTTAGGATGGCAGTGTTTCATTCTGTTGTACATAGGGTTGCTATGTTAGAACTGACTTGATGGCACCTACCAACAACAGCAACAACAACAACAACAACATAGACTGAAGAAAAATTGATGCCTTTGAATTATGGTGCTGGTGAAGAATATTGAATACACCATGGACTGCCAGAAGATGGAACAAATCTGTCTTAAAAGTACACCAGAATGCTCCTTAGAAGTGAGGAAGGCAAGACTTCATCTCATGTACTTTGGTCACGTTATTGTAAGGGCCCAGTCCCTGGAGAAGGGATAATGCTTGATAAAGCAGAGAATCAGTGAAAAAGAGGGAGACCTTCAATAAGATGGATTGACACAGTGGCTGCAACAATGGGTTCAATCATGTTGTTGTTGTTGTTGTTGTTAGGTGCCCTAGACCCCTCCTTGGGTTTCCAAGGCAGTATCACTACGGAAATAGATTGCCCAATTTTCCTTCCAAGGAGTGGCTGGTGGGTTTGAACCGCCAGCCTTCTGGTTAGCAGTCAGTGCCTTAGACACTACACCACCACAGCTCAAACATAGCAATGATTATGAGGATAGCACAGGACTGGGTAGTGTTTCACTCTGTTGTACACAGGGTTGCTTTGAGTCAGAACTGATTTGGTGGTACCTAAAACCAAAACAGGCCCTAGGGATTGCCTCAGGACTAAGGCAGTCACCTGCCACACACAATGCTGTTGGTTCGAGCCAGCCAGAGAGCCAGGCTATCTCTTGAGTCAGCCCTCTAAGAGTCTCATCCATTCACTTGGAAGGTTTTTTGGGAGCTCTGGTAGTGTGTAGTACCTAAGGCACTTGACGGCTAACCAGAAGGCTGGCGGTTCAAACCCACCAGCCACTCCTTGGAAGGAAGATGGGGCAATCTACTTCACATGATATTGCCTTGGAAACCCAAGGAGGGGTCGCTATGAGTCAGGTCCCACTCAATGGCACATAACAACAACAACAGCAACAAAACATACAATGATTTGATTAAATATCAGTTTTATGCACATATTTTAATTTAATGTTCTCATGCGTAAAATTTTAAAATAGTTTGAGCATTTAACCCCTAAACCACTATAAGCTGAGTCATGCAAAGATGAGAATCAGGCAATAGAGATTGCTACCCAGAAGAAGAGAAAAATACTGCAGTGGAATATACTTCCAACAAATGAAAATTCTAAGTAAAATGTAATCATGAGATTAGAAGAAAATTTTAAACAGCATATCATGCTTTCTGCATAGCATTCATATGCTTAAATCTTAAATTTTAAAGAGTTTGTTTCAAAATGACTTTAAATTTTTTGCACAAAGATTCCTATTCATCTTTTCATTCCTAGTTCATGAAATTTCCCATGAGGGCTTGTTTATTAGTTAACATGTAATATTTTACCTGGAAAAGAGCTCTGATGGCATAGTGCCCAAGGCATTTGACTGCTAACCAGAAGGCTGGTGGTTCAAACCCACCAGCCACTCCTCAGAAGGAAGTCTGGGCAATCTACTTCCCTAAAGATTTACCTCCTCGGAAACCCAAAGGGGGTTGCTATGAGTCAGAATCGACTCAATGGCAGTGAGGTTTTTTTTTTTTTTTTTTTTTTTACCTAGATTGCCCTATCTTCCTTCCAAGAAGCGGCTGGTGGATTTGAACTGCCACCCTTCTGATTAGCAGTCAAATGCCTTAGGCACTATGCCACCAGAGCTCCTATTTTTGGGTTATATTTTACTGTTGACTTGATTTGCATGCATCTCAAATTTTCCTTCAATATTATTTTGATTTTGACTAAAGTGAATGATTTTTTTTTTTGTTCCACTTGAGAAAAGAATCAGGATTATCCTGCAGATGGGGTTTTGATCATAGTTTATTTTTTCCCCCCATCATTTCCATTTTTCATGGAGCATTTGTTTCTTTTTTGCCTTGCCTGTAAGTTTCTTCTTTCATTTTTTCCTAGTATCTTACTCATGGTCTTAAACACCTTCTGTTGCTTTCTTAAAGATTAAACAAGAAGATATGCCTGCAGAGGAAGCCTTAGGCTTCGAAATTCTCTCTTGATGAATAAATTTGAAGTGTATTTTCTTTTTTTTTTTTAAAGCATATTTTTTTTATGGTGTGTATTATAAAGAGTTTCATACATACTCATGCAGATTGTTTCTCTGGTGAGTGATGGAACAAAGCCAGGCTGTTTTTGAGATTTTCTCTGTCTGTAACAGCCACACAGACAGCCTGCGTACAGTCTGGTTACACAACATCCATCGTCCCGTAGTACTTTCTGGATGTCTGTCCATGCATGGGGAGTTGTTCTTTTAATTTGCAATGGTAGGCTCTAAAAATCACCCCACATGAGTCCAAAGGTGAATATGCAGGCTGGAGGCTTATTAACTATTGTTTTTGTTGGCCATCAACCAGTCGGACCCAACTCAGGGTGATTCCATGCACAATGGAACCAACTGCTGCTTGGTCCTGCCCCATGCATTCTCATGATTGGTCACAGATTAGACTGTTGTGAACCGTAGGGTTTTCATTGATTGATTTTTTTTTAATTGTGATTTGGGTGAAAGTTTACAGAGAAAATTCATTTTCCATACAGCAGTTCATACACATTTTGTCTCATGACATTGACTGCAATTTCCCACAATGTGACAGTTCTCTTCCCACTTCCTCCCTGTAGTACCTCTTCCCTTTGTCCTTCCCTCCCATGTACTCCTGCCCCCTGAACTATCTCCCTGTGCAAACAATGCCCTTCTGTTCTCCCATCATTGACTGATTTTTGAAGTAAAAATTACCCCAACTAACTACCTGGAGAATAACACAGGCTCTGGGTTTATTAATGACTGCTTCTGAATCAGGACATCAGGGCTCTTTCTCTGTGAGAGAAAGCACATTCTCTTCAGCTGGAATATTCTGCAATGACGGGGTCATTGTTTTGATTTGTTGTGGAGACAGGCCACAGTGGCGACAGAAATGGCACCAGACAATTAAACTGCAGTACAGTGTTCAAGGGATATGGAAGACAGAATTTAATTATGAGACAGATGATACTACTCAATCCTAATTGTCAGTCCAGGATCCAAGTCAAGGGTCTGTTAATCATCAGCAAGGAGAATGGGTAGCAGAACTGCCTTACGTCACTGAGGGCAGAAAGCAGCAGGGCATAATTATACTGCACCTTCATAATCTTCATAGCCCCAATTAAGTACAACAACAATGGAACCAATAGAAACTTCATTCTATTTTCTGTAACATTATGTACAGGGACATGTGTAGTAGTTACTATGATTGTAGGGAGTTGAATTTCTCCTTCTCATTAATTCTTTCTCTAAGAAGTCCTTAGATGGAACTCTGATGTTTCTTTAAATTTCACAAGCATTTTTAGAGCTACAATTCTTTTTACATAAAAAATTAACCACACTTATTAGTTTAGCCAATAATATCAGGGGAACTGGAAACCTATAAAAGTTTCCAAATTGGCACCAGCCATGCAGTGATAAGAGCCAAGCTGCCTTAACAACTTGTTACAAATGCCTAATAGCTCCAGAGAGGAAATAGTTCCCTGAGCCTATGGTTCCTCACTCTGTTTTGCTTTTCTGAAAACTTCCCAAAGATAATAGGCGACATGCTTCATTTCCTGTACACCAACCTATTTTGGCCAAACATTTGATTTCTAAACCAGCATGGTGACCAAGGGTGGATGACAAGAGGTCTGTTATATACAATAGAAAACAGGATTTGGTGTCAAAATACTGAGGTGGTACTCCTTGCTTTTCCCCTTCTTGCTTTTGTCCCTTAACCTTCATTAAACTTGATTTTCTCGTCTGTAAAATGGAGCTTGGGTGGTGTGCATGTGTGTAAAGTAAGATGATATATACAAGGCAGTTCATAAGCTTGCAAATGCCATAAAATTGCTAGTTAGTATCACTTGAGGAAGGTCCCTGGGTGGCACAAATGGTTTGCACACAACTAGTAACCTAAAGGTTGATGGTGTGAACCCACCCAACACCACTGCAGCTGAAAGACCTGACAATCTTCTTTCATAAACATAGACAAGAAAACCCGATGGAGACATTCTACTCTGTAACATGTTGGGTCTCTATGAATTGGAACTGACTCCATGACAATGGGTTATTAGTCGAGGTAGGAACTATTGCATCAGAATGGGAAAAAAAAATGAACCTTATTTAAATATCTTCTTAAAGTCAGACAATATGCTAAGTACTTTTGCACTTTTTTAATGCTCTTCATGAAAAGTATTATTTTCCACTTGTGGAAGGGAAGGGAACAATCATGGTGAGATTAAGGGACATACCTGAGATCATACAGTTTTGTTATTGGCAACCCTGGAAATGAGATCAAGGAACACTTTACCCTGGGGTCAGACTAGTTTCCATTCCCCAAAGGATGGAAGCAAAGTGAATTCAGCTTCCTTTCTCAGCCGATTTAATTCTTAAGTGCTTGTGGGCAGAATAATGGTTTCGTAAACATGTGCAGGTCTTAATTTCTGGAACATGTGATATATTACCTTATATGGCAAAAGGGATTTTGACAAGAGAAAATCATCCTCGATGAGCTGGGTGGGTCAATGTAGTACAAAACTTCTTACAGAAGGAGGCAGGAGAGTCAGAGAGAGACAGAGAAGGATTTGAAGATGCTACTCTGCTGGCTTTGAAGAGAGAGAGGAAGGATCTACTAACCAAGCAATGCAGGTGGCCTCTAGAAGTGGAAAAAGACAAGATAGCATATCCTTTGTCTAGAGCCTGCAGAAGGAACATAGTCCTGCAGGGATCTTGATTTTAGCCCGTTGACATGTCTAACTATACAATTGTAAAATAATAAATTTGTATTGTTTTAAGCAACTAAAACAAACAAACAAAAGGCAAACCCATTGCCATTAAGTTGACTTCAACTCATAGCAACCCTGTAGGACAGAGTAGAACTGCCCAGGTTTCCAAGGCTATAAATCTTCAGCAGACTGCCTCATCTTTCTCCAGTGGAGTGGCTGGTAGGTTCAAACCACCGATCGTTTGGTTATCAGCCCACCATTTTAACCACTATGTCACTAAACTTCCTTTTTTAAACCACCAAGTTCATGATAATATATTACAGGAACAATAGGCAATGAATAAAGGGTTCATGTCTTGTCTGGGTTATTCAGCTTTGCTTGTATAACTAAGGTGTAGGGTGACTCTAGTAGTCTTTACCTACTGGAAAAGATCATGGAGCTAGGGCAGCTGGCAAGCAGGGAATATCTGAATAGCATTGCCATGTCTGTGTCTGGGATCTAAACTGTCATTGCTCTTATAGAGAAATACTGTTGTGGATGTAGGTCATAAATATGTAAATTATAGAGGAACATTGGCTGTAGCCTTGGCCTGTGAGGTTTAGGAGGAGGTCAAGGAACTAGAAGGAGCTGCGGTGGTACAGTGCCTAAGGTATCTGACTGCTAACCAGAAGGCTGAAGGTTCAAACCCACCAGTTACTCTGTGGAAGGAAGATGGGGCAATCTACTTCCATAAGGATTTACCACCTTGGAAACTCAGAAGGGGTTGCTATGAGTCAGAATCAACTTGATGGCAGTGAGTTTAGTTTTGGTTTGGAAAGGAAATAGGGTGTTTGGGTCTGATGCATGGCTAGGGACCGGAGAGGGGAGTCTATATTCTAGAACTCTGGGAAAGGATCAGGAAATGTTTCTGTTCCAGATAATACAGAGCAGTGATTTTCAAAAACTACAAAGCATAGAAGCCCTAGATAGGCAAATTCATTTACTATGTATATTCATGTAGCTTCTATAGTAATACACAGTATACAGTATTGAACAAACAGAAGTATATATTGAAAGTGTGTGTGACATCTTGTCCAGAGCAAAGAAGAATGAAGAAAACCAAAGACACATGGAAACAATTAGTCCAAGGGACTAGTAGACCATGTGATCCTCAGTCTGTTTGACCATGAGACCAGAAGAACTAGATGGTGCCTAGCTACCACTGTCAACCACTTGGAGGGGGACTGGTGTAGGAGATCCTGGATAGAGTAGGAGAACAATGTGGAACAAAACTCAAAATCATTTAAAAAAAAAAAAGACCAGGTTTGCTGGTCTGATAGAGCCTGGTGAGAACTCCGAGACTACAGCCCCTAGCTTTCCTTCAGGTCTGTAATTGAACTCTCTCTTGTAGCTTCCAGCCAAACAATAGACAGGCAGATGGGGTGAACATTTACATCAGGTAGATATACTACGTGGAGCAATCAATCATGGGAGAATGGAAGGGCAGTGTTTGCACAGGGAGACAGCTCGAGGGGTGGGAGTACATGGGAGAGAAGGACACAGGGAAGAGGCAACTATGGGGAGGAAGTGGGAAGAGAGCTGTTACATTGTGGGGAATTGCAGTCAATGTATGGAACATGTATTTGCTCTGTAAACTTTCACCCAAATCACAGTAAAAACTAAAGAAAGAAAGAAAGTGTATGTGACAAAAAATAATTAAATATAGACATTCAACTATTCTTCCCAAACCCCGATAGATTGCCTTCTGTCTTCATCACAGAGTGGTGTAGAAAGTGAGGCAGGTTTGGGGAAATGTGAATTGACTGGGGAGAGGGCTCCTTCTTCTTTTTTCTCCTTACCTCCTACTCAGTTTAGTTTAAGAAAGGGAGTGAAGTGGGAAAGGATAAAGAGAAATGTCCTCTCTTCTCTCCAAGATGGCACTTCATCCAGGTAAAGTAATGACAAACTTTGAGGAATCCACGGAATTTAAGGGCAGTGCACCACAGAAACGTGCAGTACTGGCAGAAGGGAGCACTTTCCAGAAGGAGTAGTTTTCAAGCTTTTAGATGAAGTGATATGAAGAGACTCACCATTTTCTTATGAAAGTCATGAGATCACATTTTTTTTCACATTTGAGTCTGAGAATAATAAAATACTCCAAAATCCTTAATTAGTTTTGCAGAGTGATTTGATTGCATACTAATGAGGACAGGGGATTTCAACATTCTCATCTTTGTTTTTCAGAGGACTAATTTTTTCACAACATGTTTGTGGTCCTAAATCATTTCTGAAAATAACAAATATAATGAATTTTTGTCTCTTGTTTGTAAAAGTACAATCTCACAAATTCAGGAGGCTGAATCAACTACTCTCTTATCATGACTTCCTCCTGCAATGAGAAGCAGGTCAGCATGCTGGGCCTGCTGTAGGCAGATGCAAAATGGACTCATAGTGGGAGAAATCAGCTATGGTGCTGTGTGACTATGACCAACACCCAGAATGTCTCTGTGCTTCATTTTCCTCTAGAAATGAAAGTAGCTGACAGTGGCATCACTATGGGTGTGAGGGGTATGGACAGCACTGGGTGAAACTATCAGAAGGAGTGACACCAAAATGGCTGTCTATAAAATTTGTGTGCAGTGTTGCAGGAAAAATGTATTATTATTTAGAAAAAAATATCACTGTAGCTAGTAATAACAACAAAAACATTTTTCCTAAGGCCAGCTTACGTGTGTCAATATACTTACAAGACTAAAAACTCCATGCTATTTGACTTTTTAACTTTCTAAGATCAGAGTTGTTATCATCACTGAATTACAAGGATGTTCATATCACATGGTTTCATCTAAACATGCTACAAGCATGGACTGTTGTTTTTATAGAGTCACTGATTTTGTCAAATTTTCTGGTATTTTAGCTACAATAGGAGCTCTGGTGGCATAGTGCCTAGGGCATTTGACTGCTAACCAGAAGGCTGGCAGTTCAAACCACCAGCCACTCCTTGGAAGGAAGGTTGGGATAATCTACTTCCATAGTGATACTACCTTGGAAACCCAAGGAGGGGTAACTATGAGCCGGATCTGACTCTACGGCAGTGAGTTTTAGCTATAATACTGTAATAAGTAGTATTTGTAAATCTTAATAACTTTTTGAGAATGAATTACTAATTAAAAGAAAAGAAGGAGATAAATAAAAAAAAAATTCTGTTTAGTTACTAATAATGTTGTAATTCTATGTAGAAAGATTTTACAAACAGTTTTGTTGTTAGGTGCCGTTGAGTCAACTCCTACTCATAGCAACGTTATGTAAAATAGCGTGAAACACTGACAAATCCCGAGCCATCCTCACAATCTTTGCTATGCTTGAGACCATCCTTGCAGCCACTATGTCAATCTATCTCCTTGAGAAAACCAAGAAAACCAAACTCACTGCCACTGAGTCGATTCCAACTCATAGCAACCCTTTTTGGGTTGCTGAGTGGTAAATCTTTACGGAAGTAGATTGCCCAGTCTTCCTTCTGGAGAGTGGCTGGTGGGTTTGAACCACCAACTTTCTGGTTAGCAGTCAAATGCCTAGGCACTATACTACCAGAGCTCCTTCTCCTTGAAGATCTTTCCCTTTTTTGCTGACCCTCTGCCTTAACCAGCATTATGCTATCAGAGCTCCTGTTTTCTACCTTACCAAGCATTACCAGTGAGTCAGTTCTGGCTCATGGTGACCCATTCATGTCAGAGTAGTACTGTGATCCATAGGATTTCCAATGGCTGATTTTTCAGAAGTAGATTACCAGGCTTTCTCATGAGACACATATTTGATAGACTCGAATTACCAACTCAAACAGGTTAGCAGTGGGGTGTGTTAATAATTTATACTACCCAGTGACTTTTATTTTTAGGCACTATTTATCAAGGACCAGAGCATATTATTATGTGGATGAGAATATTTCCTCTCAAACTCTTATATCCAATGGACTACCCTAGTATTACACTGTTGTTGTTATGTGCCATCAAGTTGTCTCTGACTCATAGCAACCCCTCCTTGTGTTTCTGAGGCAGTATCACTACAGAAGTAGATTGCCCAATATTCCTTCCAAGGAGTGGCTGGGGGGTTTGAACTGCCAACCTTCTGGTTAGCAGTCAAGTGCTTGAGGCTCATATAAGTTTGCAAGACCAATGACTTATTCATTATAAATACATTTTTTCTCATTACCATAAATGGTGACTATACATGTGGACTTCACCCAATGAAATAAAGAACAAAACAGATGGATATGATGGAGAAACTCAGTATCACCAGTCAGAGCAAGACCGGGGCTGACTGTAGAGCAGACCCTGAATTTGTTCATATGTAAGTTCAAGTTGAAGATGAAGAAAATTAAAACAAGTGTGTGAGAGCCAAAGTATGACCTTAAGTATGTCTCACATGAAATCTAGCTCAAGAATAGATTTGATGCATTGAAGACTAATGACTGAAGATCAAATGAGTTGTGGGATGACATCAAGAACATCCTATATGATGACAGCGAAAGTTCATTAAAAAGACAGGCAAAAACAGAAAAGACCAAAATGGATGTCAGAAAAGACTCTGAAACTTGCTCATGAATGTAGATAGAGAAGATAAAG
This sequence comes from Orycteropus afer afer, assembly GCF_000298275.1. NCBI lineage: Eukaryota > Metazoa > Chordata > Mammalia > Tubulidentata > Orycteropodidae > Orycteropus > Orycteropus afer. The sequence goes on from NW_006921889.1 coordinate 3,404,683, forward strand.
TGAATGGAAGAAATGATGATGTTAAAAAGCTGAACAGAAGATTTCAAAGGGCAGCTAAAGAAAACAAAGTAAAGTGGTATATTGAAATGTGCTAAGAACTAGCATTAAAAAACCCCCAAAATCTGAAAGAACTGAAGAAAAATTTAAAACTTGAGTTGCAATAATGAATGAATCTATGGGAAAATATTGACTCATGCAGGAATCACCACTGTATAAAAATAATTAGTTGATGTTCAGTCATTTTAGGAGGTAGCATATGATCAAGAAGCAGTGATATTGAAATGGTATTGAAGGAAGAAGTCCAAGAAGCACTGAAGGTACTGGCAAAAAATAAGGCTTTGGGAATTGATGGGATACCCATTGAGATATTTCAACAAACAGCTGCAGTGCTGGAGGCACTTACTTGTTTATGCCAAGAAATTTGGAAGGCAGCTACCTGGCCAACTAACTGGAAAATATCCATTATTTGTGCCTATTCCAAGCAGAATGAGGGATTTATAGAATAATGCCATTAATATTCCACACAAGTAAAATTCTACTAAAGATAATTTAAAAATGTTTGCAGAGTACATCAACAGGGAAGTGCCAGAATTTTAAGTTGGATTCAGAATAGGATGTGGAATGAGTGATGTCAGATGGATTTTGGCTAAAAGTGGAGACTACCAGAAAGATGTTTTCCTGTGTTTTATTGGCTATGAAAAACATCTGACTATGCACATCATACCTGTGGTGTAGTAAACTATTTAGTATGGCTTTTCTACCCATAAGTCATTGTAAACTCAGTGGTGGAATGAGCAACTGAGGAGCTCCTGATTGTAAATGTTATCCACCTGGGTTATTTCTGTTGGGCATGGCACAATGCAATGTTCTGGGAGGCTCACTCTCAGGTGCTTGTTGTTGTTGTTGTTATGTGCCATCAAGTCGACCCGACTCATAGCGACCCCTCCTTGGGTTTCCGAGGCAGTATCACTACGGAAGTAGATTGCCCCATCTTCCTTCCGAGCTCAGGTGCTTAGAATTCTGTTATAATTGGTTGGTTTGGCCACTCTGCCAAGCTAAAAAGTAGGCCTCCTAGAGACAAAACTCTCTCTGACAGCTGGCTGAGGAATGATGTGCGCCTGCAAGACACATGCTGCTGGGAAAGAGATGCAAGAGACACGCATTGTTGAGAGAGACACCAAGGGACATGCACTGCTGGGTGAGAGACTGTGAGAGACTGTTTGTTGAGAGATGGCGGGCTGGGAAAGAGACTGAGCATTTTTTCCAGAACTCGAATTGTAGCCTGGCGCTTCCCTAATAAACCCCATAACCTGTGAGTTCTGTGTGGCCACTGCAGTGAATTATCGAACCCAGGAGAGAGGTGGTGGGTGCTTTGGGAGGAAGGGTTGGTGAAAGAGCTGGAGGGAGGCAGCATGTCTGGCCTTGTAGGAATAGGCCTTGGGTTACTGATGGTGATCCTGTCTTCCTCTTGTAGGGTTAGAGGAGGTCGGAAGATGTGGCCTCCTTGCCCTTTTTGCAATACCACATTATGGATAATATTGCAAAGAATGGGAATTCCAGAACACTTAGTTGTGCTTATGAGGCACCTGTACATGGACAAAAAGGCAGTTGTTCAAACATAACATGGGGATACTGCATGGTTTAAATCAGGTAAGCTGTGAATCAGGGTTGTATCCTTTCACTGCACTTATTTAATCTGTATACTAAGCAAATAATCTGGGAAGTTGGAGTGTATGAAGAAGAATGTGGCATCAGGATTGGATGAAGACTCATTAACAACCTGCAATATGCAGATAACTCAATCTTGCTTGCTAAATTTGAAGAAGAATTGAAGCAGTTATTGATGAAGATCAAAGACTACAGATTTCAGTGCAGATTACATCACAACATAAAGAAAATAATAATCCTCACAACTGGTCCAATAAACAACATCATGATAAATGGAATGGTCAAAGATTTCATTTTAGTTTGATCAACAATCAATGCCCATAAAGCAGCAATCAAGAAATCAAATGAAGTATTGTGTTGGGAAAGTTTGCTGCAAACGACTTCTTTAACTTGTTAAAAAGTAAAGATGTCACTTTGAGAACTAAGGTACACCTGCCCCAAACCATGGTATTTTCAATCACTCCATACATATGCAAAAGCTTGACAGTGAATAAGGAAGACCAAAGAAGAACTGATACCTTTGAATTATAGTGTTGTTGAAGAATATTGAAGATACCATAGACTACTGGAAGAATGAACAAATCTATCTTGGAAGAAGTACAGCCTGAATGCTCCTTAGAAGCAAATATGGTGAGGCTTTGTCTCACATAATTTGGAAATGTTATCAGGAAGCTATCTCTGGAGAAGGACATCCTACTTGGTAACGTGGAGAGTCAGTGAAAAAAGGAAGACCCTCAACAAGATGGATCGATACACTGGTTGCACAAATGGGCCCTAACTTAGTAATTGTGAGGATAGCACAGGACTGAACAGTGTTCCGTTCTGTCATCTGCGGGGTTACTAGAAGTCAGAATTGAGTTGACAGCAGCACCCAACAGCAACAACTCTATTGTACTTAAGATGAAAATGCTTGAGTTTATTCCAGGCCAAACCCTGTTTCAGTGCAAAAAAGAATTGGGGCAGCTTAGGCTGTATTAGCTGTACCCTCCATGACTCTAAATGATGTGAAAATCACAAACCAAACCCACTGCCACTGAGTTGATTCCAACTCATGGAGAAACTTTAAGATAGAGTAGAACTGCTCCCTAGGGTTTTCGAGGCTTTAAATCTTTACAGAAACAGACTGCCTCATCTTTTTTCCATGGAGGGGCTTGTGGGTTTGAACTGCTGATCTTTTGGTTAGCAGCCAAATGCTTTAAACACCACACCACCAGAGCTTCTAAAGAAAGCTATTTTATAATGTTTCCCTTATAAATACAAAGCTGAGTATCATTCATGTATCAAAAAGAGAAGTAGGAACAAAGAAACAAGCCATAGAAACACAAGATTCTCTGAAAATCATTCATTGGACAACTCCTTAACACAAGGTTTCAGAATTGCATTCCTATTGACCTACTGGTAGGAATATTCTTGGTTGTTGGGGGCTTTCCTGTGCCTGGGAAGATGAGCTGCATCCTGGGCCACTACTCCCTGGGTGCCAGGACCATCTCCCACTAGAAACAGCCAAACATGGCTGCAGATGTTGCCAAACGTTCCATGTTGTTGTTGACTCTGCCTCTAGTTGTCTACCTGACTTTCCGTAATTTTTCAAAGCTTAAGTTTTCTCATCTGAGAAATGGGGATCATCATTATACATATCTCTTAGGGTAACTGTGAAGATTAAACAAGATTGCATAGTGCCTAAGGCACGTGACTGCTAACCAGAAGGCTGGCAGTTCAAACCCACCAGCCACTCCTCCGAAGGAAGATGGGGCAATCTACTTCCATAGTGATACTGCCTCGGAAACCCAAGGAGGGGTCACCATGAGTCGGGCCTGACTCGACGGCACATAACAACAACAACATCATCAGAGGCACTTAGGAGGAGTTGGTAATTGTTCTATCATCATTATTACTGCCACAGTCATCATTACCCTCAGCTCTGACAGATTTTTCTCAATGCTGCACTCTGTATTGTTCTACAGCAGAGTATAGCTTTAAAAAATAATTATTTGGGAAAATACATTTTAAGTCCTCTACAGGATTTCAAACTTCAGGCTTCTAAATGAAAGGCTCATCATGATATCCATTCCTTTTTTTGTGACTCATTCATTCATTAGTAATCATTACATTGGACACAGTTAAATATGCATTTCATCCAGTGATGCCCACAGGGAACCCAATGCAACATACACCACCCAAATCAAAATGTAATGTTAATGGAAATTAACGAAAGACAAATCATTCCTTAGCACACTAATTAGCTTTTTTTTTAAGAATTAAATCACCATGAGTTGCACATTCCACAAATAATTACAAAAAAGAATAAAATAAGAATCTCATTAAACTATTTAAACAAAGCACTGGATTTATAAAACTCCTAAGTTCCACATTAGAGAGCACAAGTGTGTTTCCCAGAAGGAGGGATAATGTTACAGAGTTTCTGTTTTTCTGAAATCCTAATTTTATTAGTAGCAAAGTAATTAATTTTTGTAGCAACAAATTCTTCAAGGAGAAATAAATACCAAGTCAGAGCAACGTGAGCAAAGCAGTTAATGGAAGGAGATGGAAATCCAGCAACCAAGCCTTAAGAGCAATTTTTATCACCTACTCTGAAAATATGTCCTTAAAATCTGGTTCATTTCCAAACAAGTTTCTAAACAAATCTCCACTACTCAAAAGATAAATGTGGTATCAGTGAACTTGCAGATAATTCAACTGGGAAAGAAAACGGGAAGCATTTTTTTTTCAGGGACTGAAAAATACTGTGTAAGTGGAAGAAGTGAAGAGATGTGTGTGTGTTTGAGAGAGAGATAGAGACAGAGACAGAAATGAAGTGTTTTCAAAAGAATACAGTCTCCCAAATACCTAATGATTGTGGTATTAATTAGAAGAATACATGAAATAATAAAAATTTATATTATATTAGCTTTATTTTATTTTGGTTGACATTCAACTATTTCAGGAGGTAGCATGTGATTAAAAACTAATGGTTATGAAGGAAGAAGTCCAAGCTGCACTGACGGCATTGAGAAGAAAGAAGGTCCCAGGGTTGACCGGATACCCATTGAGATGTTTCAACAAATGGATGCAGCCCTGGAGGTGCTCATTTGTTTTTACCAAGAAATTTGGAAGACAACTACCTGGCCAACTGACTGGAAGAGATTCATGTTTATCCTCAGTCCAAAAAAGGTGATCCGAAAGACTGTAGAAATGATCAAACAAGCATTAATATTGTTAATGCAAGCAAACTTTGCTGAAGATAATTCAAAAATGGTTGCAGCAGTATATTCACAGGGAAATTCCAGAAATTCAAGCCAGATTCAGAAGAGGGCATGTAATGAGAGACATCATTGCTGATGTCAGATGGATCCTGGCTGAAAGCAAAGGATGCCAGAAAGGTGTTTACTTGTAATTTATTAACTATGCAAAAGCATTCAACTATGTGGGTCATAGGAAATTATCAATAACATTGAGAAGAAAGAGGATTCCAGAACACTTAATTGTGCTCATGAAGAACCTGCATATAGACCAAGAGGCAGTTGTTTGAACAGAACAAGGAGGATACTGCGTGGTTTAAAATCAGAGTGTGCACTGGGTTGTATCCTTCACCATACTTATTCAATGTGTAGATTGAGCAAATAATCTGAGAAGCTGGACTAAATGAAGAAGATCATGGCATCAGAATTGGAGAATAATAATAACCTGTGATATGAAGATGACACAACCTTGCTTGCTGAAAGTGAAGAGGATTTGTTACTGATGAAGATCAAAGACTATAGCCTTCTGGGTGGATTATACTTTAACATAAAGAAAACAAAAGTCCTCACAACTGGACCAATAAGCAACATCACAATAAATGGAGAAAAGATAGAAATCATCAAGGATTTCATTTTACTTGGATCCACAATCAACATCCATGGAAACAAACAAACAAACAAAAAAAAAAACCAAAAACTCACTGCCCTTGAGTTAGTTCTGACTCATAGCAACCCCTCCTTGGGATTTCGAGGTGGTATCTGCTATGGAAGTATATTGCCCAGTCTTCATTCTGAGGAGTGGCTTGTGGGTTTGAACAGTTAACCTTCTGGTTATCAATCAGATGCCTTAGGCACTATGCAGCTGGAGCTCAAAAAGTCAGATGACGTATTGTGTTAGACAAATCTGCTGCAAAAGGCTTCTTTAAAGTGTTAAGGAGCAAAGACGTCACTTTGAAGACCAAGGTGCACTTGGCTCTAGCCATGGTATCTTCAGTAGCCTCATATGCATGTGAAAGCTAGACAATGTATAAAGAAGAATGAAGTAGAATTGATGCATTTGAACTGTGGCATTGGCAAAGAGTATTGAAAATACCATGGATTGCCAGAAGAATAAACAAATCTATCTTGGAGAAAGTACAGCCTAAATGCTCCTAAGTAGCAAGGATGGCCAGACTTCTCAAGTAGTTGGTCATGTTTTCAGAAGGGACCAGTCCCTGGAGAAGGATATCACACTTGGTAAAGCAGAGGGTCAGTGAAAAGGGGGAAGACCACCAATGAGATGGACCGACACAGTGGCTGCAACGATGGGCTCAGGCAGAGCAAGGATGGAGAGGCTGGCGCTGGGCCGGGCAGAGTTTGGTTTTGTTGCACAGGAGTGAAGTCAGGGTTCAGTGTGCAGCCACCACCCATCTGTCAGTGGATGACTGTGTATTGCTGTGATGCTGAAAAGGCCTCAGAGAGCTTCCAACTAAGACAGACTCCAGAGTAAGGTCTTGTGATCCACTTCTGAAAATCACCTAATGAAAATGCTAAGGATCACAATGGTATAATTTTGCAACAAATCACAGGGAAACAACAGAACCTGGCAGCATTCTTTTTTATTGTTGCATGAAGTTGACATGAGCCGGGGGGCCGACTAGACACAACTAACAACAGCAGTATGGAGTTAGACAGACTTAGAAGGTTTTAAACCATCAGTAACCAATTGTTCCTCCGTCAGTAAATTTCTTAACTTCCCTGATTCTCAATTTCCTCAGCTCCAGTGGCAGAAGGAAGCTGGGGCAATTTACTTCCATAGTGATACCGCCTTGGAAACCCAAGGAGGGGTCGCTATGAGTTGGTTCTGCCTTGACGGCACATAACAACAACAACAAGTGGCGTAATGCCTAACGCATTTGACTGCTAACCAGAGGCTGGCAGTTCAAACCCACCAGCCACTCCTGGGAAGGAAGGTTGGGCAATGTACTTCCGTAGAGATACTGCCTTGGAAACCCAAGGAGGGGTCACTAGGAGTTGGATCCGATTTGACTGGAGTGTGTGTGTTATAATGAATCTAAATATCTATGTCTTTATCTTACAAATTGGGAGAAGATTAAGTAAAATAAAGTCTACTGAAGTTTTAGCACTGAACCTGGCACCGCGGAGGTGATTCTGTTTGCGTTTATATCTGAGTCATCAAAATAATACACTTCTGTATTAAGTCCAGTTAAATGTATTTTTTTTTTAAATGTTTAATTAAAGAAAACTCTCTGTAACATTTTCCAGAGCAAAATAAAAATGCACAACCTTGATATGTATGACAAATAGTACTCTAAGGGTCTTAACTTACATCTTATGCACTCTCTCTGATTTATGTGCAGGGCTAAATTTTATATCTGTATCAATCACTTTTATAAGATAGCAGTACATTCTTGGAGTAAGGAAAAATTGGTATTAAAGAATGTTCACGTGATTGTCAGAGTTTAGTCACAGTATACCATATATTAAAAGCTATATATTTCAAATGCTAAGACACCTCTGGAAGTAGGGAATACTCCTGTCCAACAAAAAGTTAAGTTGTTTGGGTCATTTTAAAATTTATTTCTCTTATAAAGAGTTTATAGAAAATCAGGTTTGAGAAGTCTTTCTATTCTTGAAAATAGAAGGGAGCAAGGTATTGCATAGTTTTATTGAAAATACTAATAGGTAAAAGAAAACAAACTAACCGTATTAAGATCTTACTATCCAATGGTTTCATGTATGGTTTCTCATTTAAGCCATGCAACAAATCTAGCAGTTTTGATTATTCTTTTTATAGATGAAGTGATGGATGTTCAAGGAGCTTAAGGGATGACTCTCAGAGACTCCCAACTAGTAAAGGCCAAGTTGAAATTTTAAAAAAGTGTCTTGTGCAGCACTCTACAGCCCAAGCTTTTCCTTCTATATTGTACCATCATTGTTGTTGTTAAATGCCTTCGAGTAGATCCCAGCTCACGGGGACCCTATGTGGTGTTCTTGTTAGGTGCCATCGAGTTGGCTCTGACTCGTCGTGACCCTGTGAACAACAGAATGAAACTGTGCCTTATTGTGCACCATCCTCAAAGCCTTGCTATGTTTGAGTCCATTGTTGTAGCCACTGTACCAATGCATCTCATTGAGGGTCTTCTCCTTTTTTGCTGACCCTCTACTTTACCAAGCATGATATCCTTCTTCAAGGACTGGTCCTTTCTGACAACATGACCAAAGTAGGTAAGACAAAGTCTGGCCATTCTTGCTTCTAAGGAGCATTGTGGCTGTGCTTCTTCCAGGACAGATCTGTTTGTGTTACAGAGCAGAAAAGCCCCCTAAGCTTTCCTTGGCAATGATCTTGTCAGGTCTTTCTCCGGGAACACCCCTCAATGACTCAAACAACACTCGCATTGATTGAAGCAGTTATTGTCCAGTTGATTCTGACTCACAGCAAACATGTAGGACAGAATCAAACTCCCCCAGATGGTTTCCAAGGCTGCATTTTTTTTTTTTTTTTTACTTTTTATTGTGATTTGGGTGAATTCTTAAAGAGAAAATTGGTTTCCATCCAACAATTCATATATATTTTGATATGACGTATTGATTGCAATACCCACAATGTGATAGCACTCTTTCTACTTCCCTTAGATGTTTACTGTTTCTTTCATCCTTCTTTCCTATCTGTTTCTGCCTTCTGAACTTTATGTCTTGGCAAAAACATGTTGTTGTTTTTGTTGTTATATGCCGTTGAGTCAGCCCTGACTCATAGCGACCCCTCCTTGGGGTTCCGAGGCAGTATTACTATGGAAGTAGGATTGCCCAACCTTCCTTCCGAGGAGTGGCTGGTGGATTTGAACCACCAGCCTTCTGGTTAGCAGTTAAGTGCCTTAGGCATTTTGCTACCAGAGCTCCTGGGCAAAAACATATAATTGGTTATTCTGACTATGTACCTCTCTGGTGCTGTTCACCTTATAGGCCTTTCTGTTGTTTGGCTGAAAGTTGAGTCATTGGGAAAGTTTGATTTCAGGCCCAAAGGGTACCTAAGGGCCATAAACTGGAGGGCTAGAAGACAATGTGATCTTTATAGAAGCAGACTGTCACATCTTTCTCCTGTGGAGTGGCTGGTGGATTCAAAATGCTGATCTTTCAGTTAGCAGCTGAGCACTTAACCACTGCACCACCAGGGCCCTTTGATTAACATACCTAAATCTCTTAGCTCATAAATTTCATGACAGATGGAATTTCTATTTTATAGATGAACAAACGATGAATAAAAGAAATCAAGTACAAGATGTCACACAGTCATCATGAAATTCTATCATGACTCTAACTCAGGTTTTCTGATTCTTCCTTGAGTCATTGATCTTTGATGATAGCTTTCTCTCAAGTGAGCTTAATAAAATATTTAATAAAGGTCAGTGAATGAAAATAGTCCTAAGATAAAATCTCCATCAATGAGATGAATTTTCCAAAAATCTAGAGGTCTGCTCCCCACTTAACAATTCCAAAATTTTATGACTTGGAGATGTAATTAACTCATTCTTTCAGAATTGAAGTTGATTTCAGATTACTTAAATGTATGTGGTCTGAGTGTCTGTCATAAAACGTTTTTGATTTTGGCTTGGAAAATCAGCCCTATTGATATATAAGGAGAAGAACTATTGATTCAGTATATCTGATCAGAAGGTTTACTTCCTGAAGGGTTCAGTGAGTTCAGGTGTTTGACTAGAGATCCGGGAGGGACTGGGGACACACTAAATTGCTGCAGTTGACAAAGGCCTTCACCGACATGCAGCCAGGCTGTGCTGGCATTATGTGTTGCATAATGAACAGCCAGGACATTTATTAAATTGAATACTGTTCAAGAGATTCAATTTGCATGACAAACAACATGGTTTCTGTTTAATCTGCCTCCTCCACATCCTTTGTCCAGGATGAGGTGACAATCACACAGGGCAGCATAACATCTTAGCCCAATGCCAAATGAAGGGAAAATCCAGAGGAGATATTAAGGGTGATGCCCCATAGAAAAAGGCCCCTTCAGTTCTTGACTGGATCAGTTAAGATCCTCCCTGCAGATGTTGGCCATACTACCTCCTCTTCCTGGTTTTCTTCCCCCAGCTCCGTTTTGCCATTCTTAATTTTTCTCTTGTCTTTCTGTTTTCTGTCCTTCAGGTTGGGGAAGAAATACTGCTGCTTCAAAGAGGCATGGCTTCCTCAC
>NW_006921889.1:3415245-3428648 GCF_000298275.1 Orycteropus afer afer
AGGCCACACCCCTGGGGAGACTCCCCTTGGGCAGATCGGCCGCTCAGAACTCAGTCATCTGATCCCATCATGGGAACAACCACTCACAACTGGAGTCCAGCCAAGTTGACACATCTTCAACTATCACTATATATATATATATATATACCCTCACTTATTCTCTGTCATTGCCCCATGTATGTCTCCTTCATAGTACATATTATACATTTTAAAGTAGGGATCTATTTAACAACTCATTTATGTGCTTACTTATTTTTTTCCCTCCTTTACCAGATGGCAAGCTTCTTAAGCATAGGAACTATGTCAATTTTACTCACCTGTGTATACTTCTCACCTAGCTCAATACCTGGTACATAGTAATGGCTCATAATGACATGAGGGAACAGATGACTGAATAGACAAATAAGTAAAGAATTTGGCCATGCTCACTTTAATCACCTATATTCACTCTAAAAATCAATTTTTTAAAAAACCACCAGTTGCCTTTGAGTTGATTCCAACTCATGGCGACACCAGGTGTGTCAGAGCAGAGCTGTTCTTCATAGGGTTTTTAATGGTGGATTTTTGGAAGAAGATCCCTCCATCTTTCTTCTGAGGTGCCCCTGGGTAGATCTGAGCCTCCAATCTTTCAGTTAGCAGACAAGTGTTAACTATTTCTACCACCCAGGGACTCCAAGAATTAACACCAAAAAAAAAAAACAACCCAAACCCAAAACCAGACTCACTGCCATTGAGGATTCAACTCATAACAACCCGTCCTTGGGTTTCCGAGGTGGTATCACTACAGAAGTAGATTACCCAACCTTCCTTCTGAGGAGTGGCTGGTGGGTTTGAACCACCAGCCTTCTGGTTAGCAGTCAAGTGCCTTAGGCACTAAGCCACCTAAGGACTGTGATAGAATGTGTTTTTGCAGTTAAAATATTCCAAATACCCTCAACTAGGTTTAGCTTATCTGTTGGAATTAGTTCTGCTTCCTGAGCTCCCACATTTTAAAAATTGGTTTTTGCTTTTGATTGTGGCAATATGAACAAAATTGTTTTGTTGTTGTTAGGTGCCATCGAGTTGGCACTGAGTCTTAGCGACCCTGTGTACAATAGAACGAAACAGCCTCACAATACTTACTGTACCTGAGCCCATCATTGCAGCCATTGTGTCAGCCCATCTCATTGAGAGCCTTCCCCTTTTTCATTGACCCTCCACTTTACCAAAAACAATGTCCTTCTCCAGGGAATGATTCTTTCTGACAGCATGACCAAAGTAGGCCAAATGGCCAAACAATGTCTGGCCATTCTAGCTTCCAAGGAGCATTCCTGATGCACTTCTTCCAGGACAGATTTGTTAGTTCTTTTGGCAGTCCATGGTGCTTTCAGTATTCTTTGCCAACATCACAACTTAAAAGCATCAACTCTCCTTCAGTGAAAACTGTATTATTAATTTTTTAAAAAATAGCAGGTGGAACTTTTGGTACTAAGTCCACACTGACTAGACCTTGCCTAAGGGACTTGACTGCTAACCAGAAGACTGGTGATTCAAACCCACCAGCCACTCGTCAGAAGGAAGGTTGGGCAATCTACTTCCATAGTGATACTGCCTCTGAAATCCAAGGAGAGGTCACTATGAGTCGGGTCTGACTCGACAGCACATAACAACAGTAGGAAGATGTACCATCCAAAAATATAATGAACTTCTTTTAATTGTGGATGTTTACAAAGGAAAAATAATGTTCTCGTGCAGATTCGATCACTGGTTTATTAGACTCAACTGTGTAAAAGATAGATCTAAACCAAATTTAGCATGTTTCAGATTTTTCCAGTTAAGACTTAAGTAGCAGAATTATGCATAGAAACTAGCAGAGGAACTACTACTCTTTTCATGAGCTATTTCACTGGCTTTCTACTTCATTGTACGGGTTGTAGATGGAGATTAACCACCTCCCAGACTAAACAAATCCTGACGTTTGATACTTAGTGCTCAGGAAGTAATTTGAATGGTAACAAAAACACTTTCTTTATAAATGTACTCAATTTTTACAATAAATGTTTATTGAATGCTGACTATGTTCCAGACATTGTTCTAGGTCCTAGGGACACAGAGAGAATGAGATATCCAAACCAAACTCACTGCCTTTGAGTTGGATCCAACTAATAGAGACCCCTCCTTGAGTTGCTGAGGCAATATCTCTATGGAAGTAGATTGCCCAATCTTCCTTCCAAGGAGTGGCTGGTGGTTTTGAACTGCCAGCCTTCTGGTTAGCAGTCAAATGCCTTAGGCACTAGGCCTCCAGAGGTCCTAGAACAAGATATAAAAGGTCTTTCTCTTCATGGAACTTGCAATCCAGTCAAGAGGAAACAGACAATATACAAGCAAACAAATGAAGATCATTTCGGTATGAAAAATGCCAGGAAGGAAACAAGATGTGGCAATGTGCTGGAGTATGTGGGGTGAGCCACCCTGAGATGAGACATGAGGGACATGTGCATGTTGGGCCTGGGAAGGGAGTTCCGGAGACAGGGAACAGTAAGAGCAAAGATGGTGAAGTGAGAAGATGTTTGCTGTATTTGAGAAAAGAAAAGAAAGGAAATGAGGCCGCAGTACAGTGTGTAAGGAAAGGCATGGTGAGAGAGGGAGAGGCAGCCAAGAAAGGGATGTAGATTTTAAGTTCGATAGAAACCCATGAAGCTTTTGAAGGAGTACGAATAACATGTTTTGATGTAAAATTTACAGATGAATCTGGTTGTAAAGCCTAGTTTTCGGAGAGGAGCGAGTGAAGGAGGGTACAAAGGAAGGAAAGAGAGCACGAAAGAGAGAAAAAGAGGGAGGATGGAGAGAGAGAAAAAGGAGAAAGAGAGAAAGGGGCTGAGGGGAGAAAGGAGGGGGAAGAAACCAGGGAGAACAGTTAAGAATCTTCTGTGGTAGTTTGGGCAAGAGGACTTAGGTTATGACAATGGAGAATGAGAGGAAAGGAGATGTACTCTGGCTATTTTGGGGGACAGAGATGCCTGAAGGTTGATGGACTGAATGTAGAGATAACAGAGAGGGGCTCCAGAGCTAACTCCTATGCCTTGAGAAAGATGAGGAAGAGTGGGGAGGAGCACATTTAAGAGTTTTTCTATCAAAATAAATGAGAGTGGGTATAAGTTCTTTAAAAACAAAAAGACCCTGTGCTTTCTCATATCTACAATTTATACCAGTAAAATAGGCACTTTGTTAAACGGATGGAATTGCAGTCCATTTGGAATTGCCTGCCCATGCTTTACTTTAATGAACTGTAAATCTTTAGGACATGTGAGATAAACCTCTTTCAGGTAGAGTTTTCATTTGGCTATAATTTTAAATACAACAATTGAGTATTGTGTGCTTGTTTGTCTTCGTGAGTTTCTCTGCTTACAAAGTGTCTAATTGTTTCACTGGATAATCAATTATAATTAAGTTTAAAATAGTAATGGTTGCAAAAAGATACTGCAAATATATTTCAGGTTAGTTTTTTTCACACTTATAAATGCTCTGCAATCTCAAATATATAATAATAATAACATAGTTATAAAAATGAATTAAAATGAACTTAAAAGACTTCATTGACAATGAAAGAAACAAATGCCATCTCTTCTTAAGCAAGCACACCTCTACATACCCAATTCCAGCTTCCTTTCTACTTGCACTCTATTTACAGAGTACAAACCCAAGCTCACTGGCATCTAGTGGATTCCGATTCATACTGATCGCCATTGTGTTCCCAAGGCTGTAAATTTTTACCTAAAGTAGATTGTGTCATCTTCCTCCCTCGGAGCAGCTGGTGGATTTTAACCCCTGACCTCCTAGTTAGCAGCCAAATGCCTTAACCACTACGCCACCAGGGCTCCCTATTTACAGAGAATATTTAAGCCAAATATTTCTTAAAATTCTTTCTATTCTCAAAACCACGTTTAAATTGTTGGGAATGATTTGATCTACCTAAATAGCAAACTGTGAAGCCATGTCCTGAATCCAAAGTTAATTGCAATGTTAGTTAAAGAAGGACAAAGCTGGGCCTGGGCCCGGGCCCTGGATCTTTGCTTACTGTGGGGGATTTGATACCAAAACCTGGGTGCCACCCCCACTGAACAGTGTTCATACTCTACATCACTTACTGTTTACCTCTTGCCTCCCCAGCTAAACCTGCAGCCTCTGAAGTTGGGGAAGATGTCTTGTTGATCATAGCATCCCAGTTTCTGGCATGCCCTGGGCCTGGCACTAGGGCAGTCAGATAATAGGTCAGTTGTCACTGAGTGGACTTGACTCAGGGTGATTCTACATGTGCCAGAGTAGAACTGTGCTGCATGGAGTTTTCAGTGACTGGCTCTTCAGAAGTAGATCACTGGGTCTTTCTCCAGAGGTGCCTTTGAGTGAACTCACATTCCCAACTTCTGGTTAAAATCCAAGCACATTAACCATTTTCACCACCCTGTGACTCCGCTCAGATAATAAAAACCCACTGCCATCAAATCGATTCCAACTCACAGCAACCCCTACTGGGCTTGCAAGGAGGTAAATCTTTATGGAAGCAGATTGCCCAGTCTTTCTTCTGACACTCAGACAATAAATGAATCAACTCACTTGTGATTATGCAGCTATTTATTTTGAGACACTATACACCTGTTTTTCAAACTATGGACTGTTGACCCAATAAAGGGACATGAAACCAATTTAGTAAGTCCGATAAATATATACAATTAAATGGAGAAGACTATAATAGAACAGACAGCTAAACAGCTTTGCATACAGGAAAGAAAAAAAAAAAAACACTGCTTTTAGGGTGAAATTTTTGGTTTAGTTATCAACATGCATGAATGTGTGCTTTGGGTTGTGATGTAAAACATATTTCTTACTGTGGTTTGCAATTAAAAAAAGGTGGAAAACTACTTGTCTAGATTTGAAAGTAAAATGACCAGGCTTTTTAAAAAAAAGGATAATATTTTATGAATATTTTGCTCAATAATAATCAAAAGAGACAGACTAGAACCACATGGGGTAAATGAAGGCTCTGTTCATCATTCAACACACATAACATAGGAATAAGCTGGACCCACTTAATTTAGCAATTATTCTCCACTTCTACACTGTGGGAAATCTAACAAGGCATCATATATGGTCTCTCTGCTCAAAGGGCATAGGAGACCCAGGAAGAAGGGTGCTGGAGCCACACATTATCTAGCTATAGCTTTTCAATCAGGAAAAGATTACAGGAATCTTCTCTGCAACTTACGGCCACCTATTTCCAAACTTCATAACTCAGGCTCTTAGTACCACAGTTAAACAGAATTATAAGTCAATCAGTATTTGTGGGCTAGCTCAGGGCTCAAACTGCCATTTACTATTTGGTTTCCATGGACAAGTGACTTCCAAATGAACTTTTGCAATAAAATCTGTTTATAAATTGAACACTGTTTGTATAATTCTCTTTTCCTTCCTGTTTCCTGTCTTCCCCCTCTGCTTCCCTCCCTCACCTCACTTCTTCCCTTCCTTACTCTCTCTCTCTTTTTTTTTTTTTTGGTAGTAGGTGCTCATGATATTAGTGCAGGGGTTGGCAGAGATTTTCTGTAAAGGGTCAGATAGTAAGTATTTTACCATTTGTGGGCCAAGCACATTTCTGTTGCACCACTCAACTCCACTGTTAGCGTGTGAAAGCAACCACAGACAACATGGAGACACATTGTCCAAACACAACTTTATTTATGGACGTTTAAATTAGAATTTTATATAATTTTCATGAAATAGTATTCCTCTTTTGACTTTTGTCAACCATTTAGAAATGTGAAAATCAGTCTTAGCTTTTGGGCCATACTAAAACACACGTGGTCTGGACTTGGCCTCAGTCAATGGATTCCTACCCCCTGTATTCAAGTAAAGGTAGTGTAGTGGTTAAAGCATTTAGCTGCTACTCAGGAGGTCAGTGGTTTGAACCAGCAGCTGCTCCGCAGGAGAAAGATGTGGCCGTCTGTTCCTGTAAAGATTACAGCCCTGGAAACCGTACAGGGCAGTCCTACAGTGTCACTGTGAGTCAGAATTGACTTGATGGTAGTGAGTAATAGAGTAACAACATATTTTTTCTTTCTAAGAGATTTACTACAAGAATGTGCGCTATTAGATCAGCAAAAGGATTAGATTGCAAACAAACTTCTCAAGGCCTGAAACTGTAATTAAGTACTAATTGGAAAAAAAAAAGAAAAAAAAAAAAAAACCACCCTGGTTTTGGAAAAAATGCTGCAAGTTCTAAAAATGTATTGCATGATTGAACAAATGAATGATTTCAATAATATGCCAGACGCCAGACTCTGACAGAACTTGGAAATATGTAAGACCCCTTACTTCTGGTATAGGACGACAAGTCTGCCTCTTCCTCTATAGTGTAACTATGTTTTACAGCACAGTTATTGTCAGGAAACACAAGGTTTGCATGATCTGTCTCCTGGTTTCTATGTGGACCTTATTCCTCCATAGTAAAATATGGAAAATCCAGATTTGATATTATGGAGGGAACTGGCTAGTGTTCTTGTGTGTGTCATACAAGGGACTTGGAGGATTTAGGAGTCATATTTTCACCTGCACAGATTTTTAAGCCCGAGAACAATAATCAAAATAGCCAATTTAAATAGGTAGAGCACTGAAGAACCCTGAGGTATCGAAAAGTCAGGCCTGCAGATCTTCCACCAAAATCAGCCTTGACAACCCTACGGAGCACAGCTCTACTCTGCCAAGTGTGGGAATGGACTCAGTGGGAGCTCACAGCAATAACAGCAAAACAGAACACTGAGGCAAATGGCAAGTGAGTGATACATTCAAGGTCCTACTACTTGTCAGTATCTAGATGAAGACTCTTGACTCCTGAACTTAATTACCACTCTGACTCTCCATGTTTGTGGCAATATTTTTAGTTTAGACATGGAAACATTAAAATTGGCAACAAATAGTAAGTTCTGCACACCTTACATGTTGTTGATAGGTGTCATCAAGTCTTCTCTGACTCGTTGTTGTTAGGTGCTGTCAAGTCATTTCTGACTCATAGTGACCCCATGAACAGCAGAATGAAACACCGCCCAATCCTGTGCCAGCTCCATGATCCCTGCTATACTTGAGCCCATCATCGCAGCCACCATGTCAATCCATCTTGTTGAAGGCCTCCCCCTCTTTCATTGACCCTCCACCCTACCAAGCATGACATCCTTCTCCAAGGAATGGTCCCTTCTGACAACATGACCAAAATAAGTGAGACGAAGTCTGGCCATTCTCGCTTCTAAGGAGCATTTCAGCTGCACTTCCTCCAGGACAGATCTGTTAGTTCTTTTAGCAGTCCATGGTACTTTCAGCATTCTTCACCAGCACCACAGCTCAAAAGCATCAACTCTTCTTCAGTCTTCCTTATCCATTGTCCAGCTTTCACATGCATATGAAGAAATTGAAAATATCATGGCTTGTGTCAGGTGCATCTTAGTCCTCAAGGAGACATCCTTGCTCTTCAACACTCAAAAGAGTTCTTTCGCGGCCGATCTGCCCAGGGCTACACATCGTCTAATGTCCTGACTGCTGCTTCCATTGGCATCAATTGTAGAACCAATCAATGTGACTCATAGTGACCCTATGTAAAACAGAACAAAGCCCTGCCCCGTCCTGTGCCAGCCTCACAATCCCTGCTATGCCTAAGCCCATTGTTGCAGCCACTGTGTCAATCCATCTGGCCTTACCCTTTTTCACTGACCCTCCACTATACCAAGCATGATATCCTTCTCCAGGAAATTTTCCTTTCTGACAACATGACCAACAAAGGTGACATGAAGTGTGGTCATTCTCTCTTCCAAGGACATTCTGCCTACACTTCTTCCAGGGAGGATTTGTTAGTTCTTCTGGCAGTCCATGGTATTTTCAGTATGCTTTGACACCATAACTCAAAAGCATCAACCCTTCTTTGATCTACCTTACTCATTGTCCAGCTTTCACAGGCATATGAGACAACTGAAAATACTATGGTGTGGGTTAGGTGCACCTTAGTCTTCCAAGAGACATCTTTGCTCTTCAGTACTTCAAAGAGGTCTTTTGCAGCAGATTTATCCAGTGCAATATGATGTCTGATTTCTTGACTGCTGCTTCCATTGGTGTTGATTGTGGAAACAAGTAATACGAAATCTTTGACTACTTCAATCTTTTCTCCATTTATCATGAGGCTGCTTATTGGTCCAGTTGTGAGGATTTTCATTTTCTTTATGTTGAGATGTAATCCATACTGCAGACTGTTGTCTTTAATCCTCATTAGTGAGTGCTTCAAGTCATCTTCACTTTGAGGAAGCAAGGTTGTGTTGTCTGTATATTGTAGATTGTTGATGAGTTTTCCTCCAATCCTAATGCTGTGTTCTTCTTCATCTAGTCCAGCTTCTCTGATTATTTGCTCAGCATACAGATTTAAGTGTGGTGAAAGGAAACAACCCTCCTCATGCACTCTCTTCCTGATTTTAAACAACGCAATATCTCCTTGTTCTGTTCAAACCACAGTCTCCTGCTCTATGTACAGGTTCCTCATGAGCACAATTAAGTGTTCTGGAATTCTCATTATTTTCAATGTTATCTATAATTTGTTATGATCTACACAGTTGAATGTTTTTGCATAGTCAATGAAACACAAATAAACATCTCACTGGTATTCTTTGTCTTCAGCCAAGATCTATCTGACATCAGCAATGATATCCTTCGTTCCATATTCTCTTCTGAATCCAGCTTGCATTTCTGGAAGTTCCCTGTCAATATACAGCTGCAAACATTTTTGAATTATCTTTCAGCAAGACTTTACTTGCATTTCATTTTAACAATATTGTTTGATAATGTCTACATTCTGTCCAATCACCTTTCTTTGGAATGGGTACAAATACGAATCTCTTCCAGTCAGTTGGCCAGGTAGCTGTCTTCCAAGTTTCTTGGCATAGATGAGTAAGTGGCTCCAGAGTAACATCTGTTTGTTGAAACATCTCAATGGGTATTTTGTCAAATACTGGAGCCTTCTTTTTTGCCAATTCCTTAAGTGCAGCTTTGGCTTCTTTCTTCGGTACCATTGGTTCTTGATCATATATCACCTCCTGAAATGGATGAACATCGACCAATTCTTTTTGATTCAGTGACTCTGTGTATTCCTTCCATCTTCTTTTGATGTTTCCTGCATCATCAATATTTTGCCTATAGAAACTTTCAATATTCCAACTCAAAGTTTGAGTTTTTTTCTTCAGTTCATTCAGCTTGAGAAGTGCTGAGTGTGTTCTTCCCTTTTGATTTTCTAACTGCAAGTCTTTGCACATTTCATTATAACAATTTACTTTGTCTTCTCAGGCTGCTCTTTTTAATCTTCTGTTCAGCTCTTTTATTTGGTCATTTCTTCCATTTGCTTTAGCTACTCTCGGTTCAGGAGCAAGTCTCAGCACCTTTTCAACAACATAAATGGCAGCTGTGCATGTGGACTTCACCAGATGAAATACACAGGAATCAGATCAACTACATTTGTGGAAAGAAGCGATGGAGAAACTCGATATCTTCAGTCAAAAGAAGTCTAGGAGCTGACTTTGAAACAAACCATCAACTGCTCATATGCAAGTTCATGATGAAGCTGAAGACAATTAAAACAAGCCCACAAGAGCCAAAATATGACCTTAATTACATTGCATCTAATGAACAGATTTTACATATCGAACACCAATGACTGAAATACAAATGAACTGTGGGATGATATCAAAAACATCATGCATGAAGAAAGCAAAAGGTCGTTGAAAAGACTGGAAAGGAAGACAAGACCAAAATGGATGTCAGAAGAGACTGTGAAGCTTGTTTTTGCATGCTATACATTGACTTGTCAATTTACCTGGTGTTATAAGAATTATATTCTACTTGGTTACATCTTCAAAGCTTTGATTTGCCCCAATCAGTGATTATTTTACATGATAGACCTGAACTAACACCAAACTAATTGATTTTACATTTTCTATTATCTAAGCATTGATGATACCCCAAAACCTATCACCTCCACTATGTTCTTAAAGGCAGGGTTAGTAAAAACAGAAAATTAAATGTTTAAATTATTTCAGGGATCCATTGTAGGAGCTGTCTTGAAACATGGGTTAAATGATTTTCATTCCCATAAGCAGTTTATTATGGTTCAATAAATGAATAAAACTTCATTAAGTATTTTCAATAAAGAAGTAAAGTGCCATATAAAGCATCACTAACTAGTTGATTGGTGCTTACTAATGGACTTTGCTTGTAATTAATTGAAAATATCTTAAAGTTAATGATAGACATTATTGATGAGAATATTCTGGGAGAGTTATAGTGGAAGGTTTCCAGCTCAGATTTTTACCAATCTACCCCAAATTGAGTGAAATAGTCCCTCAGTAGGACTACCATTTTCATTGTAGGAAGCGGATAAAAACAATTAATTAAATCTAATAATTCATTACTAATAGAGGTGTGACTTGATTCATTTCTGTTAGGTGTCATGAAGGAAGAAATGTGAATTGCAATGCTTTTCACATCAATGTTTCAAATTCTTTGGAGCCTGATACTTTGAAAGTGTAAAAAGGAAAATCATAGTAGAAAATCATTCAGAGTTGGCAGATTATACTAGTTTCCAAAACTTTACTAGGACAGGCTCACATTTTTCATTAATTTCAGGTCAAGATATATCTGCAATCAGTAAATAAAGGCTTACAGAAATGTACTTCTGTTGCCAAATGCTTTAGCTTCAAATGTGATTTTCTCCCAATGTGATTTCTTTTAGGTAAAACACAATTTCTTTCTGATCCTGAACATATGGGCCTATGCTAATATGAGATGGTGTCTTGCGAAGGTTATTTTTGTGTCCTGCAGGGAGCAGTAATCCCATGACCTATATTCAATATGTGACACAGACCTGATTGTGCCACAACCATTAGCCACATCTGAAATTCCTGCCTGGAGGTCGGGTCTCAGGTCAGGGGCCGTTACTCTCGGGTGTCAGAATGAAACTTAATTAATGCTTTTTAAAAATATATGGATGATGCTTACTTCCACTTAAGATGCATGAAAATGGCCTGTAGGATCGAATCCTAGAAAACAATGAAAACAAAAGGACAAATATTGAATGACCTCACTTGCAGGAAATAACAAGAACAGGCAAATGTATGGAGACCATATTTATTTGTGGTTACTGGGGATGGGAGGAGGGGACAAGGGGAGGCCACTGTTTGGGAAGCAGTGAGTTACTGTTTATGGGAAAGTTGGCAACAGTTATGGGTGTGATTATACAACATGATTAATATAATGGAGATCATGAAATTGTACACCTTAAATGTGCTAAATTGGCCAATGTTTTGTTATGTATATTTTCACAATAATTAAAAAAAAATGGTTTCCTTATTTGACATGTCCCTGTGACCCCTTTCTGAAATCACCAGCAATGCCCAGTGTGTTTGGTTGTTGTCCTGCCTGTTGCCTAGGGTTTTAGGACACAGATTCCTTCAAAGCAAGCCAGAGCATTTTTCTGGTGCTCAACGCATCTTCTGGTAAGCCATGGTCCCTCCCTCGTCAGGCTGTACCAGAACCCCCGAGGCCACAGTAGATGTGGAAGGTTACAGAGTTGATGATTGGGGCTGCACAGTTATAAGGAACAACAGTGGTTTCTCCAGTGCCAACGGACAGAGGAGGGAACTCTTCTTGTGAGCTGGTGCTGAAATGTTTAGCAATCATTTTTCAATGAGAATTGTCAGCTGTCTGCCAGGGCGGGATGTTATGTCAGCACAGGTGTCAGAGAACGATCGAGGTTTCTGAAGGAAGTAATTGGCAGATCAGATAGGGCTAGGCAGAGAGAAAGGGACTGGGGAGGGGGAGAGGAGGAGGGCAATATGCTATTCAGCAAATAGCTTTAGAAGTCATTTTTAACCAACATTATTTAAGAGGCTTTTAGAAAGCAGAGCCCCCTTTCCCAGAGGCATCTGCCAACTGACAATGCAACAGGAAAAGGGGAAACTACTTCCGAAAAGGCTTTAAAAAAAGACTTTTAGAGGCTGTTAAAAAGACGTACAACCACATTCTGTGTAAACCTGTTTAAGCAGCACTTTACTGCTCAGGCTGGGCTACTGCTTCCCTTCACCCATCTGCTGTTTCCCTTTGCCCACCAGCCCAGCCCTCGCCTCCAGCACCCTCCCACCCACGAGCTCCACAGCGCCTCTGTCCCTGGCTGAGCTCCGCACAAGATGGAGACACTAAGCGTGTGGTCTGAACGTGTGGTTTTAATTTTAGTCTTGTCACCCTTGCAGCAACACACACCCTGCCCCACTTCTGACTGTCTGTGACTTGAGCTGCTTGGGAGTTGTTCTGATGGGTGTACTGTAGGGCTCGCCCCGCACGTTCACCATTTGTTTGGGTCCCCATGTCCTTTCTGGTCATCCATTGTCCAGCCAGTGTTGTAGCTGGCGTCTGCTTTTCTCAGATTTGAGGAGAATATATTCAAACCGCTCTCTCCCAGGCATTTTTGAGAATTTGCCTGGGGATATAAAGCTCTCAGTAAAAGAAATATGAATTATGTTCATCTCTGTACATGCCATAATTTGCCCGTAGTTGGCACTCGGTTCCTACTGGTTGAAAGTAAGAATGAATAAATGAATGAATGAATGACTATTGAAAGAATAAATCAGTTGTGGAGCTGATTTTGAATCACGGTGACGTCATGTGTGTCAGAACAAAATTGTGCTCCCTGGGATTTCTAATGGCTGAGTTTTCAAAAGTAGGTTACTTGGCAGAGGTGCTCTGGGTGTGCTCGAACCTTTCACTTAGCAGCCAGATGCATTAACCCTCTACACCACCTGGGGACTCTAGTAGAAGACCAGCATGTGGGAATAGAAAAGGGAAGTGTTCAGGGGAACAGTCAGGTGAGAAGAACAGCTTCAAACAGAGTGCGGCCTTGCTTTCTAAAATGCTACCTCATTTTCCCCTTCTCCTTGAGGTGTCATTGGTCGTGGGGCTGGGGTGTGTGTGCTCACGGGAGCAGCGGGTGCTTCTGGCACCACTGTGATCTCTCACTTTCCTCCCAGCATTGCCACAGGGGCAAGAGCAGGTTGGCAAACAGGCGAGAGTACCACCCACAGGCCAAGAAAACAAACTGCTGACCAGCAGTCACATCTAAATTTTCACTTCATTTTGGCTGTAGTCTGGTTCATACCTCTGCAAGCTCAAATGAGGAGCCCAGCTTGGGCTGCAAATTTTCTGGGGAAGAGTGCTGCAGAGGCTCTGAGGAAAATCTAAATTGAAGCCACATTTGGCACATTCACTGTGCCAGCCAAAACACATTTTTTTGTGAGAAGAATTATGATCCTATTGTCCCCAGTGGCACATTATATTTGTGACATAAAAAATGTTGC
>NW_006921889.1:3431458-3451273 GCF_000298275.1 Orycteropus afer afer
TGACGTTCTTTTTACCCCTATTAGCTTAATCATTCCTAGAAATCCTTTCTTTATTTCTCATTCTTAATTTGGGCATGTGCCACGTGGGAGAGGACTTCCACTACACCGTTGAGATTACTTGTGTTATGACAGATGTTCTGGATTAGAAGATGTGATCAAGGAATGGCACAGAGGCAGAAGAATAATGTTGGGACTCACTGTTCTAATTTTTCTGAACCCATTGGTTTAACTCCTTTTCTTAGAAGCTCTAGTATTTTAGAGTAGTGAGATACCATAGCAAAATTTGCCAGAAGATACTATGGTACCTTCTCTTTTCTAGGATATACACTTATGTAAAACAAACTAACTTCCATTTTATTGATTAATAAGTTCAAAATCCTCTATGTACTTTTGACTGCAGGCTGATGAATATCACAATAAATAGAGGAAGTATAAGGAACACCATCCAAACCTCTCCTACTTCACCTCACAACCTTATAAAATGTTTGGCATGCTCAGATAGAGCTGGGCTGAACTGCATATTTCATTGCCAAGCAATATTCATGAAGATCCTATTCCATGCATTGACTGCCACTTAAGGAATGAAACAGGACTACGTAATCAGTTCAAGTTAATTCAATCTATTCTGTGCAATCATGTTCAAGGTTACAACAAGGTATGCAGAACATGGTATTAGTCTTTCCGTAGAACTTCAAAACACATTTCCAGGGTAGAAATTTAGGAGAAAAATATTTTACCAATAATATATTCACCTAAGAATGTTATATTATAGGTATTCCACAGATGGTTTTGAGGATTTAGTTTGATATATCACTATGGGTGGATAATAAACCCTAAGATAATTAAAGTTTATCATGCCAACCTACACAGAAAAGAGTAAACATACGTCCACAGTTCTTATCTTCAACATATAAATAAAAACCATAAACAATTCTATGCTTGGGAGTAGAGTGATCAAAGAAATGTCAACTTTTTGATAAGAAAACATTCCAAATAAGAAACTAATATTCTGTTAGGAGACCCACCAGTTATAGGATCTGTAACCCTATTTCAGACATTTGGCCAAAGGCACCAAGGTCCTTCTAGAGCTCTCACTCTTTTGTTGGATATAATTCTATGGTCTGGGGAGTCTAGAAGGCTGGCATCAACTTTCTTGATTCTTCAATATATTACCACAATGTGTTCAAAGGAAATCTGGTTACAGGAACAGAAAACTAATATCCAACATGAAAAATGTACAAGCATATAAATGTAGTCCATAGCTTCATAAGCACTCCATTTTTTTCCTTTCAACAAGCAATAGAGTTACTAGACCTTAGTCGTTACAAGTAAGACCCTGTGCTAGTCACCCTTTATACAAGGAGTTGAACTCACTACTGTAGCTTAAAATCCAGCCAAACAGTAGACAGGCCCATGAGGTGAACAATTACATCAGGTAGGTACACTTTTTAGAAAAATCAGCCATGGGAGATCAGAAGGGCAGCTTTTGTGCAGGGAGATAGCTCAGAGGGCAGGAGTGGATGGGAAAGAAGGACACAGGGAAAAGGCAACCACAGGGTGGAAGTGGGAAGAGAGCTGTGACATTGTGAGGGTTACAATCTATGTCATAAAACACATGATGTATGAACTGTTGAATAGAAAATGAATGTACTCTGTAAACTTTCACCCAAATCACACACACAAAGGAGGACTCTTGCCTTGTTCTCTAGATGTTTACAGTGTGATAGGTGAGATCCAAACAATCATTTAGAGACCTCGGAAAAGTGTTTACAGTTACACTGAGGATAAATAAATACTATTACAGGATTATTTAATGAGAACTCTAAGTCCAGAGCAGGGTGGGAGAGTAGGAGTCAGTGAAAGGCTTCCTGGAGAAACAGATTCTTGACTGTTCTGAAGATCTGATAAGAAGGTGAACCCCTGGGTATAGATACATTTACTGGAGGAATGACGTAGAGAGGGGATGAGAAGGGGGATAAGAGAAGGGAGCCCCAGTATTATGAGGAAGAGACAGAGGATGAGGACCTCCAAAACAACAGTAACCAGAAAAAAGAAGACAAAACAGTTGTGTGGTGTTACAAAAGCCAAAGGAGGAGAGAGTAACTATTATATCTAGAATTTCCTCTGGTTCCGGGAGAAAGACATTTCTACATGGGATTCTGCAGACATCTTTGGGTGGGCTGGAATGCCTGACATTCTCCACTCCACTGCCTCCTTCTGGAAAAGGTCTGTGAGAGGCAAGCTACTGAGCCCCATCCAGCAGCATGGTGCACAGTTCACAACACTGTTTGCTGTTCCAGATTCATTTCCTACGTAGATTGTCAGGTTCCCTTGCTGTCTTCAAAATGTTCTCTCTTTCTGGCAATTTCTTTGTTTATTCCTCCTGATTCTAGGCCCATGTAGTGGTTTAGTTCCTCACAGAGAAGCTTAGGAACCCCTTTGGAGCTTAAAAATGACTAGTTACTTTTACCAAAATATTTATCCTTTAAGATGAAACTGCCAATGCAGGATACTTCCATTTTAGGCTGTCCTGTATGAATGCTTCTCTACACCAGATCTATGTGAATATGACTAGGTAACGCTCTTCTTATTTAGCAACAAAAACATAATTTTCTTTCCTCCAAGATCAATGTCTATCCTCCACCAATAGGAAAGCTACACCTGAAATCACATCCAACCTTGACCTTCCCTCTCTCCTCATAGGAATTTGACACCTTTCTCAAGGCTTTCCCTGCTTATTCTGGTGCTGCAAGGGACTCCAAATGACCCTCAGATTCCTCAAATTAGGCACCATCAATTTCCCATAATATAACAAGAACCTGCTTCCACTTTCCCACTTCTCTTCATTCTGAAATTCATTATAAATAGCTCTTTAGGATGGCAGACTCAGGAACCTGCTTTTAACTGTCACAGGTGGGAGACAAAGCTCTCCTCTCTTGATCCATCCAGCTGGGATTAGAGAGGTGGTCATGTTCGAAGCATTTATTGAGATGGCCCAGACACCAACCAATCAGAATGGACACTGGAGGTAGGCAACCTGGTAGCTACTGGTGAATCTCAGTACCGGGTTTTGGGTGTCAGCATGTCAAACTTTAAATTTAGTAATGATAGAGCCTAATCCCTTTCATGACTGGAACATTCAATCATGAAAGAATATCATCTAATTTTTTAAAATGGCAGTTTCTGACAGTTACAAAGCAAAACCAAACCCATTGCTGTCAAGTGGATTCTGATTCATGGTGACCCTAGAGGGCAGAAAAGAACTGCCTGTCTCGAGTTTCCAAGGCTGTAAATCTTTATGGGAGCAGACTGCCACATCTTTCTCCCATGGAGTGGCTAGTGGGTTGGGACCATGACCCTTCAGTTAGCAGCTGAGCACTTAGCCACTGTGCCACCAGGGCTCTTTTCTAACAGTTATACAACAAAAAAACAAAGTCACTGCTTTGGAGTCACTTCTGACTCACAGCAACCCCCACTGGATTTCCAAGGATGTAAATCTTTACAGAAGCAGACTGCCCATTCCTTCTCCCCCAGAGTGGCTGGTGGATTTGAACCTTTCACCTTTTACTTAGCAACCAAATGCCTTAACCATCACACCACCAGAGGTCCTTTATGAAATACACATTGTAACCACCTTGCAGTCAAAGCACTGAAGTATTCATGGCACTCAACACAATACCTTGTACCAAAATGTTCATTAAACAGTTAGTGGGTTGAATTAAAAGTCCATCACCTAAATCCCAACTTTCAGCTAGTCCCCTTGTAGAAAATGGTTTCTTGAGGAAATGCATTTCTACTCACTAGTATTTCTATGGCTGTATGCTCTATGACAAACTCACTGGGGGAAACAGTAGGGATTACTGAAAGAAAAAGGAGCCCTGGTGTTGTAACAGTTAATTGCTCACTGCTAACCAAGTGGTCAGCTGTTCGAATCCACCCACCAGCTCCTCCGGAGAAAAACCTGGTGATTTGCTTCCTTCAAGATTATAGCCTAGAAAACCCTATTGGGCAGTTCTACTCTGTCATGTGATGTCGCTAAATGTCTAAACAGAGTTGAAGGCACCTGAAAACAACAGTAAAATAAACACCATGAAAATATTCTGAGGATTACCATAAAAAAATACTCAACTTTAGGAAGCTTTTTAGTGAACAGTAATTTGGCAGTTCTTTCTAAGCTGGAACAGGAAGTCAAAGGCAAACTTGAACAGAAACTCTACAAATCATAATGTCACCTGAAATTAGTGACTAATTTCTGCATTCATGTAACTTGTAAGTATGAGGAGAACACAAAATCTAATCAGCTCTGAATGTTCTATTCATTATATACAAAGCTGGTACTATTGGCTTGTTCTTAATGAAGCATGCCTTCTCATGATGCCTCCTTCCTTCTCTTTGTTTTCAAGTTCTGGCTTCATGCGTAGGAAGTCCCTTACCATCCCTGGATTATAAATATATTTAACTAATTGTTGAGTAGTCAAGTTACAGTTTTATTTTGTCCCCATAAATCTTTAGTCCATGTGGGATTTATCTTGTGCAGAATCTACTATTTTGAGGAAAGAAACTAACTATTTTGCCCCATTGCCAGGGTATGTGCATCGGTCAAGCCCTGTCTCCCCAGCATTGGGCACAGGAGACACTTAGTAAATATTATACAATGAATAAATTAACGAATGATGAATATGAACCTTCCAACCCCTCTTATCAGGTTCCCCTTGGAACCTGTAAGTGATTTCAAGACTGAGCCAAATCAAAGTGAAGGGCCAAGCCTAAAGCAAAAGGTCTTTGTGAGGCTGGTATCTCCTGCTTTAGGCTGTAATTAATCGATCTAACTTGTTTTGAAGGAGATCTGGTAGCATAGTGCCTAAGGCACCTGACTGCTAACCAGAAGGCTGGCAGTTTGAACCACCAGCCACTCCTTGGAAGGAAGGTTGGGCAATCTACTTCCGTAGTGATACTGCCTCGGAAACCCAAGGAGGGCTCACTACAAGTCAGGTCTGACTTGACGGCACATAACAACAACAACTTGTTTTGAAAATATACTGATATATTCATTGAGGGATGAAAAGAGAAGAACTTTCTTTTTAATGGTATTTTTGAGTTCTGAGCAATGTGTCCATATTAAGTGCATATTATGCCTCTATGTCTTTGATTGTATTTTGTATTTCAGAAATACACCTGCCTTCCTTCATGTGTTCTTTCCTTCCTTGCTTGCTTCCCTGCTTCCTTCCTTCCTCTTCCTTCCATCTATCATATTTCCATCCATCCATCTCTATGTATCTATCTATCTATCTGTCTGTCTATCTATCTGTCTATCTGTCTCTCTGTCTGTCTGTCTATCTATCTATCTATCTATCTGTCTGTCTGTCTGTCTGTCTATCTATCTATCTGTCTATCTAATCATCTGATTCATATACGTATGTATATGTATTTATACATGCACATGCACACACACATATATCCATTTATATAGATAGGCACAAGATTGTAATGATTAAGAGTATGAACTCTCAAGACGACCAGGATTTATTTTTAGTTCTGACAAGTACTAGCTGTGTAAACTTAGGCAAATTGTTTAACTGCTCTGTTCCACAGTTTTGTCTTTAAAATTGGGACTATTGATAGTATTTATTTCATAGTATGATGTGAACATTTAACTCCTGCAAAGCACTTAGGCCAATGGCTGATAGATTGCAAGTGCTCTCTACTTGCTAGCTTTTACTATGATTCTAGTCATAGTTCTCCCAATCTTCTTTCTTACATGTGTTCTTTAAGCAGTAGAATTCAAATATTTTAAAAAGAACATACAGGATTATTTGAATGAGAGGTGAAAAAAATCATCCCTTAAAAAAAAAAAAGCAATTTATTTATCAGGCAAATATATATTTATAGTAACACACATAGACAGTAGAACCATAAAGGAAAACAAATATCTTGGAAAGCATAATGTTCAATTGAGGTTTGAATTCTGAAAAGTAAAACATATTGAAATCATAAACTCCAAGGTGCATCCTGTTTCCACACACAAATTAAGAATTAAAAACCAAAATGAGAGGCTTCTGCTAATCTGCTTAGCAATGCAAAAATTGTTAGGCTTCAGGCAACGTTGTTTAATATCAAGTTTAATAAAAAGTCTGCCTGCAGAAAGGAGGGGCCTGGGAGCCCAGTTTTGAAAGCTGGGCAGCCCTCTAATGAGCTTAGACCCTCTGGCTCTCAGGACACCATTGATAGGGTTTCCTTTGAAATAGGCTGCTTTTAGAGGAGTGTGAATTATTAACATTTAAGTTATTAGCATGGGATAGAAAAGTCACATTTTCATGGGCATGAATGAGTTGGGAAAGGAAATAAGTTGGAAAAATATTTATTTAAGAGAATCATTTGCAGCTTGTATGGAAAGAATTTCACCCAATAAGCACTTACTGAGCCTATACAATGTGCTCAGATGTGCTAATGATGCTCTCACCTGACAGCTGTGATCCTGAGGTAGAGAATTGATATTTTAAAACCACTTTTGCTTCCTCATCCCTCCTCTAGAATTTATCTATTCCATATAGGATCTTATATTTGTATCAGGTGGGCTATTACTGTGCAGGGAATCAAATAATGAATTTTCCAAAAGTCTTGGCTGAATAGCATTCTTGTCAGTCAAGTAAAGCCTAAATTGGAAAGTATTTGACAAGCACAGCAGCTCCTTAGCAGTCAAAACCTCGTGGCTGCTTCTTTGCAGTTGGATGGTTGAGTTTCACACACAGCCCAAATCTCACTCCCTGCTTTAAAGTTTTCCCTTATCACGTCATGGATATTCGTACATATTTCTTCATTACAAACAGGGCAATCAGTTGGGTTCTCATTTTCTGTGATTAGTTTCTCTAACCAGCCATGATGAAAAGATTACCATACAGAGAAAAAAGAAAAAAAAAAAAAAGGCGCCATTTACAAATCCATTTTAATTTAGTGACAAATTGGAAAACAAACGTATGCTCTTTAATGTTCAGAGTATCTAGAGCACAAACCAAACTGCTTGTTCTTTAGTGCCCAATTCATCCATCCTAGGGTTTCAATAATTTCCCCTTTCTCAGTCCACTATATCTAAATCTTTCATTGTATGTCATTAATTTTGGTCACTTGAGAGCCTTTTACTCTCATGTAGCTTTTAATTTCATATCTTAAATAAAACAACTGTTCAATTAGTGTTCCATTTAGTGAGAAAGTGGTTTTTCGGATGAACACTGGGCATTTTGCACTGTCCTCTCCTCTACTGTGGTCATTTCTTTAATCGTTTTTTAGAACACAAACTACATAGCCATTAAAAATCAGGGGAGAAAGTTATGTAATACACACACACACACACACACACACACAAATATGCTGTTTGGAAAGATATTCTGGATTGTAGCATCTGAGAAAGGAAAACACACTTGAGGAAGGAAGAAAACTATCATGAGATAAAATTGAACAAAATGGGTCCCAATGTATTTGGCACACTTATTCTCTGTTTCAAAGGCAGAATCTTTATTGTTGAGAGGTTTGAGTTTATCTCCAAGTGTCCAGACTAGCTGCTCCAGCATCGGTTTGGACTCATGGTGACCCCATATGTTTGAGTGGGACTGTGCTCCATAGATTCTCCCATTGCTGTTATCTCCTGGGTGTTGCAAATGGTTAAGCAAAAGGTTGGAGGTTCAAATCTACCCAGAGGTACCATGGAACAAAATGCAGGTGATCTGCTTTTCAAAGATTACAACCATTGAAAACCCAGAGCACAGTTCTACTCTGAGAACTCACAGGGTTGCCATGAGTTAGAATCAAGTTGATGGCAGCTGGTTTGGTTTGGTTTTGGTGTGTATGCTTTCTATATCGCAAACGTTATGGCAGGACCGGTGCCTTGTGTATCAGAAATCTAGGATCACTGTCTTCTGAGGATGCTACACAGTGAGTAACCCCTTCATTCTGCTGCCTTAATCAGGAACTGTCCCACACATCTCTTTTTGATAAAAAGGCAGATGTGAATGAGAACCAGAATGAAACTGTGGCATTGATGTTTGTCAGATGGCCTCACTCATAGAATTAATTCTGGATGAAACACTGACAAAATCTCATCTAGCTACTTTTAAACAAGCAGTTTAATATGAGAATAATTGCTGAGGTACCAGTAGCTTGATTTGATTCACATTAGGATTCAGCTGTAATGCAGCAGTCATAGGGATTTTAACATTTTCCATTGGTGATTACTTAGTCTGACCACAGCGTTCTGATCGGAGTTAAATAAGAACCTGTTGCTAAGGAGAGCTGCGAATATTTTAGTTCAATGTGAAACTGAGCAGTTTCAAACATTTTATAAAAATGGACGATAGTAGATTAATGAAACTCTTTTTTTTTAATCATAAAAAGGAAGTTTTAGCTCTGCAGTTAAGAGATAAGCTCATTTTCATCATTAAATTCTATACTACAGGCTAGAAGACAATTGTTTTTTGATGTCAAAATGCATAACTGAAAATACAAATGAATTAGTATTTAGAAAATTCTTGTTGTCTACACTTGTATAAAGTTTACTTTTGGAGAAATAGACACCTTTTATAATTTATGTGGATAAGGTGAGCTGTGTTTGCTCCAATTTATCATTAGCAATAAATTTAAAACTTTATTTTCCACTGAATAATTCACTAATGTAATCAAGTAGGCGCGTTCTTTGTTTACTACACATTCCTGCTATAAGTTTGGCAAAGCACATTTAGTTTTAATTAAGGGGCCGAAGGATACCTTTAGATTGAATGTTTTTTGGTTGTTGTTGTTATGTGCTGTCGAGTCGGACCCGACTCATAGTAACCCCTCCTTGGGTTTCCAAGGCAGTATCACTATGGAAGTAGATTGCTCCATCTTCCTTCCAAGGAGTGGCTGGTGGGTTTGAACAGCCAGCCTTCTGGTTAGCAGTCAAATGCCTTAGGCACTATGCTCCCAGAGCTCCCGTTTTTTGGTTAGTTTGTCTTTTTGGCTGGGTTAAATATCATCACTTCCCTGCAGTCTTTGGCTGGTTGGTGGTTAGAACCCACTAGCCACTCATCGAGAAAAAGATGAGGTGGTCTGCTTCTGTAAAGATTTACAGTCTTGGAAACCCTGTGGGGCAGTTCCACTCTGTCCTATAGGGTCATTATAAATCAGAATTGACTCTACTATGGCAGTGAATGGGAGTGGATGGGTTACTCTTTGGTCATTTAAATGAGAAGGAAGAGAATGAAGTCAGTCATTTTCCAACATTCTTTATCTAGCCCAGTAGTCCCAGACTAGGATTTCATGGTACAGTTTTTTTTTTTTTTTTTTTAACGTGTGCAGAGAGCTAACATCAAGTTGGGTGCCAGGTTTTTTATTTTGCTAAGAAAAATAATAATAAAAAAAAACCCACAATATAATCTATCTGTATACTTTCATGAAAGAAATGACATTTTAACTCCAAAGAAGTGGGAGAATCAACACTTCAGTTCTTTAAATTGAATAAATAGAGATTTATCAAAAACTTAATAGGTTGTCCTCATTTTTCATATCTGACCAATGACCAATAAACTATTTTTTAAAGATGAACATTGACTTTGTGTAGCCTGAGGAGTCGCTGATTTAGATAAAGCTTGCTGAAAACTGGAGTCCCTGGGTGGGGCAGATGGTTAATGGGCTCAGATGGTAACCCGAAGCTCGGATGTTCAAGTCTACTCAGACCTGCCTCAGAAGCCAGGTGTGGGGATCCACTTCTAAAAAAACAGTTGTGTTCTAACACACATGGTGTCGTCATGAGCTGGAATTGCTGTGATGACAACAGGTACAGGTACTCAAAAAAGCCATCAAGGCTTTACAAATAAATTACAA
Source organism: Orycteropus afer afer (assembly GCF_000298275.1). Lineage (NCBI taxonomy): Eukaryota > Metazoa > Chordata > Mammalia > Tubulidentata > Orycteropodidae > Orycteropus > Orycteropus afer. Next base: position 3,441,308 of record NW_006921889.1, read on the forward strand.
ACAAAACCCAAATCTGATCATGTGCCTTTCAAGCAGTGGTCAAACTTTCAATGGGAATTTTTAATTTTTCTTTGCAATACGAGTTATACAGAATGCTGTGAACACACATGAAATTCCGAGAGAAGCCTAAATCTTTATTTTCTTTGTAAGTTTCAATGTTCTCCCCTTCATAGGATACTTATAAAAAACAATATTGTAGGTTTAAATTGCCTCTTTAATTTTTAATGCCAGAATTAAGTAGGGACGATAAAAGCAATGACATCTCACAAATAAAAGCCAAGCTACACAGACAGAGATAGAGATAAGAGACCAAAATAAGTTTAGTATATCCACGGACAAGTCATTCATCTCTGTGGTCATCATTTGCCTCAAATGTAAAATGAGTTGGCTCAAATCATCTCTGAGGTCTTTCCTGTGTCTCACCTTCTCTAATTATGTTTACAATCGACTAATGTCCTTGAAGGCCAGATTAACTACATGACTTTTTAAGTGATGGAGACAGAAAGAATAAAGTATAATGGAAATGACTCATCTCGGTTAACCATGCCTCATATTATTATATTGTTAAGTGGATTTCCTTTTTAGGGTAATGCTGAAATTGTACTTGGTAAAGAAACCATTTAGAACCAATATTGAATCATGATGTTAATGAAGCAAAAAACAAAGATATGGTCATAAAGGAAGGAAATAATTATTTTTGCTTACCAGATACTGAAGGGAACAAATATCATCTTACTCATCCCTACTTTCAGCCCCAAGTACTATGTAGATTGTGAATATGCAGGTGTCTGTGGGTAGTGCAGGTGGCTAAGTGCTTGACCACTAGTTGAAAGGTTGGTGGTTTAAACCCAACTACAGATGTCTTCCTTCTAGAAGATCACAGCCTTGAGGAGCCTATCTGTTCTGCACACATGGGGCCCACATGAGTTGAAATACACTGGATGGCAACTAAGAACAACAGACGAATACGTTAATGTGCTGAGAGAGGACTGATGGCCTGGAAGAGTGCTGGGAGGTGGAGATGCCCCATGTCAATGACCTAAGTAGTCATCATTTTTAGCAATCTTTCTTAAGTACTGTCTTGGTCATGAGGATCTGAAAGCAAGAGATGATAATTTATTCTCTTATGAAAAGTGCCAGCATTATGATCAGACAAATGGGCCATGCAATCTTTTCTACAATAATTGTAAACTCTAATTTGTGATTGCAAATGCTCTTTCCAAAATGAATAACCTACAAAGTTAGGTTATTCTTCAGCTTTAAAACCTTCATTGCTTTATACCCTCTGCTACTCTATTCTTCAAAGACAGTCACACTTTTACTTCTAAGACTTCACAAGTATTTGGCAACAGCACGTTTATAAGGTATTTTTCTCAAACAGAGATTCCCTGGAAATTCAAATCAATTTCAAATTTGAAAAAGGACTAAATAAAGAGGATGCAAGTATAACCTACTCTTTTGACTTACTGTGTAATTATTGCTATGAAAATCCATGTAAAATACTGAGAATAGTGTGTGACATGTAGAAATCTCAGTAAAGGTCAGTATGTTATTATTATCATTATCATTATTATTTTCATTGATAACTTTCCTGATTCTATTGGTCACTAATTTTTTGTCTTGTTTAAATATATAGTTGTTATTAGGGATGAGTGTATGGTATTGGGTTTGTGGGGGTAGGTATGGGCTGTCTGGCTGTTTATATTTCATCATACTGTGCCATGTATAGTATCCAAATGGGTGATTTATATTTGGTTGGTATTACTATTGTATACTTTGAGCTCAGAAGGACACCAGTCTATCTAATTAGTGTGCAGGACAATGAAGATAATAGAGAGCCCTCGGGGCACTAACAACACCCCTTCCTTCAATTCTGATGAGATTTCAGACCACTTTTGAGAGACCACACTCCTCTGGTTAAATTATGATTCATTTAGAATTATCTCTTTTAGGTGGTGATTTTTTAAGGATCATTTTTGAAATTTACAATCCATGCTAGAGAAAAGTAGTGTTTATAAACATGTTAATGATGTAATAATGTTTATAAAGTTGTCTTTATAATAGCAGCACTATTTTTAAGGAGGAAAATTCACATCGTGTAACACGATAATTTTGGTTCTATGTCTATTTTTACGCTTCCCTCTTACGTAAAAATTCACCTGTTTTCATTTAACTTACATGTATACCTTCTCAGTTTATTTTTTCTTGCTATTTTCATATCTGTAACTTATTAAGTCTCATGATCATCTTTTTTCCAGACATACTAATTTAGGAAATTATTGAAAGAGAAAAACATAGTGCTCTTGGAAGCGATAGAAGTGGGGCAAACCCTACCCTAAGTCACCTGAAGTGGTGACTAACTTTATGCTATCTTCTTCATACGTTGTTCTCATGCACGAGCTAGCCTGGGACCCGTGCTGCCCATTTATACGCAAATCAAAATTTTTAAAAAGTAACTTTCTGGTTTTAATTAAACTCTTTTTACAGAGCTCAGCAAGGTGATCTGATTACTACAGGAAATGAGCATCCAACAGAGTCAGTGTAAAGACATTAAACCAATGAAACAAGGCGGAATGATCTCTAAACACTCAGGGGCGGGGGACACAGCACGTCTGCACATGCTTCTACTTTCCATCGATGCAAGTGTGCTCAGAGTGTTCATCCTTCAGCACGTTTCCTTTGCTGGAAGAGCTGGGACTTTCCTGGATAGTTCAAACCCAGTCTCGCTCAGCCTTAACCAGCTAGGCTAGTGGCTGTGTTTGGCCTCTTCTCACTCAGTCCTTTTCGCTTAAAGAACCTGGCTCTATTTTCATTTTGCAGTCAATGGAAATGCACCAACTTTTTGAAGGGTGGTTTGTACTCCCCCCTCCCCCGGCCCCTTACCTCAGCCTCCTTTCTTTGGGGATGATAGGCTTACAAGACAAGCCACATTTGGTTCGATGGCAACAGCTAATCAGAATTCGTTATTTAGCTGCACTGGAAAAGGGAGCTCTCTTTAGGACTATGGAGTTAAAAAAAATATATGCTACTTAATGTTCATAAGAGGAAAGTTCGACCAGAATATATTATTCTTTAGAACCAGGAAAGTACCTCAACTTCTCACTTGCCTTCAAAAGAAAATAAATTCCAATGGAGACAGAAGTAGAAGAAAATTCAAGAAGGAAAAGAATAGAAAACCAATACAAGCCATCCATATCTATGTTTCTTTTCTAATATTATTGGACTAGTGGCACAGAGTACACAACTGGGGATATTTCATTGGTGTGTGTGTGTGTGTGTGTGTGTGAAAGAGAGAGAGAAATTTTAACTTTCTTTTTTCAGCAATCCTCCCGTTAGCACAGTGTTCTTGCGTCTTTGTATTTAGAATCATTATTCAGAAAAAAATTTAAGCAGAGAAAGATTGATTATCTACGTTTTCACCTTTTTGTGAAGCAAATAAGGCAGGCTTAGAAGACACTGGCTGGGCTGCAAACACTGTTAGAAAATGCAATTCAGACTGAGTCACTGCTCACTGTTCTTATAAGCAGGACCCTAATTGTGATGGACCCCAAAGAATGGGCCGCCATGGCTAAGCGAGTGGCACAAGGCAGCTGGCTTCTGGTGGATGTTATCTCACTGGGAACACATTTCAAACTTGAGAACAGATTTTTAAATTGGAAGTTGAAACCTGCAGACTGTCAGCAGAAGAGGCTGATTCACCACACAGAACTTATCTTACTCCAAGTTCCAGGCAGTTTTTTAAGGAGTAAGTTACTTACAACGTATGGTGATACATGAAAGAGACAAATAAAAAAAAACCTCACAGAATCAGGGTGACACATGCATCTGGACATCTTTAGGGTTTTTAATATATACTCATGTGAATAGGAACTTCTTTTAATATATACTCATGTGAATAGGAACTTCTTTCACAAACCTATAGCTCAATATAATTTATGAAATTCCATGGATCTTTGAAATGGTAATTAAAAATTGTTTCTACAGATATTTCTTCCATGCTGGGGATACTTCCTGTTGAACTTTTAGAGTTCTAGCTATAATGGTATCATGTTATTGAGTAAAGTAGAGTTAAAGAAATACAATCTTGGCAAGGTCACACATAAGAAAATCTTATTTTATAGATGATGGTGAATTTTTCCTCAATTGGCCATTGTTTTCATTAGAATTTATACAAAAATTACCAAAAGTCTAAAACTACTTAAAAGAAAAAACAAAACAAAACAAAACAAAACCCACCACTGCCAGTGAGTTGATTCCAACTCATAGTGACCCTAAGGAACAGGCAAGAACTGCCCCATAGGGTTTCCAAGGCTGTAAATATTTATAGAAGCAGACTGACTCACCTTTCTCTAGTGGAGTGGCTGGTGGATTTGAACCTGCGACCTTTTGCTTAGCAGCCAAATTACCTACACCAACAGAGTGCCTGCCAAAAGTCTAGAGACCCAAAAAAACCATGAAAATGCCCTCAAGTTCCTAAAAATAGAACATTGGCCCAGATGATAGCAATGATGATGATATTGACCTGGCACAAATGTCAACACAGTGCTTGGAGAACACTAACTTGTCTATAGATAAAAAGCTGTTAAACTCGTATTAGATAACACTCCATGATGCAATGGAACTAGAGAGAGAAATGCATGGGGTGACCCACTAGAGGTCCTTTACAACTAAAAAAAAAAAAAAAAAAAAAGTTTTGATAGTTCAAAAGATGCAGCCTTAGCAAGTTAACATTTATGGCTGCAAAGTAACTAGGGGCCAGAAGGAGGGACCACACATTTCCTGACCTTAGAAGATGCGTGATTCCCTCCCCCCCAGGATATTTGGTAACACTTTATCTCTTTTTAAATCCTATGTGGGACAGTCACTCAACTGGCCCTAATTAGATATTCAGCACTTGTTACATCTTACTGATACGTTTGCAATAAAGAACTGTCATTTGATTCTCTGTGTCTATAGCTGTGCTTTCCAGAAATGTTAGCTGATTCAAGTATCATGGAGCAGTACTTTGCAAGATACTTTTTTTCCCCCCTTTAAAATGGGATGTGTGCCTGAGAGTAAGTTGTAACTTGTAAAACTGATGGAAGTGGTGGGTTGAGGAGGAAAGATACACATTTCTGGTAGTAGGCAGCCTGGTAGAAAATGATTTTGTTTTTGTTAACACTGCAGAGTTAACATTGAGAAATGTAATTGCAATTAATTGGTGTAAAAACTAGATAGGAAAGGAGTCAAAGTCCCTATAGAGATGCTAACCTGTCATTTCTTTATAATGGCAGCAAAAGATAATCGTAGCAAATATAATAGAACCAAACTATTGCCATTTTCCATCAGAAAAATATGCTGCTGCTTCTCATGTTTTCCTAAGAAATGACTCTGTCCTCTGCTTCAAAAGCATGGCACAGACCATCAAAGGAGGTGGCAAACAATCTGCCTTTGAATTTCCCCCACTGTCTTCCTAATTAGAACACAACAAAGGGCAAAAGGGGACAAGATATTCTCCTGTGGAAGTGCATTTTCCAGTAAATGGTTAGGTTCCTTTTAAGTTTCTGAGCTTTGTGTCGCCCCCTCCTACTTAGGACCTAATGAAGACATCTGCTTGATCATATCCCCTTTCTTCACTCAACTTGTCCAGTTCTCTCAAACAGCACGCAAGTGTTATTACACAAAGGACCAGGCTCAAGCCAAATTGGAAGAGATTTTTTTTTTTCTTTTTCTTCCCCCCCCCCAAAAAAAAAGCAGAAGTCTTAGGGCTTTCCTTTTCAGGTAAAGCCATCAGTGGGAAAAGAAGTGGCTAAGCAGCCCTTGGCCAAGTTGACAGAAGCACAACTGTTTTTAATTCTTGGAGGAACTGTGCATTAACTAGGTCTCCCCCTGAGCTCCTTTTCCAACGCAGGGAGGCGTTCTGCACCCCCTCTGCAGTGAGCGCCCCGAAGGCCCGTGTTGGACACGCACACCCCTCCAGGGCTGCCTCACATATGCACACCGCCCCTTCAGCAGCATTCCTGCATGCGGTCTCCTTTTCCCCACATTATGTGCTTCAGCAAATGACAGTGAAGCTTGGCCCAAACGTGGGGTTCAGCCTCACCATTAGGATACACCTCTGTGTGTGAATATCACAACTGAAACGGCTTTACGAAAAACGAGAGACAGACGGGATGGGGAGAGAGAGTATGAATGAAAGAATGATGGCTATTCCAGATGATTAAACTTCTTGGTTCTTGAAAGTTCTCGGTAGTTAACTCAGGTGAACAGTTCTTTGCGCGTAAAATGCGGATTTTATTGCAGCAGTGAGAACACTTCTGAACACCACGCTGACCCTCCAGCATCTCCCCCTCCTCTGGTAACTCCGGACAGAAGACCATCTAACTACAGAGGAAGTAAACCCAGCCCCGCCGCTGCTGCAGTACAAAACATTGCAATGTCCCTTTCCATTGAATTCCGGGATTAGTGCAACGGGGCTCCACCTTTCCTGCTTCTGACACCTAAACCCTGGCTCGCGGATTACCCTTCCAGCCCGTCCGCGGTCGGCGACATCCCCCAGAGTCCTGCCAGGCCAGCCATGGAACAGCGCGAGCCCGCTGCGGCTCCGTATGACTTTGCCCTGGACAGCGTGCTCCATATTCGGAGCTCAGTGTTGGACTAACTTGCAATCTAAGCAATTCTGTCCTACATGGGCCGGCAGGCGTTGCCCCAAACGTGCAAGCTAACAGTTCTCTGTAGCTCCTTCTCTCGGCCAAACCATTTCTTTGGCTTAAGTTTTCTTTTTGGGGGTGCATGCGAGACTTTTCAAGCTCCCCGATTTTCCACTTCCCCCTCAAAGCCAAGGAATGTAACTTAGCCAAAGGGGTCAGTGCACAGACCCTAGTGATGCGGGCAGGTGGGAAGGAATCCAGCCCCTAACGGCTTCTCCGGTCCTGCACGCACCAGCGCCCTTGGTAACTGACCAGCCAACTTTGCAAATGCCGGAGCTCCCGCGGCGCAGACTAAGGCACCCGACTCCATTCGGCGGCCCCAGGATCCGTCTCCCACCCCGCCCCGCGGAGTCGGTCTTACCCGAGGCGGAGGAGCGGCTCCCCGGCTCCCCGGGCAGCGGCGTCCGCCCTGGGCAGCGGCAGCAGCGCCCCTCGCTCGCCCGCCCGGCCCAAGCTCGCCGGCTGAGCATTCCTCCTAAGTCCGGCGCGCGGCACCCACCGAGTGCTGAGGGCTCTCGCTCTGATTGGCTTCCATCAACTCTCTCGACTGGGAATAAAAAGACATGCACACCCGCTACCGCTGCGCCCGGAGACCGAACCCACCTCTGCTCGCCTTCCTGAGCCCGGGAGCCCCCGCGACCAGACCAGGCTGCTAGCGCCTCCGCCGCCGCCGCTGTGGCCGCCGGTTCCTCCGTTCCTGCTGCCGCGGCTTGCAACTGCAGCTCTCGGGATGGGAAGGTTACGGGCTCGGGAGAGCTGGCTCTTGTGGGCACACACTGATTTGCAAGTGAATGAAGTGGGAGGGAGCAAAAAGAGGAGGACTTTGTTAAAGAGGCCCGGTGCCTGCCCCCTCCCGCCCCTTCCCCTTGACAGAATGACTCCCTGTGTTTGAAGTCCTGAGCGATTCGCTCCCTGGAACACTCCCTCTGCCCCCGGCTTCCTCTGCTTTTTCTTTCTTATTTTTTCGGAGGGTTAAGACATTCTCAGAACTTGTGTGACTGACTCCGTCTGTCCCCTTGATACTATGAAAATGCACCTTGTGCTATTCTCCGCAACGCTCGGATGTTCTTTTTTCACAGACCGAGCAGTTACAATTCCCAGGGACACGGTATCTCGTCGCGCTATCAGTGGGCCAGCTTGGTGTTCTAGCGCGCATGATAACATGCACATACAGAAAACAGAGCCGGTCTCCTGAGATAGCAATACCGATGGCTTTGCTTTACAGCGTAAACGGACGTTCTCCAGACGCGAGCAGACATGGATTCACACATGTCTTTCCTTCGCTCCTTCCTAGAAGACAAGGTTTTACGTAGCCTCGTGATCTCTGTTACTCTTTTGGAGTAACCCCAGGATGTAGTGACGAGAAGCCACGCTGGCTTCCCAGAGCTTGCAATACTCAGAACCCCAACCCTCCAGGCTTGCCAATGATTTATGGCTGATTCCATATTTCTAAATAAGTTAATGCAAGAATACAAAAGATTTGCAGAATAGGGGTGTACTGTGATATTCAAGGTCTGCTTAACGTTTTAAAATCTTTCAGGAAAGTTACCAAAGTAGGATAATCTCCATATCAAACTCTTTGGAGTTTAGCTGTTTGAGTGGCTACATTTACAGTAACAAAGTAATTTCTAACATGCAGGAAGGAAGCTGCAAAAATCTTAAACATGTCAAAGTGTTATTAAATGAGAGTAATGATTTTCTACATGGGAGATATAGACATGATGGAGCCAGTCACTGTTGGATTAGGAAAATTAAATCTAATTTACCACAGTGATTGCCCTCAGGGTCAGTGGCATCCCAAACCAGCTGTTTGCATCTGCAGCAAGTTCTCAGGGAGATTTGCATTGCATGGTGCTCTAAAACAAATTTCCAGGCTACTCGGCCTCTGAGTGGTTAAACTCCACATTCCCTGGTTGGAGGTTGGTGTCGCTTCCAACAGCTTTTTCTACAGAATCTTTTGTTTCCCCAATAGCAGTTCAGGCATTTAAATAAAGCCAGAATCAAAGTATTTCCACCAGGCAGTCAGTGCTTCAAAGGAGTGTGCATGGATATGGTTTTAGCACAGATGTCCCACACATGGAAAATGAGTTTCTTTCTTGAAAAGACCTTTCCCTAATGAAGAATTGCCACTACTTTTTTTTTTTTTCAAAAAAGAAGAGGTTGAACATTTTCTCTTCCTGCTGCTATTCAACTCGTATAAAAGCAGGATAGAAAGAAAGCTGCTTCTGACTCCATAGTATGTCCCTCAGATTAAGATTTTCTTATGCATTTCTTTTGAATTACTAACTCTTTATGTTTGCATAGTCCTTTACTGCTTGCAAAGCACTTTCCTGGACTACTTTCAGCAAGCACTGTGATATCTCCCTATTAGGACAGAGAAAATAGATTGAGGAAGAGATAACAGAGGTTAAATAGTATGTCCAAGGCAAAATGTCTGCGAGTAGAAGAAAAAAAAGATATGACTCACAAAACTGTAGAAGTCTGCCTCTCTGCATGCATAAAAACCCACACATTATATGTGCATATATATTACAGCTAAATTAATACATGTATTTAGAAACTTATAAATAATTTATTCAGTTATGTGAGTAGACTTATCTCTATGGTAAACTGAGATACAGTGAAGTTGATGTCTACCTGCTGTACCATTAACATCTCACAGCTAAAATCTCTAATTTATTCCAATATGCTAGTCTTCAAACCTCATTAAGCCACATATCCAAGGTAGTTAGCATGAACTCTTTTCATTAAGACTGGATAAACAATTGATTTGTTTTGAACAGCGCCAGTGGCAGCATTTAGTTATATAATGGATAGCACATTTATGCAGGAGTTCCTGGCTGATGCAAATGGTTAATGTGTTGGCTGCTAACTGAAAAGGTTAGAAGTTCAAATCTACCCAGAGGGGTCTAGGAAGAAAGAACTGGTGAAACTATTGTAAAAATATCAGCCGTCTAAAATCCTATGGAGCGAATGAATTTGAATAGACATTTCAACTAAAAGGGCATTCAAATGGCCACCAAACACATGAAAAGATGCTTAACATAATAACAAACAAACAAACACACTGCTGTCATGTGGGATCCCACTCATAGTCACCTCTCCTTGGGTTTCTGAGGCAGTGTCCCTATGGAAATAGACTGCCCAATCTTCTTTCCGAGGAGTGGCTGGTGGGTTTGAATGACCAGTCTTCTGGTTAGCAGTCAAATGCCTTAGGGACTATGCCACCAGTGCTCCCTTGGCATCATTAGCCACACACACACACACACACACACAC
>NW_006921889.1:3452618-3453768 GCF_000298275.1 Orycteropus afer afer
AAAGAAAGAAAGAAAGAAAGAAAGAAAATTAGTAGCTTCAGAGACTATCTGTGTACAAACAAGCCACTCCCAGGATTTGGTTTCTTGGTTTGGAGATTTATGGTCATGGTTTCATTGGACATCCCAGTTAACTGGCTGAATAACGTGTTCAATGCTTCTATTCTACCTCCTAATTTGTTGCCTTAAAGTATTGCAAGTGGCTAACAAAGGCATAACAATTGGTCTGTATTTCTTTGGAATAACAGAGGAAGAAGGAACATCAGGCATTGAAGGGGGATATGCAATGTGTTGATAATTGCCTTCATGAACAACTGCCTTCTTTGCTATGAGACTAGAGCTGGATGTGTCCCACTACCACTACTGAACATTTAGATCAATGATTCTGTAGAAGAATACTAATCAAAAGGGGGAAAATGCAGACCAGAATTCAAAATTCTCCTGGACTCCAGACTTCCTGGAGCCATGAACATTGGATGAACCCCTGAAACTATGCCCTGGGATAATCTATAAATCAAAAATATCCTATGAAGTCTTCTTTAAACCAAATAATAGTTTAACTTAACTAGTAAAAAAAAAAATCTGCCTTGAGTATTCTGTTGTTTTACGAACTATGTATATGGGATCACTCTGACAACAGCAAGTTGAAAGATAGATAGGAACCTTAGGGAGCAGTGAGTTTATGCTAATGGGGTAGGAATAACTCAGAAAAGGAGGGTAAAAATGGCTGCATAACTCAAAGTATGCAATCAACATCACTGAATTGTACCGATAGAAATTGTTGAATTGGTGTATGTGTTGCTGTTTATATTCTCAACAACAACAACAAAACACAATAAAAATGTAAAACAAAGAAAGCAAGAAAACCCTGTAGAGCACAACGCTACTCTGATAGACATGGGGTTCACTCAATGGCACTTGGAACTGGTACTTTTATGCTAGAAAGGGTTTAATGGGATTTTTGAAGATTTCTAACAACACCACAATGATCATTCATTTTCAATTACATAAATGATGTAAATATCCAGAATTCCTTTATCTTCATTTCAGAGATAAAGTACTGAGGGTTACTAAGGTTAAGTGGTTACCTGGTGACACATGAGTAGTCACCAGGCCACATGAGTATTTTTCACACCAAAACATGTTGGAGGAG
>NW_006921889.1:3454183-3459241 GCF_000298275.1 Orycteropus afer afer
AAACTCCCCCTAGACTGACCGGCCGCTTAGGACGCAGTCATGTGATCCATCATGGGAACCACCACTCACAACTGGAGTCCAGCCAAGTTGACACATCTTCAACTATCACAGCTTGTTACTGGCAAATAACAGAAATTAATCAGAGACTAAGGTGCACCTAACCCAAGTCAAGGTATTTTCAATTGCCTCATATGCATGTGAGAGCTGGACAGTGAATAAGGAAGACCGAAGAAGAGATGATGCTTTTGAGTTGTGGTGTTGGTGAAGAATGCTGAAAGTACCGTGGACTGCTAAAAGAACTAACAAATCTATCCTGGAAGAAGTGCAGCAGGAATGCTCTTTGGAAGTAAGAATGGCCAGATTTCATCTCACCTACTTTGGTCATGTTGTCGGAAGGAATCATTCCCCAGGGAAGGATATCATCATGCTTGGTAAAGTGGAGGGTCAGTGAAAGAAGGGAAGACCCTATGAAATGGATTGGCACAGTGACGGAAACCATGGGATCAGGTATAGCGAGGATTGTGAGGCTGGCGCAGGACTGGACAATGTTTGGTTCTGTTGTACACAGGGTGACTATGAGTTGGAGCTGACTGGATGGCACCTAACAACAACAACAACAATAAATCAGAGAGTTAAACAAACGAGGGGAAGGGGGCCTTTGCTATCATGGGATAAGGTTTTGTCATGCAACTCAAGTGAGGAAATTCTGCAGGGCCCTGGAGAGGTCTGGACACAGACAGGGAGAAGCCACCAGCACTCTGCCTCTAGAGCTGGTTTCTTCTCCTCACTGTCCTGTAGTTTTTCTCTTACTTCCTCTGCTCCTCAATCCTTGTGGGAGAGGGGCATCACCCACAGTTCCAGAGCTCACTGATAAGAAAGAGAGTGAGTTTTCTTTCTGTTCCGTTTCCACTTTCTTGAGAAAGCAGTTCTGATTGCTCTGGGGTCAGTCAGGTGCTGTCCCCACTGCATCAATCTCTTGGGACTGTGGCTGAAGGGGGAGGAGTTAGCAGAGTCACATTACAGAGTTGGCTTCCCCAGAAACGGTGGAGAACAGATAGGGAGGGTCCTTGTGACCTGGAAAACATTCCATGAGCGGCACATTCTACATATTCTCTTTGGTTTAGTAGTTAGATTTGGCTAAAACACTGGTTTTCAGGCTTCTTCATGATTTTATATCCTTCAGTCAAAATTACTGGTAAAGAAACCCAAAACCAAACCCATAACCATCCAGTTGATTCTGCCTCATAAATTCCTTGTACTTCCCTTCATTTAAAGCTTGCAAAGTTTCCACTTTAAAAAAAAATATACTGCTTCATGGACGATTACTGGGGATATTAAATTTGATGAGAGATTTTTCAACTTCCACTAAATCTCTCTTCAGATGATTAAGAGTCTATCTTATCCTTATAATGGGGATGTATATAAATAAATAATTATAACTTCCCTGACTTTCTTTTCAATCATATACATCTGTATGCATTGATTATCTGATTAAAAACATTTTTATGATCATCAGCAAGCATTCTTGATTGGAAGAAAAGAGTTCACTTTTAACGAACGCCATGTGCCTAATTAAGAATCTTGGTATTGGTGGTGGTGGGGGGAGAGATTTGATACAATCAATGGAAATCTTTCATCTGAAATTCACCCTAAATGGAAAAAGTCTGCACATTACAGTGCTTACTACATAATCAAGGTGGCCTGGTGGTGCGGTGCTTAACCACTCTACTGCTATCCAAAAGGTAAGTGGTTTGAACCCATGTGGTGCTCTGTGGGAGAAAGATGTGGAAGTCTGCTTCTGTAAAGATTTACAACATTGGAATGCCTATGGAGCAGTTCTACTCTGTCCCACATGGTCACTGTTTCAGTATCAATGGGATGACTGTGGGTTTATTACTTAATCATCACGGTACACTCAAGTGAACAGATTTCACCAAAGGATGAATGTTCATCTCCCGCTTCTGTCCTGTTGCGTGTCCCTGAGAATACAAGCTACCACTACTACTGCTAAGAGCTCTGGTAGCATAGTGCCTAAGGCACTTGACTGCTAACCAGAAGGCTGGCAGTACAAATTCACCAGCCACTCCTTGGAAGGAAGGTTGGGCAATCTACTTCCGTAGTGATACCACCTCAGAAACCCAAGGAGGGGTTGCTATGAGTTGGGACCAACTTGATGGCACGTAACACTACTACTACTACTACTACTACTACTACTACTACTACTATTTACACATACACACACATGCACCAGTGTTTAAGGAGGAAAATGCTTTAACCACTCTGGGTGTTATTAAACTGAAACAAAAGAGGCAGAAAACCTCAATGGAATTCTTTTGTGAGAGCCATAGACATCTCAATGTAAGCTAAAATAAATTCACACAAACTTCCTGTGCTTATCCAGGTTTTCCAACCCTGGGAGGATTTCCAATACTGTATTTAAAGTGGGTTGGTTCCTGGGATGCATTAAGACATTTCTCTCCTGATCATTATATTTGAGTCATCACTATAGGGAGATTGCAATGGCCAGGAGATTTCCAAATGAGCTAAACGCACAGCAGCAAAATCATGTTGACCTACACAGGGCATCTTAGTACTGTGGGCATTTGAGGATAGGTTTGCAGAGACTGGTGTGGCAGTTAAGTTTGTGTGTCAATTTAGCTGGGGCTGGTTGAGTGGCTGGGTAACTGCATGTAATTATCCCCCATTGTGAAATCTCTTGGAGCAGCTGAGTAGCTGCTTTAGGGATGTGTTCTGCTTCCTGTATATAAGGAGAAGCTTTGGGATTGGTCTCCAGCTTTTTGGCATGCTTGAACTCTGCACATAGCCAAGTCGTTTGTTGTTCAGAAGCCTGCCACGCCCTGCCAATCTTGGGACTTTTTCTAGACTTGAATTAGTAGCCTGCAGTGTTGTTTGGTGATATCTGGACTGCCCCTTTTCACTTGTCAACCTTGGGTTTGTCAGCCTCAGCAGGCAATAGTTGTCAGAGTGAAGAAAAGCCTAGAGGCTTCAAGGGCCAGCTCATGAGGCAGAGCTGAAGCCCAAGGTCGAGGGGCTTTCACCTAGTGCCTAGAGCCTGGCATTTTGAACTCGGACTTAGAGCCTCCAAACTGTAAGAGAACAAACTCGTGCTTGCTCAAACCATCCCATTTGTGGTATCTTCTGTTACAGTGCCTCTAGGTAACCAAAAGTGGACTTCAATTTTGTGGAATTTTTTTTACATTTTGTTCACTGCCTTGTGCTAGAATATAAATTTGCTATGGAGCTCTGGTAGCATAGTGCCTAGGGCACTTGACTGGTAACCAGAAAGCTGGCGGTTCAAACCCACCAGCCACTCCTCGGAAGGAAGATGGAGCAATCTACTTCCATAGTGATACTGCCTCGGAAACCCAAGGAGGGGTCGCTATGAGTCGGGTCCAACTCAAGGGCATATAGCAACAACAACAACAACATGGTTAGTTATACACAAGAAAATTTTGGTAGACTGACAATCACAATTGTAATTTTGCAAGTGAAGGTGTATGTCCTGTTTAGAAGAAAGAGTTCCATAAGGGGATATGTGATGTGTCAGTATGTTGTTGTTAGGTGCCATCAAGCCAGCTCCTACTCATAGCGACCCTATTTACAACAGAATGAAACACTGCCCGATCCTGTCCCTCCTCACAATCCCTGCTGTGCTTGTGCCTGTTGTAGCCACTGTGTCAGTCCATCTTGTTGAGGGTCTTCCCCTACTTCACTGACTCTGCTTTACCAAACATGATATCCTTCTCCAGGACTGAGCCTTCCTGGCAGTGTGACCAAAATTGGTGAGATGAAGTCTGGCCATTCTCACTTCTAAGGAGCATTCCAGCTGCACTTTTTCCAGGACAGATTTGTTAGTTCTTCTGGCAGTGTATGGTATTTTTCAATATTCTTCATCAACACCACAATTGAAAGGCATCAGCTCTTCTTAGGACTTATTTGTTGTCCAGCTTTCACATGCATATGAGGCAACTGAAAATACCATGGCTTCGATCAGGTGCACCTTAATCTTCAAAGTGACATTTTTGATCTTTAACGCTTTAAAAAGGCCCTTTGCCCAGTGCAATATGATGTCTGATTTCTTGAATGCAGCTTCCATGAGTGAGGATTGTGGATTCAAGTAAAATGAAATCTTTGACATCTTTAATCTTTTCTCCATCTATCCTGATGGAGTTGTGAAGTTTTTGTTATTTTTATGTTAAAGTGTAATCCATAGTGAAGACTATAGTTTTTGACCTTCATCAGTAAGTGCTTCAAGTCATCTTCACTTTCAGAAAGCAAGGTTGTGTCATCTGCATATCACAGGTTAATTATTCTTCCTCCAATCCTGCTGTCGTGTTCTTATTTGTATAGTCCAGCTTCTCGGATTATTGCTCAACATACAGATTGCGTAAGTATGGTGAAAGGATACAACCCTGACGTACACCTTTCCTGACTTTAAACCATGCAGTATTCCTTTGTTCTGTTTGAATGACAACCTCTTGGTCTATGTACAAATTCCTCACAAGCACAATTAAATGTTCTGGAATTCTCCTTCTTTGCAATGTTATCCATAACTTGTTATGATCCATACAGTTGAATGCCTTTGTATAGTCAACAAAATACAGGTAGACATCTTTCTGGTATTCTTTGCTTTCAGGCAAGATTTATCTGAGATCAGCAATGATATTCCCTGTTCCATGTCCTCCTTTGAATCCATCTTGCATTTCTGGAAGCTCCCTGTCAATATATTGCTGCAGCAATTTTTGAATTATCCTCAGAAAAATTTTACTTGTGTGTGATATTATTGATATTATTTGATATAATTTCTAAATTTTGTTGGCTCATCTTTCTTTGCAATGGGCAAATATAGATGTCTTCCAGTTAGTTGGCCAGGTAACTGTCTTCCATATTTCTCTCTTTGGGTACTATCTGTTAAATATTCTTTTTTTTTTTTTTTTTCTAAAGCAGATACTGAAAGACCCTGGGTCAACCCAAAGATGCTGCAGAGGGGTCCCTGCGACTCTCTGTTAAAAGTTTTTTTTTTTTTTTTTTCTAATT
>NW_006921889.1:3480590-3487409 GCF_000298275.1 Orycteropus afer afer
GAAGATACCTAAAGATAATTCTTTTGAATTCCTTATCAGAGAGTTCCAATGCTGCTTCTTCCTCAGGGATGTGTTCTGGGTCTGTATCCTGTTCCCTTGTTTCTACCACTTTATCCTGCTTCTTTATGTGGACTGTGATGGTCCGTTGTTTCCGAGGCATCGTGATGTTGTTGTATTTAGATCTCTGTTAACTGTTTGTGAAGAGCAGCCAATGGTGATTCTGGCTCTTCTTGTTGGTTTTTTATTGTTGGCTTTTTCAGTCTTGCAGGTCTGGAGTGTCCTTGGGGTTGCTGGAAAGCAGAAGGTGTTTTCAAGCCCCAGGAATCTGCCAGAGCACTGTCTCTTTAAATATCCAAAATAGTCAAGCCACTTTTAATCCTTCACAATGGCAGCACCCTCCGGACCGCCGAAAGTCCACAGCTCCACCCACCATTCTCTTCACTTTCTCTGTTTATTCCCCAGCCAGCATGCACAGTCCACCATGCAGTCCCTAGCTAACAGGGCTGATTTTTTGGGTTTTTCTTAGTTCCTACCACCACTTGGGAATCTCCAAGCTGTCTGTGCCATCAGGATCGCCCAGGATCGCTGCCAGACCACAGCTTCATATTTCTTCTTTTTTTGGTATTTTCATGCAAATTCTTCTGCTAGTTGGGGTTTAGTCCACTTCTACATTCTTCCCTTCAAGGCTCAGGGGTGCAGGATTATCTTCTGTATTTGTGTTAATTGGTTTCCCTTTTCTTTGTTGAAGAGGGTCTGTGCAGTCTTTCTGCCTAGCCTGCCATCTTGCCAGGTCCTGTTAAATATTCTTTGCTCTTTTTGCTCCTTTTCTTGTATTTCCACTTGTAAAACACCTATAGCACTTTATTTGGCAATTTTTTTTTAAATTAAATTATTATTGTGATTTTTAAAAATTGTGCTTTGGGTGCAAATTTACAAAGCAGATTTGTTTTACAGTCAACGGTTCATGAACTTTTGATTTCATGGCCCCATTACCAACCCCAATCATAAAAAAATCTCCTCTCCTCTCTTCTCTGTGACTACCCCCTCCCTGTGCCATTCTTATCTATGCACTCTTGTCTGTCCATCTTTTCCTCTATGTGAATGCTACCTATCTGATGACTCGTGGTTGATTTATTTAAGGGGTGTATCTCCCTATGGTAGGTGTTCTACATGTAGGTTTTTCTACTATTGGGCTAAGAGCCAATTCTCAGACATGAGTCCATTTCTAGGTCCCCAGGATAACTTGACACCATATTCTTGGGGATTCCATTAATCGTTATCCATCCAGTAATTGTGGTCATTTTTGTGGTTTTGAATTTTATTCCACATTTTTTCCTCCCACTCTAACCAGGATCTCCAATTTTGATACCTTTCTGAGTGGTTGGCATGGGTAGTTGGGCACCATTTAGTTCTGGTGTCAGGGTCATTGAAGACTAAGATCCTCAAGGTCCATCTTTGGACTAATTATTTCCAAATGACTTTGATTTTCTTCACTCTTCATTGGTCCAGGAGACAGAAGACAAATAGTTTCATCTTAGATGGTGCCTGGAAAGCTTTTAAGACCCCAGTGCAGTGCTACTCACCAAAGTAAGATGTAGAGCAAGATTTTTATGTATTATGTTGTGCCAATTGAGCATTATGTACTTTGAGACCATAATCCTGAGCCCACAGGCCTAGTGATTCTCTTTCTTAAGGTGTTTGGTTGTGTCTGACAAGCTACTCCAACCCTGTCCTCTGTTACTTTTGTAATGTAAGTGGACAATTTTGTAGCACAAGTGCATATGTAATTACTTTCAGCCAAATCCATCCTTGGTCTTGGGTATATTCCTTTTCACTTACTCACACCTGATCTTCTCACCTGTCTATGCATTTACCCATTGCTTAGTGTTTGGTGAGAGTGGTGATGCAGTATTGTGCATGCAATAGTAATTGCCTCTGTTGTCTATATCTTTTGTGTATGTTTCTGTGTCCTCCCTTTCTCTATTGTCACTATGCTGGTCACAGACTCTTTTCATACTGCTCCTCCCCTCACCCAAATCAACATGTGATCCCCAACTAGTCTGAAATTTTCCCTCCCCTTCCCTTCATCCCTATTAACCAACAAAGTGTATTTCCTTCCCTAAGTAATCCTTTCCTTGACTTTTTACAGTAATGGGCTCATACAATGTTTGTCCTTCTGTGATTACTTATTTCACTCAGCATAATGTCCTCCAAATTCATCCACATTGTGAGATGATTTGTGTATTCCTCATTATTCTTTAATGTTGTATGGTATTCCATTGTGGGAATGTACCATCATTTTGTTATCCATTCATCTGCTGATGGGCCTTTAGGTTGTTTCCAACTGTTTGCTACAGTGAATTGTGCTGAGCTGAACATGGGTGTGTATTATTGTGATTTGGTTGAAAGTTGACAGAGTAAATTAATTTTCTATTCAACAGTCCATATACAATTTGTTTCCTGACATTGATTACAATCCCCACAATGTAGCAACACTCTTCCCATTTCCTCCACGTGGTTACCATTTCCTTTTGTCCTTCTTTCATATCCTTTAGAATTTTACTCCTGGACAAATGCTGCCCTTTTGATCTTTTATGTTTGATTTTTCTAAGAAATACATACCTTCCTGGTGTTACTGTTTACCTCATAGGCCTGACTATTTTTGGCTGAAAATGGGACCTTTAGAGTGAGTTTAGTTCTAGGCCCCTAGAGTGTTTAAGGGCCCTAGTCTCAGGGTTCCACCAGTCTATCAGACCAGTAAGCCTGATTTTCTTTTTTTAGATTTGGTTCTCATTTTTGTCCCACTCTATCCAGGATCTCCTATTGTGGTCCCTTTCAAAGTGGTTGGCAGTTATAGCTGGGTACCATCTGTTCTTCTGGTTTCCAGGTCATGGTGGCTGAGGTTCACATGGTCCACTAGTCCCTTGGACTAATTCTTTCCATGTGTCTTTGATTTTCTTCATTCTTCTTTTCTCCAGAGTAGGAGAGACCAATAGTTACACCTTAGATCACTGCTAACAAGAGTTTAAGGCCCCAGTGTCTACTCACCAATGTAGGATGTAGAACAATGTCCTTGTGGCCTATGTTATGGCAATTGACCTCAATGTCTCCTATGACTAAGGTCCAGAGCTTGTAGGCCCAGTGACCTACTCCCTGAAAGTGTTTGGTTATAGCTAAAAAGTTTTCATAACTTTGCCCCCTGTTAGCTATGCTGTAGTCATGGACATTTTTACAGCTGATACAGAAATATCACTGCCAATCCTTTGTATGGTCATGGGTATAGTATTATTTGCCTACCTATTCCTTATCATCTAGTCTGTCTGTCTATGTAGACTTGCAGATTAATGCTTGTTATTGCTGATAATGCAGGATTGTGTAATGTAATAGTGTTTATCTTTGTTATCTGTAACTTTTGAGCACCTTTTCATGTCTTCCTTTTCCTTAATGATATTGGCTGGTCACCCACTATTTGTATATGGTCTTTCCTTCACACATATTAATATGTATCTCTTACTTAGTAATTTTCCCTTCCCTCCCCTCCCACCTCTGATAGCCAACAATGAATGTTTCTTTCTGTGTATAAACCTTTCCTTGGGTTTTATAATAATGGACTCATTTTATGATTGACTTATTTCACTCAGCATGACATCCTCCAAGTTCACCCATGTTATGAAGTGTTTCACAGATTCCTCATTATTCTCTTGTTGCACAGTATTCCTTTGTGTGTAAGTACTACAGTTTATTTATGCAGTCATCTGTTGATGGGCACTTAGGTTGTTTCCATCTCTTTGCTATTGTGAATAGTGCAGCAATGAACAAGGGTGTGCATATGTCTGTTTGTGTCCTGGCTCTCAGTTCTTTAGGATATATACCTAATAATGAGATTGATGGATCAAATGGTATTTTTATTTCTACCTTTTTAAGAAAGTGCCATACTGTTTTCCATAGAGGTTGTACCATTCTATATCCCCACCAGTGTATGAGAGTTTCAATCTCTCCACACCCTTGCCAGCATTTGTTGTTTTCTGACTTGCTGAACTTTGCTATTAGTGCTATGGTGAGATGATACTTGACTGTTGTCTTGATTTACATCTGTCTAATGGCTAATGATCATGAACTTCCTTCATGTGTTTGTAGGCCACCTGAATGCATCTTTGGTGAAAAGTCTGTCATTGTCCTCTGCCAATTTTTTAGTTTGACACTCTATGTCAGAAACCATGGCCATTAAGTTTGTTCCTATTTTCTCTTTGATGATTTTTATAGTTTTAGGTTTAGGTTTTTGATCCACCTTGAGTAAGTTTTTGTATATGATGTGCGGTATGGCCCTTGTTTCCCTTTTCTGCAAATGGATATCCAATTCTGCCATTTTTTTAAAAAAGAGACTGTCATTTCCTTATTTAATGGATTACAGCCCTTTGTCAAAGATCAGATGTTCATAGGTGGATGGATCTATTTCTGGGTTCTCAATTCTGTCCCATTGGTCCATGTGTCTGTCATTGTACCAGTACTGGACTGTTTTGACAACTATGGCTGCATAGTAGGTTTTGAGATTGGGAAGTGTAAGCTCTCCTAGTTTGTTCTTCTTGCAGTAGTACTTTGCTTATCTGTGACCTCTTTCCTTTCCATATAAAATTAGTGATTGATTTTTCTATCTATCTCCTTAAAAATGTTGATGAAATTTCTATTGGGATTGCATTATATCTACAGATTCCTTTGGGTAGTATTGACTTTTTCACAATATTCAATCTTCCTATCTAAGACCATAGTATGTTATTCCATTTTTGTAGGTCTTTTCTAGTTTCTTGTAGTAGTGTTTGGTAGGTTTTTTTTTTTTTTTTTTTTTTTTTGTATAGGTCTTTTGTGTCTCTGTTAAGATTTATTCCTAAATATTTTATCTTTTTAGTAGCTCTTGTAAATGGTATTGTTTTCCTAATTTCTTTGTCAGAGATCTCTTTGACAATGTAGAGGAACCCATCTCATTTTGTAAGCTGGTCTTGTATCCTGCCACTTTGCTGAATCTTCCAATTAATTCCCATACTTTTCTTGATAAATCGCTGGCATTTTCTATCTTTAGGATCATATCATCTGCAAATAGAGATGGTTTTACTTCTTCCTTACCAGTTTTGAAGCCTTTTATTGCCCTTTCTTGACTTATTTCCCTGGGTAAGACTTCCAATACAATGTTGAATACGAATGGTGCTAGAGGGCATTCTTATGGGTTTCCTGTGCACAAGGGGAATACTTTAAGTCCTGTCCATTGAGAATAATGTTGGCCATTGTCAAATGGCCACACCATTTTAAGGAGACCCTAGTATTTAAACTTTCATTTTCCTATTAAAAAAATAAAAACCAAACTCACCGATATCAAGTTGGATCTGACTCATAGAGACCCACTCTTGGGTTTCTGAGGTGGTATCACTACAGAAGTAGATTGCCCAATCTTCTCTCCAATGAGTGGTTTGAACCACCAGTCTTCTGGTTAGCAGTCAAATGCTTTAGGCACTATGCCACCAGAGCTCCTCATTTTCCTATGTTGTTGTTGTTAGGCGCTGTAGAGTCATTTCCGACTCATAGTGACCCCATGCACAGCAGAATAACACTGCCCGATCCTGCACCAGCTCCACAATCCATGCTATACTTGAGCCCATCATTGCAACCACTGTGTCAATCCATCTCATTGACGGCCTCCCCCTTTTTGCTGACCCTCTACCCTATCAAGCATGACATCCTTCTCCAAGGAATGGTCCCTTCTGACAACATGACCAAAATAGGTGAGACGAAGTCTGGCCATTTTTGCTTCCAAGGAGCATTTCGGGTGTACTTCCTCCAGGACAGATCTGTTAGTTCTTTTAGCAGTCCATGGTACTTTCAGTATTCTTTGACAGCACCACATCTCAAAAGCATCAACTCTTTTTTGGTCTTCCTTATTCATTGTCCAGCTCTCACATGCATACGAGGCAATTGGAAATATCATGGCTTGTGTCAGATGCACCTTAGTCCTCAAGGAGACATCCTTGCTCCTCAGCACTTGAAAGAGTTTCTTCACAGTTGACTTTCCTAATACTACATGTCTTCTAATGTCCTGACTGCTGTTCCATTGGCATTGATTGTAGAACCAAGCAACGTGATTTCTTTGACAACCTCCATCTTCTTTCCATTTATTGTGATGCTGCTCATTGGTCCAGTTGTGAGGATTTTTGTTTTCTTTATATTAAGACATAATCCATACTGCAGACTGTATTCTTCAACCTTCATCAGTAAGTGCTTCAAGTGATCCTCACTTTCAGCAAGAAAAGTTGTATTGTCTGTGTATCTCAAGTTGTTAATGATACTTCCTCCAATCCTGATGCCACATTTTTCTTCATATAGTCCAGCTTCTCAGATAATTTGCTCTGTATATAGATTGAATAAGTATGGGGAAAGGACACAACCCTGATGCACTGCCTTCCTGATTTTAAACCATGCAGCAGTGTCCCCTTGTTCCATTCGAATGACAGCCTCCTGGTCAAGGTACATGTTCCTCATGAGTATAATCAAGTGCTCCGGAATTCCTATTTTTCTCAATGTTATCCATAATTTGTCATGACCCACACAATCAAATGCTTTTGCATAGACAATAAAACACAAGTAGGCATCTTTCTGGTATTCTTTGCATTGAGCCAAGATCCATCTGACAACAGCTATGATATCCCTTTTTCCACATCCTCTTCTGAATCCAGCTTTCACCTCTGGAAGTTCTCTGTCAATATACTGCTGCAAACATTTCTGAATTATCTTCAGTAAGATCTTACTTGTGTGAGATATTAATGATATTGTTCT
>NW_006921889.1:3490299-3493894 GCF_000298275.1 Orycteropus afer afer
AAAGTTGCGCGGTAATGTATCAAACAGTGTTTCGTTGCTATTTGTAAGGTTTTCCCTGGCCAATTCTTTGAGAAGTGGATGGCCTCTTCCTTCTTTCTAGTCTGTCTCAGTCTGTAAGCTGGGATGATACCTGTGCACCATGTGCATCCCGCTGGATTAGAAACACCAGAGGCTCAGCCTCAAAACTCACATCAACACGTCATCACGGTAGGACAAACCGACAGACAAGTTTGCCTCCCTGTTGGAAACTTCTCGTACCACCCTTTCCTGTAGTAGACTGTATATCTATTGACTTATTGAAGGCAGAGTATTTGTTTGTTTTGGCCATCATTTTACCCCTGGTGCTTGAAAAGTCCTTGATGCTTTCATGGATGAATAAGTGGAGATTCAGAGAGACTAAAATGAATTTAGAAAGCAGAAGGAATTGGAGATGGTTCATAACTAAAATGATAAGACTGGAAAAGAGAAGATTCAAGTTGCTCATGAGCACTTTTCAAAAATTTGAACTGTCCTATGGAAGAAAATGAAGTGTTTTAAATATGGTAGAAGCTTCAACAAAGATCAGCTGGAGAAGCCACTAGAAGATTTTGTATATTGTTGATTCTAAAACATCTATATATTCATTTTAACATCACAGAAATCTTAATATCTCTTACAAGTGATGTGATAAGAAAGTATTGTATAATAGTATAATTGGCAGTGTCTCCTTCTTCTTAGTAACACATAAAATAATGGCCCAACTTACTACCAATGGAATCTAAGAACTGATGACATGAAAATAGTCATTTCAGCTCAAAATATTGCAGGATTTTCAAACTATTAGTGCTATTCAGGATGAGAAGTGCTGGCAGCTTCAGGATAAAATGAGTCTCATCACTGAGGAAATTCAATCACAGACTGGACAGACACTTGCTGCAAATGAGCTCAAGCATTAGATTTGGGATTGAATCACATTTTTATGTCTTCACTATGGTAGTTACATTTGTGTGTCAACTTGGCTGGGCCTGGTTGAGTGGCTGGGCAGCTGAATGTAGTTATTTCCCATGGTGAGATTGGTAATCAACTCCATGGCAGCTGAGTAGCTAGCTGCCTTAGGAATGTGGTCTGCTTCCTGTATATAAGGAGAAGCCTTGGGGATAGTCTAGCTTATGGCACACTTGAATCCTGCGTGTAGCTGTGTCATAGTTCAGCAGCCTGCCATGTTCTGCCAATCTTGGCACTTTCAGTGGACTTGAATTAATTGTCTGTCATGTGGTTTTGTAACATCAGGTCTGTGCCTTTTTACTTGTCAACCCTGGGCTTTTCAGTCTCAGCAGCCAGTAGCTGTCTGAGTATAGAAAGCCTCTAGCTCCAGTGGGCTGGGAGCAGGAGGCTGAGCTGAAGCCCAAGGTTGAGGGGCTTTCACCCAGCCCCTAGAGCCTGGCACTTTGAACTTGGACTTAAAGCCTCTAAACTAAGAGAATAAACTCCTGTTTCTTCAAGCTATCTCATTTGTGGTATATTTCTGTTAAAGTGGTACTAGGTAACCAAAAAATTCACCATACTTGATGTTCTTGAATATTGATCTAATTGTCTTATTTTTGCAGATGAGAAAATAAGGCTCACATAGGTTAAGTCTTTATCCAAAGTCACACATCTCATTAGAGGCAGAGATAGGACTATCCTTGCCTCTCACTTACAGTCTCAAGCTACTGTTTCATTTACTGTTTTTCCTTGTTTTCTTTTCTGCTGAAAGTACGGAAATGGAAAAACAGGTACATCCCAGACCAGTGTTGTTGTTAGGTGCTGTTGAGTCAGTTGTGTGCCATCCTCACAATCTACATTTGAGCCCAGTGTTGCAGCCAGAGCTTCAATCCATTGCATTGTGGGTCTTCCTCTTTTTCACTGATCCTTTACCAAGAATGATATCCTTTTCCATCAATTGGTCTTTCCTAATGCTGGGTCTGGGAGCTCTGGTTGTGTAGTGAGTAAGGAACTTGGCTGCTAACCAGAAGGTTGGCAGTTCAAACCCACCAGCCACTCATCGGAAGGAAGGTTGGGCAATCTACTTCTGTAGTGATACTGCCTCAGAAACCCAAGGAGGGGTCGCTGTGAGTCTGGTCCGACTCCACAGCAAGTAACAACAACAACAACAACAACAACAATGCTGTGTCCAAAGTAAATGAGCTGAAGTCTTGCCATTCTTGTGTCTAAGGATCATTCCTGTTGTAAAATAAAACCTGTGAAAGCTGAAACCTGTGTAAGGTGGAAACCTGTCAGAAAAGGAAAACTCAAATATATTCCACTGAAGTGAGTGATAGAAAAATGGTAAGGAGGAGACAGTGTTGGAAGCCAATCATCTAGGGTTCCTTAAGGCTCATCTTGCTTAGCTTCGAGAGAACTCATTGCACCAAAAGATGATGGTCATTGTGGTGGGCCAGGAGATGATTTTGGTGCAGTCAAGATGGGTGATGCTGGAAATGGATTTGTGGGTTTTCCATCTGTATAGAAGTCAACACTGCTCAGTAATCTGGTGGTAGTATATTACAAGGTGGCAGCCTATAATTTCACTACTCTAACCACTGTTCCTAGTGTCATCAGACACAAAGGTGACATGATCCTGTTTCTGGATCTCCTAGGTATCACTGTGGGTGCCAAAGAGGGCAAACGTAGAGGCCGCCAAGTCATTTCAGTGGCCTGAAGCTGAACCTTGACTCTGATTGTTCTGGATGTCCTGAAACCCTTTGGGGCATAGGAAGATAGTTGAAAAAGATATGGAAGGCTTTGGAATTCACTTGAGCAGCAAATCCCCCAACACTGACTTTAAGATAAAAGACAACAGAGGTATAATCTCACGGCCACTTGCCCTCAGAGTTAGCTGGATGCTGAAACCGTGAAGAACATTCTGGCTGAACACAAAAATCATAAAACCAATGTGACTTTGCATAGTGATGCCACAGCCAATGACCTCATTGATATGGTGGAAGGAAACAGAGTTTATATCCCTTGTATCTGAGTGTTAAATAAGATTGATAGGGTTTCTACTGAGGAATTGAATATCATCTTTCAGGTGCCTCACTCTGTCCCCATCTCTGATCACCACTGCTGAAATTTTGAGGACTTATTGGTAAGATCTGGGATGATCTGAAACAAATGAGGATTTATGAGAAGCCCAAAGGCCTACCAGACTACACACCCCTGGTTGTATTTCCTGACTCCAGGATTGCAGCGGAGAATTTCTACATGAAAATTCACAAAACCCTTATGAAGGAATTTAAATACTCTCTGGTCGGGGGTCTCACTATGACACAATCCTCAGAAAGTGGGGAAAGATCACACATTGGAGGACCATGATGTCATTCAGTGGAGGACCAGGATGTCATTCAGACTGTGAAGAAGTAAAAACTTCCCTTTTCCTCACTGCCTGGCCAGCACAGCAGCAGTGGCATTCCTCAGGACAAAGCAGCCTGTTCTAAACCCCTTCTTAGCTTTGGCAGCTGGTGGGTCAGGATTCAGGGGAGGGAGATGGAGGCACTCAAAGTGGAACTTCACTTTTCTTATCTTGGTGTCACCTTGTATGTTGAACTGCATGAAGGACATAGTCTGCCAACCAAAA
>NW_006921889.1:3494759-3533548 GCF_000298275.1 Orycteropus afer afer
TGGGGGGTGGGCTGGGTTCCCTCTCCTCACCTGGCTCCCTGCGGTTGAATCCTCCATCTGTTCCTATGCCCTTTGCTTTTTCTGTCCTCTCCCTGCCTTCCTGCCTCGCTCCTTGTGGGGCATGGCCTGGGTTTGCTCTCTTCACCTGCGTCCTTGCGGCTGACTCCTCAATCTGTTCCACACCTATTATGCACAAGGCAATTTGGTGAAAGTGTCTGTTGATATGATTTCTTCTGATTCTCTCAACAACTCTTTGAAGTATTCACTCTCATCATGATCCTTTCACAGATGAGGTGATGGAGATAAAAAGTTTAAGCACAGTGCTGAGGTCCTACTGCTGGCTGATAACAGAGTGAACCTTGGAACCTAGACCCTTACACATGGGAAAGTCATGTGTTCTCACTCACCAACTGTGTCAGTGCCCCTTGCTAATAGCCTATTTTATATAGCACTTTTGGGTGCATGGAATGCTTCCTGTTCATTACTGCTTTACCACAACTCTCTACAGCAGGGTGTGTATATTATTGGCTTTTCTGTTTTCAGGCAGGGCAGGCAAAGCTCAGAGGAGTTAAGAGTCCTGAGCAAGGATCTACGGTCTGAAGTTGAACAGAATGTATTTCAGAAACAAGAATATTTTAACCTTGACTTTTTGAACTAGAATCTGGAGGTGGGATGACAATTTCTACTTCCTGAGCTTTTGGTTTTAGGAAGCTTAAAAGTATAGTCTAGTTGTGTCTAAGTTAAAAAACAAGACCCTGAAATTCTCAGAAAACTTGGGATTTCAGCTTTTTGAACACTAGCAATAATCACACTGCTTTATGACTATTACGTGTCAGGAACCACCAAGCAAACCAAGCCAGACTGGTGGAGCGGGGAGCTCTGCAGGATTTTCTTCTCTGTAATCTTTACAAAAACACATTGCCAGGTCTTTCTTCTGTGGCACCACTGGGTGAGTTAACACTGCCAACCTTCAGCTTAGTGGCCAAGAGCAAACCGTTTGTGCCACTAGGGGACATAATCATACCATTTGTTGAGTGTCTACTATGTGTCAGGAACCACAGTCAGTGCTTCATGTGTTAACTTGTTTGTTTCTCATGATGATTTTCTAAAGTCAATATTCACCTCATTTTACATATGAGGAACATGTACCTCAGAGAGATTCAATAACTTGCCCAAAGTCACACAGTCATTGAGCGGACGGACCCAAATTCCAATCTTAAATATGATTTGAACTCAATATTCTTAATGACATTCAAAGTATCACTTTTGCTTGGAACAGTGTGGTCAGATTTTTGTAGTCTTAGATAGAAATATGACCCAAATTGCACTTGGCAGGTGAAAAGCCAGTGGTTACATGTGGGAGTGGGAAAGTATCTGGAAGAGGAGGGTAAGTTTTCTGTTGGACTCCTGTTTATTTGGTGAAAAATAAGGACAGAGAAGGAGATTCTGGATGGTACAAACGGTTAATGCTTTCTGGTGCTTATCTTCTGTTAGAGGTTCTAATCTGCCTAAAAGTGTTCAGAAGAAAGGCCTGGTACTCTGCTTCCAAAAAACCAGCCACCAAGAACCCTGAGCACAGTTCCACTCGGACACACATGGGGTCACTTGAGTTGGATCTGACTTGATGGCAACTGGTTAAGGAGAAAGTTATCCTATGGCACTTACAGCGGGGGAGTTACCTGGAGAGGTTGGAGCCAAAAACAAAATCTAATAATTTCTGATTAATCTATTAGTGCTCCTATCACCACCTGTAGGAGTTCTGGTGGCATAGTGTCTAAGGCACTTGACTGCTAACCAGAAGGCTGGCAGTTCAAAACCCACCAGCCACTCCTCGGAAGGAAGGTTGGGCAATCTACTTCCGTAGTGATATCACCTCGGAAACCCAAGGAGGGGTCATTATGAGTCGTGTCCTACTCGACAGCACATAACAAAACCACCACCAACAACAACATCACCACCTGTACAAGGTGGTGGCAACATTCTGCCTCGCATCCGATGCTCTCAGGTTAGCCTTTAGTTTTTAAGATTGACTCTCCTTTGCTAATTTGCATGTAGTGCTGCTCATTTAATAATGGGAGGAGAGAGAAGCACAAAGCCTGCCTTTCCCCAGTCCCCTCCAGCCTGTTCTAGAAGTCGCTTGAAAAAGGAGATCTTCAGAGGAAAAGGCGC
The DNA here is from genome assembly GCF_000298275.1 of Orycteropus afer afer. Taxonomy (NCBI): domain Eukaryota; kingdom Metazoa; phylum Chordata; class Mammalia; order Tubulidentata; family Orycteropodidae; genus Orycteropus; species Orycteropus afer. The sequence continues at coordinate 3,496,929 of NW_006921889.1, forward strand.
GGCAGTTCAAAATTAGACTGATGATCCTCTTCCAAGAGCTTCATTTTTAAAAACTGATGATACACAAAATTAGATCAAGAGATAGGATGGTGTGATCAGTCCCACCAGCGCTGCTTAGTTTTCTGCTTGGTAGTTTTTAATCTTCAACAGTTTGCCCATGAGGGTTTTGGAGAACTACAGGCAAGTTATACTGTGTGCTTAAAGATAGGTATTTCATTTGTTATTGTTATGTACTTATTTACAAATGTATGCAGCCTCCATCGAAGTTTTATGGACAAAGTATTATTTTTGTGCTGAAAATCAGTAGATTCTTGAAGTGTATTAGTTTTCTGCTTATGTGCAGCAGATATATCTCACACCCTGATCGTATCACACACCCCAGCTCCTGCACCAAGTCTTTCTCATAAAATTCTAATTGAAACAAAATGTTTGGTGGGATTTGTATTATCTGTGTAAGTCTCATGAGACTCCATTTAACTCTGACATTCTAGTTTGATCCCACATTCATTAGTCTTCTTTTCCTTTCTCTTCCCTGAAAAAAACCAGTTGTCATCAAGTGGATTCCAACTTACAGCAATCCCACGTGTATTAGAGTGGAACGATGTTCCATAGGATTTTCAATAGTTAATTTTTTTTTTTTTTTTTTAGTAAATCACCAAACCCTTTGTTCTGGTTACCTAGTGCCACTCTAACAAGAATATACCACAAAATGGGATAGCCTTAACAAACAGGAGTTTATTCTTACAATTTGGAGGCTTTAAATCCAAGTTCAAAGTGCCAGGCTCTAAAGGCTGGGTAAAAGACCCTCATCCTTGGTCTTCAGCTGTGTCTCTAGCTCCTGGCCCACTGGAGCTAGAGGCTTTTCTTCACTCAGACAGCTGCTGGCTGCTGAGGCTGCCAAGCCCAAGGTTGACAAATAAAATGGCACACTCCTGATGTTACCAAAACACAGCAGTCCATTAATTGAAGTCCATTGTAAGTCCCAAAGTAGGCAGAGCATAGCAGGCTGCTGAGCAATGACACAGCTACATGCAGGGTCCAAGCGTGCCATAGGCTAGAGACCCTTCTCAGTGCTTCTCCTTAAATACGGGAAGCAGACCACATACCCAAAGGCAGCTACTCAGCTGTTTGTGGTAGATCCTGCCATGGAGTTGATTGCCAGTCTCTTCACGGGGAATAACTACCACCAGCTGCCCAGGCACTCAACCAGGCCCAGCCAAGTTGACACACAAACATAACCACCACATCCTTCTTCTGAGGAGCCTCTGGGTGAGCTCTATCCTCCAACCTTTTAACCAAAGGGTTTGCAGCTGAGCGCATTGACCATTTCCACCACTCAGGGACTCCTGCAACATCTAGACTACTCACAAAGAAAATGGCTATGTGATTATGATACCAGAGAGAGAGAGAGAGAGAGAGTTATGGTGTGTCTTGCTAAATAATTTTTGGACACATATCTTATTCTGCTAGCATCATATGGCTTATGATTACAAACATACAGAGTTCTTGAAGACTGATTAAACATTAAAAATACAGCACCCTTTTGCATTTCTAAATGGAAATCATTAGAACAGTCTATTAAAGATGGCAAGAGAGTACATAGACTACCAGATGAGACATTAAATTCAGATAGTTCCGGTACAAGGTAGTATGGTGGCAATCCTGGGGGAAATATTTTTAAGTTCACACCTCCTTTGAATCCCCCTGCATGTTGCTGCCTCTGTGGCAGGGGTTTTTTTTTTTTTTTTTTTAATATAAAATGTTACAGTGACTTCAGTGTGATTTCGTGATAAGCTGAACTCCTCACAGCTTGATCCTTCTCTGACTTTGTAGTGAAAACCACTGTTGTTGAGAGGAACACACGTTGTTAGTGCCCTGCTGGACCTGGCATTCGACCCAAATACCTCATGTTTATTCCTTGCTGCCTGGTGACTCTGTTTGATGGTCCGTCTAATGTAGAGCTTTTAGTATTGACTGGGCTGGGAGAATATTTTGGGGTTCAATATCCAAAACCAGAACTTGGTGATCTGGATCTTGCCATAGATTAGCTTTGACACTTTGTGGATTTGAGGCAGATTCAAAGATGTTGATGGGTTTTAGAGGCTGTCCTCTTGGGATGTGGCAGCTTGCCACAAGGCCATCAGTTTAGACTAATGATTGCACAGAATTCTCAGGAAGCAGATGGCTACTAACCATAATATTAATATTATTTTGCTTTGTAAATTTAGGGAAAAAAAACAATTCCCACAGTTGCAGGGGAAAACTTCGTTTGGATTCTATAAAGAATGATCTGCAACAGAAATCACATGCTGTCAGGGCCCGTTTTATTTGCTTTCATTATCAATGACAAATTGTGATATTAATTTTATAGCAAATTTGTGCTCAGGATTTTAGCATTTCTCTCAGCCATTTCCTCTCTCTGCATAGCTAGCTGTAGAATAAAACACTATGAATTTTACCTTGGAGGAATCGACAGCTGGATTTAAATGTTACCTCAGTAATTTGCCTAGCGATACTATTGTTTATAAATTTGAAGAGTGGCTATTCTTTGACAGGATTTGGAATGAAGTGGAGGTTTGAGATAATTGCTTAGATAATCCAGGTAGCAGAGACACTTCTGCCTGGATTCCCCCAATAATGTAGCCAAAACAAGAGAAATGTATTTCTGTTTGAATTAGCTAGGTAATTACTTCTGTGCTCTGCTCTGTTTTGCTGATGACATTCTAGTTTGATGCATTGGGAGAGATGATGGTTACAGTCAAGTTCAAGTTGATGGAGTGGCTGTTCTGTGATCTGTGTAATTCAGGTATGCAGATGACAGTCCTTGTTTTGTTTTGATCAGTACTCTGTACCTTCTATAATGCTATTTTCAGGATAATTAACAAAGAAATGTAACTCAGGAATGACTAATATTAGGACATAAGGGAGATTAACATGCCTTTGCCTCAAAGACAATAATTTTAAAATTTGGAACAGGAGGTTGACATGGAATACTTGGCAGCTGCAAGCAGCCATTTCCCGTTCACCTCTCAAAATTCTAGAAGCTGAGCTGATGAGATTCATCACATGTGGGGTTTTTGGCTAGGGCAGATGTCTGGAATGATTTTCACCTTTAAAAAATTTTTCTTATTATGGTTTTATTCTTACAAAGAATGCAAACAATGAGGGGAAAAGACCTATATTTTGGATTTAGTAAAGTAATAAGAATCTCCAGGTAGTGCAGATGACTAACACGCCTGGTTGCTAACTGGAAGAACGGAAGGAAGTCCGAAACCACCCAGAGGGGCCTCAGAAGAAAGACTTGGTGATTTACTTCTGAAAAATCAGCTTATGGAGTGCATACCTATTTCCTCTGCAGTGTTACTCAGGATAGCCGAAAGATGGAACCAGTCTAAATGACCATCAATGGACGAACAAAATGTGGTACCCATATACAATGGAATTCTATACAGCCATAAAGAAAGATGAGTTCCTGAAACATCTTGGAACGTAGATGAAACTGGAGGACATTATGCTGAGTGAAATGTCAATCACAAAAGGACTAATGATCATAATTTTATAAAATGACAAGAGATCAATATCCATTGGTGGTTACCAGGGTTGGGAGGGTGAGGAGGATTCATTCCTTAGACAGTTAAAAAAAAAACAAAAAACCAAATATATTTCTGTTGAGTCAGTTATAATTCCTAGTGACCTTATAGGACACAGAAGAGCTCAGAGATATGTATCTAGGATATTGTAAATATGGCACTTGTCATGGGAGCCACTTGAAGGGGAACACCACTAAGCAGTTTCTATTAACCCAGTAACACTCAACATCCTTCCTCAAGCACAGTGGACACATAGGCATAGTGTGGGAAGGGACAGAGAAATGCACTTGCTTCTAGGTGCAAGGCCAAGGGGGTGCCAGATGAGACGTGGAATGACATTCTCATGTGACACAAATATGAAAGACTCGTGACTGAAACAGCAGGACAAGGGGGAGATGGCACTTATGCTGGCACTCACTGCTATCAACCTCTATTGTTGTTAGGTGCCGTGGAGTCAGCTTTGACTCACAGCGACCCTATGTACGATAGAGCAAAATACAGCCTGGTCGTGCACCATCCTCACAACCCTTGCTTTGCTTGAGCCCATTGTTACAGACACTGTGTCAATCCATCTCATCGTGGCTCTTTCCATTTTTGGCTGACCCTCTACTTTACCAAGCTTCATGTCCTTCTCCAGGGAATGGTCCCTTCTGGCAACATGACCAAAGTAGGTGAGATGAAGTCCAGCCATTCTCATTTCCAAGGAGCATTCTGGCTGCATTTCTTCCAGGACAGGTTTGTTTGTTCTTCTGGCACTCTGTGGTATTTTTAGTATTCTTTGCCAACATTACAATTCAAAAGTATCAACTCTTCTTCAGTCTTCCTTATTCATTGTCCAGCTTCCACATGCGTATGAGATGATTATAAATACCATGGCTTGGGTTAGGGGCCCTTAGTCTTCAAAGTGACATCTTTGTTCTTAACCCTTTAAAGATGTCTTTTACAGAAGATTTGCCCACTTCAATATGATGTCTGATCCATCTTGAAATGGGGTGAGGGTGAAGGGTGCAATTTAGAAGTTACCTCTGTATGCTCAAATTGGTGGAGCACAATTTACAGATTATCCCTGAGCACTTTTTGTTTCCTTTGCTGAGCATTTGGTAGAACTCTCTCACAGGATTTCCAAGTAATCTTTCCAGAAGCAGATTGTCACATATTTCTCCTATGGAGTGGCTGGTGGGTTCAAACTGCAGACCCTCTTCTTAGCAGTCAGTGCTTAACCACTGTATCACCAGACAGTATTCACTTTTTATTTATGGTGATGGGAAGGATAGCACACGTTTTGTGGAAGTGTGCATCTAACAACAATGACAACTATAGCCACACAGATCATGTATTGTATCCTAGTAACCTATGTGTATTAAATTATTAGATGATTCTGGCAGCTAGATACTGTGAGAATTTTACCCAGAGTAGAAACTTGTTCACTTCTTGAGTTATAACTATCTTTTTGTTTCTGACACTGAAAAAAATATTTTGAAAGCAAACTCACTCAGCTTATGTCAGTTCTATGAAACAGGTGCCCAACTTTCATTTTCTACCTTTGTAGGGAGTAGAAACCTTCTAAACTTGATGTGGTCCTTGGATAGTGCAAATGATTAGAGTGCTCTCTTGCTACTGAACAGGTTCGAGGTTAGGGTCCAGTCAGAGGGGCCTCAGAAAGAAGGCCTGCTGATCCTTTTCTGAACAATCAGACACTGAAAACACCATACAGCACGGTTCTACTCCACACACATGGAGTCCCCCTCAGTTAGAGTGACCTGAAAAATATGGAAAAAATTTGATGTGCTAGAAACTTCAATCCACTGTGGTGGCTGCAGCTGATGAATTGTCTGTCACTTTTTTGACTATGTGACAAGCTTGCTGAGTTAATAATACTGGAATTGCAAAATGAACATTGCAATTAGATGGCTTTTGGTTTTATTCAAGAGGAACTCAAGGATTATTGTCAATGTTGTATAAGTTAGCCAGGGAAATTATATATACATGCAATTCCAGCTACATAGGCAACCATGCTTTTGGTTAGTAATAATAAGAGAGAAGAAAAGAGGGCTACTATAGGGGTGAAGAAGAAGCTGTGGCTATCAAAAGTAGAGAAATCAAATATAATACTGACCAGGTTGCCTAGTCTGTTTGTAGAGAGCAGAAATGGTAAGCTTTACCAATTTCTGTTCCAATAGAAAAGCATTTCGTAAGAGACCTTCTCCAGGGAATGGTCCCTTCTGGCAACATGACCAAAGTAGGTGAGATGAAGTCCAGCCATTCTCATTTCCAAGGAGCATTCTGGCTGCATTTCTTCCAGGACAGGTTTGTTTGTTCTTCTGGCACTCTGTGGTATTTTTAGTATTCTTTGCCAACATTACAATTCAAAAGTATCAACTCTTCTTCAGTCTTCCTTATTCATTGTCCAGCTTCCACATGCGTATGAGATGATTATAAATACCATGGCTTGGGTTAGGGGCCCTTAGTCTTCAAAGTGACATCTTTGTTCTTAACCCTTTAAAGATGTCTTTTACAGAAGATTTGCCCACTTCAATATGATGTGTCAGTTTGTCAAATGTCACCAAGGTCACTCATGGCGGATGGATTTCAGCTGAATTTCCAGACTATGACAGATTGTGGAGAAGGATCTGGCAATCTACTTTTGGAAAAAAAAAAAAGAAAATTACCAGTGAAAATGTTATGGATATCAGAGGAACATTGCCTGATATAGGGCCGAAAGATGAGTCCCTCAGGTTGGTCACAACATGACTGAGGAAAAGCTGCCTCCTCAAAGTAGAGTTGACCTTAATGATGTAGATCGAGTAAAGCTTTTGGGACCTTCAGTTTTTGATGTGGCACAAATCAAAATGAGAAGAAACAGCTGCAAACACCCATCAAAAATTGGGATGTGGAATGTATGAAGTATGAATCTATGAAAATTGGAGGCTGTCAAAAAAAGAAATGGAATACTTGAAGATCAATGTCCCAGACCTTAGTGAGTGGAAATGGACTGGTACAGGCCATTTTGAATCAGATAAACATATGATTTATTTTGCCTGAGATCACAAACTGAAGAGGAATGGTGTCATATTTGTCATCAAAAAGAACATTTCAAGATCTGTCCTGAAGTGCAATGCTGTCAGTGGTAGGATAATATCCATATGCTTACAAGGAAGACCAGTTAATATTACTCTTCTTCAAATTTATGCACAAACCACTAATACCAAAGATGAATAAATTGAAGATATTTACCAACTTCTGCAGCCTGAAATTGATCAAACATGAAATTAAGATGCATTGACTGAAGTACACTAATTGGAAACAAAGAAGAAGGATAGCAGTTGAACAATATAGCGTTGTTTAGAGAAACTATGATAGAGATTACATGATAGAATTTTGCAAGACCAATGATGTATTCATTGCAAATACTTTTTTGCAGTAGCATAAATGTGACTATACACATGGACTTCACCAGATGGAATACAGAGGAATCAAAATGACTACATCTGTATCATCTCTGTGGAAAGAGATGATGGAGGAGCTTGATATCTTCTGTCAAAACGAGGCCAGTGGCTCACTGTGGAACAGATTATCAAACGTTCACATGCAAGTTCAAGTTGAAGCTGAAGAAAATTAAAACAAGTCCACAAGAATCAAAGCTCTTGAATATATACCCCTGTGGTAGTTAAGTTTGTGTGTCAACTTGGCTAGGCCTGGTTGAGTGGCTGGGCAGCTGGATGTAGTATTCCCCATAATGAGGATGATGATGGTAATCAACTCCATGATGGAATCTACTGTGAGCAGCTGAGTAGCTGTCTTAGGGATGTGGTCTGCTTCTTGTATATAAGCAGAAGCCTTGGGGAACAGTCTCTAGCTTATGGCATGCTTGGATTCTAAGTGTAGCCATGTCATAGTTCAGCAGCCTGCCATTCTCTGCCTTTCTTTGGACTTTTAGTGGACTTAAATTAATGACTTTCCATCTGGTTTGGTAACATCGAGACTGTGCCATTTTCTTTGTCGACCTTGGACTTGTTAGCCTCAGCAGCCAGTAGCTGCCTGAGTAAAGAAACACTTCTAGTTTCAGTGGGCCAGGAATAAGAGGCAGAGCTGAAGCCCAAGGTCGAGGGGCTTTTTACACAGCCCCAAGATCCTGGCACTTTGAACTGGGACTTAAAGCCTTCCATTGGAAGAATAAACTCCTGTGTGTTCAAGGCCATCCCATTTGTGGTATGTATTCTTGTCAGAGCAGCACTAGGTAACCAGAATACCCCTTGAATTTAGAGACCATCTCAAGAATATTTTCGATGCATTGAACACTAATGACTGAATACCAAAGAGGATGGGGGATGATGTTAAAGATAGGAAGAAATCAAAAGGTCATTAAAAAGGCATGGAAGAAAGAAAAGACAAAAGTGGATTTCAGAAGAGACACTGAAACTTGCTATTGAACACAGAAAGCTAAGGTGAACAGAATAAATGATGAAGTTAAAGAGTTAAACAGAAGATTTCAAAGGGTGCCTCCAGAAGACTCAATAAAGTATTATAGTGAAGTGTGCAAAGATCTGGAGTTAGAAACCAAAGGGAAGAACATGCTCAACATTCTCAAGCTCAAGTTGCAACATTGGCATATTCTGTGGGCAAAATATAGAACAATGGAGGAAGCATCCAAATAAGATGGAAGGAATACACAGGTCACTGAACCAAACAGAATTGCTCAATATTCAACCATTTCAGGAAATAACATATAATAAAGAACTGATGTTATTGAAAGAAGAAGTCCATGCTTCATGAAGGCAAAAAACAAGGCTCCAGGAATTGACAGAGCATCAACTGAGATTTTTCAACAAATGAATGCAAGTGAAATTTGGAAGACCTGGCCATCTGACTGGAAGAGATTCATATTTGTGCCCATTCCAAAGAAAAGAGATCAACAGAAGGTACAAATTATTAAACAATAACACTAATATCACACAAAAGTAAAATTTTGCAGCTGATAATAATAAAAAAAAAAATGTTGCAGCAATAGATCAATAGGGAACTGCCAGAAATTGAAGCTGATTCAGAAGAGGATTTGGAATGAAAGATATTATTGCTGATGTCAGATGGAGTTTGGCTGAGAACAGAGACTACCAGGAAGATGTTAACCTGTGTTTTATTAACTGTGCAAAGACATTAGATGGTGTGGAAGATAACAAATTATGGATGACATTGTGAAGAATGGGAATTCAAGAACATGTAACTGTGCTCATGTGGAACCTGAGCATAGATCAAGAGCAGTTGTTTGAACAGAATATGAGGATACTGCATGGTTTAAATCAGAAAATACATGCATCAGGGTGGTATCCTTTCACCGTACTTATTCAATATGTATGCTGAACAAAAAATCTGAGAAGTCAGACTATATGAAAAAGAATGCAGCACCAGGATTGGAGAAAGACTCATTAACAATCTGTGATATGCAGATGACACAACCTAGCTTGCTGGAAGTGAAGAGAACTTGAAACACTTATTGATGAAGATTAAAACTATAGCTAGCCTTTAGTATGAATCACATGTCAATATAAAGAAAACAAAAATCATCACAATTGCCCCAATAAGCAATATCATGATAAACAGCTCAAAGATTGCAGTTGTCGAGGATTTCATTTTTCATGATTCTACTATCAATGCCCATAGAAACAACAGTCAAATGACATATTGCATTGAGCAAGTCTTCTGCAAAAGACCTCTTTAAAAAACAAAGATGTCACTTTTAGGACTAAGATACACCTGACTCAAAGCATGGTATTTTTACTCACTTCCTATGTATACAATAACTGAACAATGGCTACTAAAGATCAAAGAAAGTTGATGCCTTTGAATTATGGGGTTGACAAAGAATATTGAATATACTGTAGACTGTCGAGAGAATGAACAAAGTTGTCTTGGAAGAAGTACAGCCAGAATACTCCTTATAGTGGAGGAGAGTGAGACTTGTCTCATGTATTTTGGACACATTATCAGGAGGGATCAATTCCTGGAGAAGGATATCATGCTTGGTAAAGTTGAGAGTCAGTGAAAAAAAGAGAAAATTGTAAATGAGAGGGAGTGATGCATTGGCTGCAATAACTGGCTCAAACAGCAACGATGGTGAGGATGTCACAGCACTGGGCAGTGTCTCGTTCTGGGGTACATGGGATAACTACCACTCTGAGCCAGCTTGAGGGCACTTAGCAATAGCATGAGTGAATCTGAATAGCAGTTTGAGGATTTTTCAAAGTAAGTTTTGGGGCTGATTTTCATTATACTAGGGACGTATCCTTGTAAACATGAAGAACACAAAGGTCTCTCTCCCAACAGTAACAAAGAGTTGTCTTTATGGTATTTTTGGTATTGAAAATCTCCTACTTGCTAACTTTACTTTTACTCTCTTTATAGAACATTGCTACTGTTGTTAAATGTTGTCGTTATAGGCCCCAGCTCATGGTGACCCCATGGACAGTGGGGTTGGACTTCTGTGATCCTTAGGGTTTTCACTGGCAGGTTTTTCTGGAAGTCATCTCCAGACCTGTATTCCTGGTTTATCTTCGTCTGGAAGGTCTGCTGAAAGCTCTTCAGCATCATCGCTACATGCAAGCCTCCACGAACAGAAGGCTGTGCAGGAGCCACATTGATTGGCCACAAATTGAGTCTGGATCTCCCACGTGGAAAATGAGAATTCTACCACCGAACCACCACTGCCTCCCAATATAACATTAGTGTTCTTTTACCATTAATACCATTTTACCACTGGTCCTTCAAATGTTAGTGCATGCTTGTCTTATTTTTGGTGAATATAATTAAGTGATTTCTGAGTATTGTGCTCACCTCATCAGACCAAGCTTTCCTACTTTTTTTTTCTTTGTATCTGTTTAATACCTTCTTTATCTGTGCCTTCTGAGGAAAAATTTGAGGATCAAAGATGGGGATTCTACAGGGGATAGTATGAGGAGCTAGTGGGTGGAAGCATGGCGGTTGTAAGAAGGTGATGTAAGATAAGGAGTGAAGTGAAAAGGAAGAAGGATGTGGGGATAAAAAATGGTGCAGTAATGCAATATCAACATCCCCAATGCTGTGTAGCAGAAAGGAAGAGATTTTTTCTCTCTGGTAGACCAGATATTCCAATAAACAAGAGGTGAGGATGAGCTCTCAGCAAATACGATGCATGGCAAGCCCCTCTGAAGACTGACGTAGTATAGCACAGTCCAGACCCTGGTCTTTGGAGCTGGCAGCTTGGATCCTAATCTCAGCCTCACTCCTTAAACGTTCTGTGACTTTGAGCAAGTTTCTTAATGTCTCTATTGTGAAAAATTATATGAATCAATATATGGAAAGTGATTAGAATGTGGTTGGCACATTCAGAGCACTCAGTAAATGTAAGCTCCATAAAAACACCCCTGGCTGTTGGTATTCGGCATGATGTTCTCCATATAGCTGGGGATCATGTAGCAGAACATTGCTGAGCCAGCAAGGACTTTGCTAATAGAACAGGCAGCAACACAGGCATGGAACATCAGCAACAGTTTTCTGTAAGGCAATGTGGATTCTCAACTGACTGCTCAAATTCGGAATTCCCCTCTTGGCCAAAGAAGACAAGTAGGCAAAATAGTTACCACATAAAATGAAACAATTGCCACTGAAGGCTAGGTGTCCATTTCAGAATGGGAAAGGCCCTAAAACAATATTCTCCCTTTCATGATAGGTGGTAGGAAAGTAGAATGTGTCTCATCTCTTGTTCTCTTCACCTCCCTGTATGTGCGTCCTTCAGGGCCAGATTCAGGCATGTGAGGGTCCAAAACATTGATAATCTGTGGTGTCCCCTCCTCCACTTTCTCACACATTTGAATGAGATAAATGAGTTATGTATACGTTTACATGCATGTATGTGTATGTCATAACTATCTCTGATGTAACTTCTTTTTAAATATGAGATACATTAACAATAGAGTGTAAAGGTGGTACATGCCATTTTAGCAGGATGAGTTGATCTGGATTTTTAGTGGGGTATTAAGATTTATAGTATATGCTGCATTTTCTATAAGAAGAATATTCCACGTATTCTATGAGAAAATGAGTCACTGAACTTAGTTGTTTCAGCAATCAATTAAAATTCTGTTGATCTCCCACAACAAAAAGTTGACTTTGACCAATTTTGCTTTAAATGCCTCATACTTCACTTTTGATGCCTGTTTTATATTAAATGCAATACTTACAAATGAACAGATGATAACATGTCCTAAAACCACATTTAATGATCAGAAAACAAATATTACAACTAATTACTATATTTTATTCTCAGACATATCTTTCATCTCTAACATATTATAATTGAAAACCTTTCTTTCTATTTGCTCTTATAAATTCTTTAATCATTTCATCACAATGAAGCTGCAAATAATATCTACTTGCATATATAATAAAGATAATGCATAGAGTCTTTCTTGAATTATTGTTGTGTTTGAAGGGCTTTTCAATCTCTTTAGGGATGCAAATGAGCATTTTTTTTGTCCAGTTTGTGATGATTAAAGTTGTTGTTGTTGTTAGGTGCTGTCGAGTCATCTCCCACTCACAGTGATCCCATGCACAGCAGAACGAAACACTGTCCAATCCCGCGCCAGCTCTGCAATCCCTGCTATACCTGAGCCGATCGTCACAGCCACTTTGTCAATCCAGCCCATTGAGGGCCTTCCCGTCTTTTGTCAACCCTCCACCTTACCAAGCTTGACATCCTTCTCCAGGGAATGGTCCCTCTGATAACATGACCAATGTAGGTGAGACGAAGTCTGGCCATTCTCGCTTCCAAGGAGCATTCTAGCTCCACTTCCTCCAGGACAGATCTGTTAGTTCTTTTAGCAGTCCATGGTACTTTCAGCATTCTTTTCTAGCACCACACCTCAAAAGCATCAATTCTTCTTCAGTCTTCCTTATTCATTGTCCAGCTCTCACATGCATTTGAGGTGATTGAAAATACCATGGCTTGTGTCAGGCACACCTTAATCCTCAAGGAGACATCTCTGCTCTTCAGCACTTGAAAGAGGTCCTTTGCAGATGACTTGCCCAATGCTATATGTCATATGATGTCCTGACTGAACCAAGCAATGTGAAATCTTTGACAATTTCAAACTTTTCTCCATTTATCGTGATGCTGCTTATAGGTCCAGTTGTGAGGATTTTTGTTTTCTTTATTTTGAGATGTAGTCCATAAGGTAGACTATATTATTTTTCAGTCTTCATCAGTAAGTGCTTCAAGTCATCCTCACTTTCAGCAAACCAAATTGTCTCATCAACATATCACTGGTTGTTAACAATTCTTCCTCCAATCCTGATGCCATATTCTTCTTCACATAGTCCAGCTTCTCAGATTATTTGCTCAGCACACAGATTGAATAAGTAAGGTGAAAGGATACAACCCTGATGCACTCCCTTCTTGATTTTAAACCATTCAGTGTCCCCCTGTTCTGTTTGAATGACAGCCTCTTGGTCTATGTACATGTTCCTCACGAGTACAATTAAGTTTTCTGGAATTCCCATTCTTCTCAATTTTATCCACAATTTGTTATGGTTCACACAATCAAATGCTTTTGCATAGTCAAGTTAGGAATACGAATAAAGCAATTTCAACATTGGGGAATACTCACTGTATTTTATCTTCTACTATGGAATCATATCCACCTAAATGATCGTAATTTGTCTCCCTTGAATCTGTAAACTTAGTTCTCATGAAAGAATGAAATTGTTGGACTTCTTTCTAAAAGTTTGTATTTAAGTCATTGGGATAAGCCTGCACTAATTTCTTGGATGCCTTCATGCATTCTTCATCAGGTATATCCACATTGTTTAAGAAGAACAATCTACTTGAAATAACTTCATACACTTTTGCTCTTTTTTTAAATGTAAGATTCAAATGTGTCAATGATGGTGTTGTTGTTGTTATGTGCTGTTCAGTCAGACCCGACTCATAGCGACCCCTCCTTGGGTTTCCGAGGCAGTATCACTATGGAAGTAGATTGGCCCATCTTCCTTCCGAGGAGTGGCTGGTGGGTTTGAACTGCCAGCCTTCTGGTTAGCAGTCAAGTGCCTTAGGCACTATGCTACCAGAGCTCCCAATGATGGTGTAGTATGTGGTTATGTGAAATTGATCTCTGATGCTCAAAACTTTTGGAGAACTTCTGGTGTTTACTTGTTTCTTTCTAATGCTTTTGTGATGGTGAACTGCTTGATAATCAGTATTTGTTTTTTTGTGCTTTCAGAATTTTCAAAATCTTTTCTTGCATTAGGTAGTTACTTTGTTAATAGTTGGTAAAGATATGCACATGTCTGTAAATTTAGTTCTGAATCTTTGGGAGTTTGACTCACCCAATGAAAATGCTGCAATGTATTATTTCACATAACCAACATAAATAACATACTCTGGTGTTTGCAATGTTGGTTATGTTTTCAGCTTCTCTTTTGGGATCTCTTTTTTGTGTCTGGTCTTTAGCAACATTTTCTAAAGCATCTAGAATCAAAATGTACCACTCCGGGATTGCACTTTTTGCTATGGAACACACTTCCCAATGTATATTAGAAAGGCATTTTAATAGGCAATCATTGACCAAATGTGCTTTAAAAATGGTCCATCAGTTAGTAGAGCCCACAAAAATATGTAGAGTAATTAAGCAACAAGCTCAAGTTACCCTCCAAATTTCCATTTTGTGAGAACTCAAACATCTTATTTCTTTCTCAAAAAGATAGTCCACATTCAGCAATTGTTTTAATGACAGCAACAACATGTTGCAAAACAACTTTCCAATACTGATCTTCATTAATTTGTGTTTCAAGTTCATGAGTTAAGCTAAAATCACATCTTCAGTTTAAAGATGACAATGTGCAATCTCTGTAAATCAAACTGTTTTCATATTTATCATTCATATCTGAGTTGTGCCAATCACTAATCTCATGCATAACAAATCGAGAATTAAATCATTTAAGACTGAATACTTTGCAAACAACACAATATACAAAACTGATTAATGGAGAATATAGTAGTCACTCCCTTTTGCAATGTTTACCATTATCTTCATACCCTCGGAGTGTACTGTGGCTACAGAACCTTGTTAATTACCATTCAGAAATTTTTGACATGAATTTCCAAAAGGTCTACAGTGATGTTGACAATCACTTGGCCCTCTTTTTATTCAGTAATTTACATCATTAGAAGAAAAATTATTCTATAAAACAGAATCTGTTTCTATTATTTTTAGAGTCTGAAGATGTGACAATTTCTGATTCTAAAATTATTTCACTTTCTACACTATTATTATTATTATTATTTACTATAGCAAGGAATAGATGCTGATTTGGAAGAAATTTTGTTATATTCATATTGTTATTAGTAATTTCAACACTAGTATTACTAGTACAATGATTTCTACCCATTATACTTGAGCTCTTCTTATTCATTGTATTTTAAAAAGAAAGTTAAATTTGGAATTGTCCTTAGGGATTAAAAAATTCTTTTCTTTTTATCTTCTGCTTAGTTGTTGATGTTTCATTTTACTTGGACATAAATTACATCACTTTTAAAATTTGGTTCTATTGCCCTAAATAAATTTGAATAATTGAAAATAAGTAAGATTTATACAATAAGTAAAATTTATAAATAAAATTTATATTGAACTTTGGCTGTTAACAAAAAAATTATATTTGAACATTAGTAAATGAAAACAATATGGATTTGAAACATGGAACTTTATTCATCAGGTCTGAGATATTAAAAAGAAATAGTATTTGCAAGACAGTCAAATATAATTTAATTCATTTGTTATAGGATGTTTGTTGGTGGGCCCTCCATAGATTTCCATGAGTGTTTTTCACCTTGAAATAATATAAAAATTTGTGTACTCACTTTCCATCCTTCACTGTACCAAAAAGAATTTGTCAATGTTCATCCATTTCAGAAGGTGGCATATGTTCAAAGACCAATAGTATTGAAGGAAGAAGTTGAAGCTGCACTGAAAGAATTGGTGAAGAACAAGGCTCCAGGAATTGACAGAATATCCACCGAGATGTTTCAACAAATGGATGCCCCATTGGAGGCACTCACTCAGTTATGCCAGGAGATTTGGAAGACAGCTACCTGGCCAACTGACTGGGAGAGATCCATATTTGTACCCATTTCAAAGAAAGGTGATCCCACAGAAGGTGGAAATTACGGAACAGTATCATTAACATCACATGCATACGGAAGTAGATTGCCCAACCGTCCTTCTGAGGAGTGGCTGGTGGGTTTGAACCATCAGCTTTCTGGTTAACATTCAAATGCTTTAGGCACTATGCCACCAGAGCTCCTAGTAAAAAATTACTGAAGATAATTCAAAAACAGTTGCAACAGTATATTGAGAGAGAACTTCCAGAAATGCAAGCTGGATTAAGAAGAGTCTGTGAATTGAGGGAGATCATAGCTGATGTCAGATGGATCTAGGCTCAAAGCAAAGAATACCAGAAAGATGTTTACTTATGTTTTATTGACTATACAAAAAGCATTTGATTATGTGTATCATAAAAAAATTATGGATAATATTGAGAAGAATGGGAATTCCAGAACACTCGATTGTACTCATGAGGAACCTGTACATAGATCAGGAGGCTGTTATTCAAACAGAGCAAGGGGATACAGTATGGTTTAACATCAAGAAGGGAGGGCGTCAGGGTTTTATCCTTTTACCATACTTATTCAATTTGTAGGCTGAGGAAATAATCTGAGAAGTTAGATTATATGAAGAAGTACATGGCATCAGGATTGGAGGAAGACACTCACCAACAATTTGGGATACGCTGATGACAACTTTACTTGCCGAAAGTGAGGATGACTTGAAGCATTTACTGATGAATATTAAAGACTACAGTCTGCAGTATGGATTATACCTCAATATTAAGAAAACAAAAATCCTCACAACTGGTCCAATAAGCAGTTTCATGACAGATGGAGGAAAGATTGAAGTTGTCAAAGGTTTCATATTAGTTGGTTCTACAGTAAACACCAATGGAAGCAGCAGTCAAGACATCAGATGATGTATTGCATTGGGCAAATTTGCTGCAAAAGACCTCTTCCAAGTGATGAAGAGCAAAGATATCTCCTTGAAGACTAAAGTATGCCTAACCCAAGCCATGGTATTTTCAGTTGCCTCTTATGCATGTGAGAGCTGGACAATGAATAAGAAAGACTGAAGAAGCATTGATGCTTTTGAGTTGTGGTGTTGGAAAAGAATGCTAAGAGTACCATGGACTTCTAAAAGGACTAACAAATCTGTCCTGGAGGAAGTGCACTTGGAATGCTCCTTGGAAGTGAGAATGGCCAGACTTTGTCTCACCTACTTTGGTCATGTTGTCAGAAGAGACCATTCCCTGAAGAACGATGTCATGCTTGGCAAAGTGGAGGTTCAGTGAAGAAGGGATGGGCCCTCAATGAGATGGATTGACACAGTGGCTGCAACGATGGGCTCAGGTATAGCAAGGATAGTGAGACTGGCACAAAACCAGGCAGTGTTTTGTTCTACTGTGTACAGGGTCATTACGAGTTGAAGATGGCTCTATGGCGCTTAACAAAAGACTACTGCTGATACCCGACTGGAAGAAAGAGCAATCGCAAAGACCATGATACAAATAATAAGTGTATACTAAATCTGAAGAAGCATTTTGGTTCACTTTGCTTAGGACAAGATACATCATGAATCATGTGATCATAGTACCGCTGATGCATTTTTATGTGGTTGACTGTAGAGAACTAAACATGGGGTTATGCTTGATTGATCTGAATTGAAAAGGAAAATACAATACAAAATTTATAAAATATAGGAAGGTAGGGCAATGTATTTCCGTAGTGATATTCCCTCAGAAACCCAAGGAGGGGTCGCTATGAGTCGAGTCTGACTTGATGGCACGTAACAACAACAACAACAACATTTTATCTATTTCTGGAATTGTTCAACTCTCATTCAGAGATATGTACATAATTTATATAAAAATAATAATGCTTCTCAAAGAGTCATAACAGTATCAATCAATTTCTTAAAAGAAAGCCAGTCTGAAGGTAAGTGGAAAATAAAATACACTTACGTAATTTTTATTTTCTAATATTCGTTTATTTCCTTAAGGAAGTATTCAATTTCCTTACCAGGAAATATGTAAATATTCTGATAAATATAAATGTAATGTTCCGATAAATGTTCTTTGTTGCTTTCTTGGAAGATAAATTTAGAAACACTCATTGGTGCAGAACGGAAACTTTTTTCCAAAATAAATAAATATTGAATTTTCCATCTACTTAATGTAACTAATACCTCATTAATCAGCATATATAGGAGCTCTGGTGGCCTAAGGCATTTGACTGCTAACCAGAAAGCTGGTGGTCCAAACCCACCAGCCACTCCTTGGAAGGAAGACTGGGCAACATATTTCCTTAGAGATTCTGCCTTGGAAACCCAAGGAGGGGTTGCTGTGAGTTGGAATAGACTCAGTGGCAGTGAGTTTGTTTTTTTTGTTTATAGAGTAATATCAAACACTGTGCCCTATGCAACAGACAATAAAAAATAATACTCACTTGATACATAAATTAAAACTTTTTGTGTTACATATATATTAATATTTCCAGTATTTTTTTGACTTACGTAAAAATTATCTTAAATTATTACCTATGTTAATATTATGTTAAATATATGCTAGGTTGCATCTACATGTATGCCAAACATATTTAAAGTTATAAACATTGTTTACAAAACTTAGGACATAACTGTATGTGTAAATGCTATACAGTTAAAAAGTAACTTGATTGAATTCATTGCAATAGTCTACTTAATTGAGTTCCCTCACTTTTGCACATCATCTGGGACTGGAGTTGCCATTTGTTGCCTACCAGGACATGCACAAGGGCATACCCTTGTGTTTGCATCATGGTGTAAAGCATTGCTGACCCTCCTGGCTGGAGTTCCTAGATGAGCAGAAGTGAACTACAACACAGTTCTCTCAGAATGGATCAAAGATCTCTTATCTATTAATATAATCCATTCTTGCCTAGTAATCTCTTATGTTACCTCCAGCTGCATATTGGGTGACTATAGGAAGAATTAGACTTGACAGCCCATTCCCACCTCTTGCTTATTAGAAGGAAAGAAGCCTGTTGAGAATAAGGAGTTTCAGTTAAACAGGAAAGGATCATAGGAGACAGATGGTAGCTGGTAGGAACCTCACAGATTAAATGTCTTGAGTGTGGGCATCCCCCTTCCCCCATGATTCTATATAAACTTTATTTCCAGCCAGAACATTTTCATGCACTGGAGCTGGTATAAATTTATTCTGGTGCCCTGCCAGTTCCCTTCCACTCTGGTGCTCACTTTTCATTGTTTTCTGTCTGCTTGGTATCTATGGCTCTTTGCTTTGCACAACTGGTGCCCTTGTTTGTTGATGCCCTAATCACGTTTACTTTGTTCACCGGTAATATGTCCCTGAGGTCCTTAGGGATGATGCTTAGCACTGAATAAAATTTATTACTCCTTCTGCAGTATAAGACAAATCATGCCCTATAACTGTTGTTGTGGTTGTTAAGTGCCATCAAGTTGTTTCTGACTCATAGTGACCCTATGCACAGCAGAACGAAACACCACCTGGTCCTGAGCCAGCTCCACGATTCTTGCCACAGTTGAGCCATTGCCATTGCCACTGTGTCAATCCACCTCGTTGAGGGCCTTCCCCTCTTTCATCGACCCTCCACCTTACCAAGCATGACATCCTTCTTCAGGGAATGGTCCCTTTGGACAACATGAACAAAGTATGGGAGATGAAGTCTGGACTTTCTCTCCCCCAAGGAACATTTTGGTTGCACTTCCTCCAGGAAAGATTTGTTAGTTTTTTTTTTTTTTTTTTTCAGTTCATGGTACTTTCAGCATTCGTTGCCAACATCCCAGCTCAAAAGCATCAACACTTCTTCGGTCTTCCTTATTCATTGTCCAGCTCTCACAGGCATATGAGGCAATTGAAAATACCATGGCTTGTGTCAGGCGCACCTTAGTCTTCAAGGAGACATCTTTGCTCCTCAGCACTTGAAAGAGGTCCTTTGCAGCCATTTTGCCCAGTGCTATATGTCATCTGATGTCCTGACTGCTGCTTCCATTGGCGTCAATTGTAGAACCAAGCAATGTGAAGTCTTTGACAACCTCAATGTTTTCTCCATTTATCATCATGCTGCTTATAGGTCCAGTTTTGTGGATTTTTGATTTCTTTATATTGAGGTGTAATCCATACTGCAGACCATATTCTTCAATCTTCACCAGTAAGTACTTCAAGTCATCCTCACTTTCAGCAAGCAAAGTTGTGTTGTCAGCCTATCGCAGGTTGTTAATGATTCTTCCTCCCATCCTGATGCTACGTTCTTCTTCATATAGTCTAGCTTCTTGAATTATTTGCTCAACATAAAGATTGACTAAGTATGATGAAAGGATACAACCCTGACACACTCCCTTCTTGATTTTAAACCATGTAGTGTTCCCTTTTTCTGTTTGAACAACAGCCTCGTGGTCTATGTACAGGTTCCTCATGATTGCAATTAAGTGTTCTGGAATTCCCATTCTTCTCAATGTTATCCACAATTTGTTATGATCCACACAGTCAAATGCTTTTGCATAGTCCACAAAATACAAGTAAACACCTTTCTGGTTCCTCCCTTTTGGTTTTCTAATTCCAGGTCTTTGCACACTTTATTATAGTAATTGGCTTCATCTGCTCGATCTACTCTTTTGAAATCTCTTGTTCAGCTCTTCCATCTTGTCATTTCTTCCATTTGGTTAACTACTCTTCTCTCAAGGGCAAGTATCAGAGTCTCTTCTGACATCCATTTTGGTATTTTCTTTCTTTCTCATATTTTTATTGACCTCTTGGTTTCTTCTTGGATGATGCTCTTGATGTCATCCCACAATTCTTCTGGTTTTTGGTCATTGATGTTCAATGCATCAAATCTATTCTTTAGATGGTCTCTAAATTCAGGAGAGATATATTCAAGATCATATTTTGGCTCTCATGGCCTTGTTTTAATTGACTTCAACTTCAAGTTGAATTTGCATATGAGCAGTTGATGGTCTGTTCCACAATCAGCTCCTTGACTGGTTTTGGCTGAAAATACTGAGCTTTTCCATCACCTATTGCCGCAGATGTAGTCAATCTGTTTCCTGTGTACTTTGTCTGGTGAAGTTCACCTGTATAGCCACTGTTTGTGTAGTTGAAGAAAGGTATTTGCAGTGAATAAGTTGTTGATCTTGCAAAATTCTATCATGTGATCTCCAAGATTATTTCTGTCACCTAGGCCAAATTTTCCAACTACTGGTGATTCTTCTTCATTTCCAACTTTCACATTCCAATCACCAGTGATAAGCAACACATCTTGATTGCATGTTTGGTCAATTTAGACTGCCGAAGTTGATAAAAATCTTCAATTTCCTCATCTTTTGCTTTGGTGGTTGATGCATAAATTTGAATAATAGTTGTATTAACTGGTCTTCCTTGTAGGTGTATGGATATTATCCTATCACTGACAGCATTGTATTTCAGGACAGATCTTGAAACATCTTTTGTGATGATTAATGCCACATAATTCCTTTCAATTTGTCAGTCCTGGCATAGTAGATACTATGGTTGTCTGATTGAAAATGGCCAAAACCAGTCCATATCAGCTCAATAATGCCTAGGACATCAAACTTTATGTGTTTCATTTCATTTTTGACAACTTTCAATTTTCTTAGATTCATTCTTTGTACATTCCACATTCCAATTATTAATGGATGTTTGCAGTTTTTTGTCCTCAATTTGAGTCATATCATGTCAACACATAGAGGTCCTGAAACACTTACTTTATCCATATCATTAAGGTCAGTTCCACTCTAATGAGGCAGCACTTTCCCAATCCTATTTTGAGTGCCTTCCAACTCAAGGAGCTCATCTTCCTGAACTGTGTTGGACAATGTTTCCAAGCTATTCATAAAGTTGCCTAGTAATGTATCAGATAGTGTTTCTCTGCTATTCATAAGGTTTTCCCTGGCCAATTTTTGAGAAGTGGATGGCCTCCTCCTTATTCTTAGTTTGTCTTAGTCTGTAAGCTGTGTTGAAACCTGTGCACCATGTGCAACTCTGCTGGCATCTGAAACACCAATGGCACAGCTTCAAGCTTCATAGCAATGTACAAGCCTCACAGGATGACAAACTGAGGGACAAGTTTGTCTCCATTAGCTGTTGGAAATGTTTGCGCCCTCCTCCTACATAATTCCTACCTGAAATCTGCTACTCTGTTGTCTCAGGTCATTCTTGGTCCCTCCCTTTCCTGGTTCTGGTGGGCTTGTGGCCTAGCCTTGCATCCCACCCTTTTTAACCTGGATATCCTGCCACTCCTGAGGTCCCTGAGATCACTTCTGGTCTCTCCTTTTCCTTGCTCTAGGGGGCTTGGTATCTAGCCTCATCTCCTGCCCCTTTTAACCTGGATTTCTCTCCAATCCTGATGTCCCTGAGGTGACTCCTGGTCCCTCCCTTTCCTGGCTCTAGGGGCTTGGTATCTAGCCTCATCTCCTACCCCTTTTAACCTGGATAACCTTTCTCTCCTGAAGTCCCTGAAGCCACTCCTGGTCCCTCCTTTTCCTATAACTAGACTTTCAAAATATTCAATTTTGTTAAATTCTTGAATTTAAAGCATAATGAGCATTGTTTCTTCAAGTATATCGGACTTCTCTGGTAGCATAGTGGCTAAGGCACTTGACTGCTAACCAGAAGGCTGGTGGTTCAAACCCGCCAGCCACTCCTCGGAAGGAAGATAGGGCAATCTACTTCCATAATGATACTGCCTCAGAAACCCAAGGAAGGGTCGCTATGAGTTGGGTCCGACTCGATGCTACATAATAACAACAAAAACAATTTCTAATATCAATACTCAATAAACTAGTCTTTATTGAGTTTCCCTAGAAGTCTCCTGGGGATGACGGGTCTAGAAGGCATGGTTTCAGAGTTCAAAAAGCTTATGGTCTAGTTGAAAAATTCACCATTAGTATGAAAACAAACAGTATAACTATTAAAATCTGTGGTACATCTAAACAATGAAAAATTATGTATAGATAAAAAGAAATGAGCTATCAAGCCATGAAAAGACACGGAGGAGCATTAAATGCATACTGTTAAGGGAGAGAGGCTAGCTAACCCAAGATGGGTCAAATACCTAAATATAAAACCTAAAACTATAAAGATTATCAAAGAAAAAATAAGAACAAACTTAGGGGTCCTAATACAGAATATTTTTTAAGTACTATCAAACATAACGAAGAATTCACAAAAAGCAGAAGAAAATCAGATGACTGGAACATCCTAAAAATTAAACGTTTATGTATATCAAGGGACTTCACCAAAAGAGTTAAAACAGAACTTACAGACTGGGAAAAAATTTTGAAGATGACATATCAAATAAGGAACTAATCTCTAAATTTTATAGAAAACAACACCTTAACAACAAAAATATAAACAATTCAATTGAGCAAAGGACATTAACAGACTTCTCATCAGAGAAGACATTCAGACAGCCAACAAACATATGAAGAAATGCCCCCAATCATTAGTCATTAGAGAAATGCAAATAAAAACAACAATGAGATACCATCTCACCCCAGGATTAAGGGTGAAGTCTAAAAAACAGAAAACAACAAATGTTGGAGAAATATGAAGGAATTGCAACCCTCATACATGCTGGCAGGATTGTAAAATGGTGTAACCACTGTGGAAAACAGTATGGTGCTAGATTAAAAAAAGAAAATAGAAATACCATATAAGCAAGCAATTCAACTATGAAGGCTATATCCTAAAGAAATTAGATCTGTACCATGAGCATACACACCCATATTCATTTTCATTTCAGGATATAGCCTGTGATCAAGAACTGATGGTATTGAAGGAAGAAGTCCTAGTTATACTGAAGGAATTGGCAAAAAAAAAAAAAAAAAACAAAACTCCAGGAACTGATAGAATATTCATGGAGATGTTTTAGCAAACATATGAAGTGCTGGAAGCACTAACTTGTCTATGCCAGGAAATTTGGAAGATAAACTTCTGGCCAACTGACTGGAAGAGATCCATATTTATGCCCATTCCAAAGAATGGTGGTTCAACAGAATGTGAAAGTTCCAGAGCACTTAATTATGCTTATGAAGAGCATGTACATTGACCATGTAGCAGTCATTTGAACAGAACAAAGGGATACTACATGGTTTAAAATTAAGAAAGATGTCCATCAAGCCTGTATCTTTTCATCAGGCTTATCCAATCTGTATGCTGAACAAATAATATGAGAGGTAGGACAATATGAAGAAGAACATGCATCAAGATTGGAGGAAGACTCATTAACAACTCATGATATGCAGATACAACTTTGCTTCTGAAAGTGAAGAGGAGTTGAAGCACTTAATGAGAAAGATCAAAGTCTATAGTGGTATGTATGGGTTACACATCAACATAAAAAAAAAAAGTCCTCACAACCTCTAAGAAACATTATAATAAATAGAGAAAAGATTGAAGATATCAAGGATTTCCTTTCACTTGGATTCACAATCAATGCCCATGAAGGAACACTGAAGAAATCTAATGATCTATTACATTGGGCAAATCTACTGCAAAAGATTTCCTTAAAATGTTGAAGAATAATGATGTCACTTTGAGGACTAATGCACTCATGACCCAAACCATAGTATTTCCAATAGCCTCACGTGCATGTGAGCACTGGACAATGAATAAAGAAGACAGAAGAAGAACTGATACATTGAATTGTGGTGTTGGCAAAGAGTACTGGCAATAACATGGACTGCCAGAAGAGCAAATAAATCTGTCTTGGAAGAAGTATAGCCAGAATTCTCCTTAGAAGCAAGAATGGCCAGTACTTTGCTCATGTTATTAGAAATGAACAATTTCAGAAAAGGATATCTTGCCTGGTAAATTAGAGGATCAGCAAAAAAGAGGAAGACCCTCAATGAGATGAATTGACACAGTGGTTGTAATGATGGGTCTTGAACTTGGTAATGATGTGAAGATGGCACAGGACCAGGTAGTGTTTCATTATGTTGTTATATAGGATTCCTGTGAGTCAGAACTCACTCAGTGGCACCTAAAAACATATTCATAGCAACATTATTTGCAATAGGAAAAATATGCCCATCAATTAGTGAATGGACAACAAACTATGGTACACACATATAATAGAATACTATGCATCATTAAAGAATAATGATGAATCTGTGAAACACTTCATATCATTCATCATCCTAGAAGGTATTATACTGAGTAAAATTAGTTAATCCCACAAGGACAAATATTGAATGAAACTACTACTGTAAACAGTCAAGGAAAGTTTACACAAAGAAAGAAATATTCTTTGAATATTACTAGGGGTGGGAGAAAAAGGGAAGGTAAATCACTAACTAGAGGGTAGGCACATATTAAGTTGGATAGAGGGAAAGGAAATCTGCAATAAAGGGAAGGTAGCACAAAATGATCAAGGCAAAGAAAGACACTGGGAGGAACACAAGAGTTAAAGGAAATAAAGGTTAAAAAAAAGAAAAAGAAAAAGAAAAACAAACCTCACTGCTGTCAAGTTAATTCCAACTTCTAGCAACCTTAGAGGACAGAGTAGAAGTCCCCCATAGAGTTTCCAAGGGAGATTCTGACTCATAGCAAACCCCATTGGGTTTCCAAGTTGGTAAATCTTTACTGAAGTAGATTGCCCAGTCTTCCTTTCCATGGAGTGGCGGGTGAGTTTGAGCTGCCAACCTTCTGGTTAGCAGTCAAGTGCCTTAGGCACTATGCCATCAGAGCTCTTAACAAAAGTAAATACTACTAAATATATAATATTATAATAATAGTAATCTATGAGAACTTCCAGTAAAATGGCAGAATAGGCAGACAAGCTACACATACCCTCTTCCACAAAGAAAAGAGAAACCAATTGACAGGGACACAGAAGATACACCTGGAGCCCTGAGCTTTGAAAGGAAGTATACAGAATTGGATTAGGCACCAACTAGTGGTAAAACCTGAATGAAAACAGTGAGTACTGAGGTGGATGTAGCTGTGGAATATCAGCTACTTTCACAGCACCATCAGTCTGAATATTTCCAAGTGGTGTTGGGACCTGAGAATTGACCTGAAGATAAGCCCTGGTTGCCAAGGGCTGCAGGGATGACTGCACAGGTGGCCAATGACTAGAAAGGGAAACACCAAGGAGGGAGACAACCTGAGCTGTTGACTTTCAGCTGCCTGGAGGGTGCAGCTTTTTGATTGTTTACAAGTGGAGGCCATTTTGGATATTTAAAGTGACCAAGGGTGAAGACATTTTGAAAGTTTGCAAGAGGTGACCATTTTGGATATTTAAAGTGATAGCATTCTCATTTGGATTCCAGGGACCCAAGACTAGGCTCTGATTGCCAAGGACAGCAGGGACATAAGGGAGGCTGACAATGGGAAAAGAGATAGGTGGTGAGTGTATAAGTGCTGCCAACTAGCAAGTAGAGGAGCACAGTGCCCTGCTTACTTGGATAACACCCAAAGAAAATGAAAATCTTGGGCAAATCACTCCAACATACAATCACCAACTAAATATAAACACTAAAATGTCACAATGTCTTGGAGAAAACAGAGCATCACAGTCCACACAAAGAAGCAAGATAAAGCAGGAAAAACAAGTGACCAGGATACAGACCCAGAAAAAATCCCTAGGGAAGAAGAAGCATTGGAACTCTCTGATAAAGAATTCAAAAGAATTATATTTAAGTACCTTCAATGGATTGAGAGACAAGGAAAACATTGACAAAATTGAGGAAAACACAGACAAAACCCTAGAATAATATTGAAAGACAATGCAAGAAGAAAATGACAAAATAAATTAAAATCAGAAAGACCCAAAATCTACAGATAAAAATCCAAAAGATTAATCTTAAATTTTCAGAAATAAATAACACATTGAATGGACAAAGGAGTAGAATCCAATCAATGGAAGACAGAATTAGTGAGACAGAAGACAAATACCTCAATACTTCTTTGGAAAGGGGTTAATCAAAAAAAGATCAAAACAAAATGAAGAAAGCCTAAGGTTCATGTGGGATAACATCAAAGGAATAACCTACGTTTAATTAGAATTTCAGAACAGTAAGAAACAAAACCACAGAGAAAATTGTTGAAAATATGTTGGAAGAGAAGTTTTCCTGGTATGATGAAAGATGAGAATACATCCATTCAAGAAGTCCAATGAACCCCAAATAGGATAGACAGTAAAAGAAAATCACCAAGACATGTCATCATCAAAGTCACCAAAACCAAAGACAAAGAAAGAATCCTGAATGCAGCACAGGAAAACACAAGTTACCTACAAGGGGCAACCAATAAGACTAAGCTCAGATTTCTCAGCAGAAACCATGAAGCCGAGAAGACAATGGGATGGTATATATAAAACTCTGAGAGAAAAAAAAATTCCAACCAAGAATTATATGCCGAGCAAAATTTTCCATCAAATATGACAGTGAAATTAGGATATTTCCAGACAATCAGAAATTGAGGGAATTTGTTAAAGCCAGACCAACCTTACAGGAGTCCTTAAAAGGAGTCCTTTGGACAGGGCAAAAAATACCACCAAACAACAACCAACCATTAAAACACATGATGACATAATTCAGAAACCAACCCAGTTATGGAAGCATCTAAAGTAAATAAGCCTACAAGATTGTAAACAGGGAACTACAGACATCAATTGACAAATGAGAACAACTACAAACCAAAAAGAGGGAAAAAATTGTGTAGTATTGTGTAGTTACAGAAATTCTAAATGGTAGGGAAGTCAAGACAGCTGTAAGATAGAACAGACTGTTCTAAACTTGAGAAGAAAATCATAAATCACAGGGTAACCTCAAAGAAAAATGATAAACTTTCACATCAAAATAAAAAAGAGGACAAGCACAAATACTTAGCAAATATTAAAATAATAGTAATGAATAAAATGGAACACAGTTCAGAAACAAAACGAACTCAGGACAGAAATTTATATGGAACAAAGAAATCAGCATCACCATGAAAAAGCACATAACAAAATGACAGTAACAAATTCAAACTTGTCATAAATGCACCACTCAAGAGATGGAGAGTTGCAGACTGGATAAGAAAAGAACTCATCAATGTGCTGTGCACAAGAGACACACTTTAGAGAGAGAAAGACAAAAATAGATGGAAAAATCAAAGATTAGAAAAAGATATATCAAGAAAATGGCAACCATAAAAGAACAGGAGTGGCAACATTGATTTCTGATTAAATTTACTTTAAGACAAAAACCACCATACAAGACAAGGAAGGATATTATATAATGATTAAAGGACTGATTGAAGAAGAAGATATAATAATAAATATCCCTGCACCCAATAAAAGAGCCTTAAAATACATAAACCAGACTCTAACAGAACTGAAAAGACAAATAGAAGACTGATCAGTTATAGTGTTGTTGTTGTTATGTGCCATCGAGTCAGATCCGACTCACAGCGACCCCTCCTTGGGTTTCCGAGGCAGTATCACTACAGAAGTAGATTGCCCCATCTTCCTTCCGAGGAGTGGCTAGTGGGTTTGAACCACCAGCCTTTCTGGTTAGCAGTCAAATGCCTTAGCCACTACACTATCAGAGCTCCCGCACAGTTATAGTAGGAGCCTTTAATACACAACTTTCAATCACAGATAGAACAACTGGAAAGAAACTCAGCAAATATACAGAAGAACTAAATAATACAATCTACCAACTTGACCTTGTAGACATCTACAGAGCAACTCATCCAACAATAGCACAATATACATTCTTTTCCAGTGCACATGGACCATTCTCCAGGATAGACCATATGTTAGGGCACAAAGCAAGCCTCAATAAATTTTAAAATATTGAAATATTGCAAAGCATCTTCTCAGATCACAATGCTGTAAAATTAGAAATTAATAATAGGAAGATGAACAGAAAAAGAGCAAACATACGGAAACTGAATGACACTCTCCTTAAAAATGACTGGGTAATAGAAGAAATAAAAATGAAATTAAAAAATTCCTTGAATCAAATGGGAATGAAAACACAACATACCAAAATCTTTGGGACACAGCCAAAGCAGTAATCAGAGACCAATTTATAACAATAAATGTACACATCAAAAATGAAGATAGAGCCAAAATCAACACCTTACCCCACCATCTCCAAGAATTTGAAAAAGAGCAGCAAAAAATGCATACAGTCACCAGAAGAAAAGAAATAATAAAGATTCAAGCAGAAATAAATGAAACAGAAAATAGAAAGACAATAGAAAAATTCAACAAGACTAGAAGTTAATTCTTTGAAAAGATTAATAAAATTGACAAATAGCTGGAAAATTTAACAAAAGAGAATAGGGAGAGAATACAAATAGCACAAATAAGAAATTAATTGGGAGACACTGCAACAGAACTAACACAAATTAAAAAGATGATATCAGGATACTCTGAAGAACTATCCTTCAACAAATTTGAAAATCTAGAAGAATAGGACAGATTTCTAGAAACATACTACTTACCTAAACTAACGGAGGCTGAGGTGGGAAACTTTAAACAGACCTATAACTAAAGAAGAAATTGAACAGGTCATAAAAAATTATTAACAAACAAACAAAAAACCTAGACCCAGATGGTTTTACTGGTGAACTGTATCAATTGTTCAAAGAAAAACTGACACCAATCCTACTCAAACTATACCAGAACATAGAGAAGGATAGAATCCTCCCAAATTCATTTTATGAACCAAGCATAACCTTGATACCAAAAACCAGACAAAAATATCACTAAAAAAGAAAACTACAAATCAATATCCCTCATGAATATAGATACAAAAATCTTCAACAAAATACTAGCCAATAGATTCCAACAACATATCCAAAAAATAATGCACTATGACCAAGTGGGGTTCATATCAGTAATGCAAGGATGATTCATTAGAAAAATTACCAACATCATCCATCACCTAAATAAAACAAAGGAAAAGAACCACATGACCATATCAATCATTGCAGATAAGTCATTTGATAAAATCCAACACCCATTCCTGCTCAAAACTCTCAGAAAATAGGAATAGAAGGGACCTTCCTCAACATAATAAAGAGCACATATGCAAAGCCAACAGCCAACATTATTCTCAATGGATAGAGACTGAAACCATTGCCCTTGCTAACAGGAACCAGACAAAGATGTCCTGTGTCATCACTTCTATTCAACATTATATTCGAAGTCCTAGCCAGGGCTATAAAGCTAGAAAGGGAAATCAAAGTCATCCAAATTGATAAGGAAGAAGTCAAACTATCCCTATTTGCTGGTGACATGATCTTATACATAGAAAATCCAAGAGGCAACACAACCTACTGGAACTAATTGAGAGATTTAGCATAGTGGTGAGATACGAAATCAACGTCCAAAAATCAATTGGATTCCTATACCCCAATAAAGAGATTACTGAGATTCCCAATAAAGGAAATAAGGAAATCAATACCATTTACCATAGCTAACAAAAAAATAAAATACTTGGGAATAAATCTCACTAGGGACACAAAAGACTTGTACAAAGAAAACTCCAAGAAACTGTAAGGGATCTACATAATGGAAAAACACACCATGCTCATAGATAGGAAGCTTGAACATTGAGAACATGTTAGTACTACCCAGAGCAATTTATACATTCAGTGCAACCCCAAACCAGATCCCATCAACATTCTTTAAGGATATGGAAAAGCAAGTCACTAATTTTATAGTGAAAGGAAAGGAAAGAGACCTTGAAGAAGCAAGCACTATTGAAGAAGAATAAAGTAGGAGGTCTCACACTCCTGGATCTCAAAACCTACTTTACAGCCACAGAAGTCAAAACAGCCTGGTACTGGTACAATGACAGACACATAGACCAGTGGAATAAAATTGAGAACCCAGAAATAGATCCATCGATCTATGGTCAGTTGATTTTTGACACAGGGCTGAAATCCATTAAATGGGCAAGAGATGGTCTCTAACAAATGGTGCTGGCAAAACTGGATATCCATTTGCGGAAAAATGAAACAAGATTCATACCTCACACCATATAAAAAACTAACCCCAGATGTATCAAAGACTTAAATGTGAAACCTAAAGCTATAAAGTTCCTCAAGGAAAAATAGGGGAAAATTTAGGGGCCCTCAATTATGGCATAAATAAACTGTGAAGCATAACTCAAAATGCACAAACAACAGAAGATAAACTCGATGAATTTGTTGTTGTTAGGTGCTGTTGAGCCACCACTGACTCCTAGCGACCCTATGCACAGCAGAATGAAACACCACCCAGTACCATGTCAGCTCTATGATCCTTGCTATATTTGAGCCCATGGCAGCAGCCATTCACTCAATAATGAACCATTATTGCAGTCACAATAATCCATCTTATTGAGGGCCTTCCCCTCTTTTGTTGACCCTCCACCTTACCAAGTATGACATCCTTCTCCAGGGAATAGTCACTTCTGATAACATGTCCAAAGTAGGTGAGACGAAGTTTGGCCATTCTCTTTTCCAAGGAGCATTCTGGCTGCGCTTCCTCCAGGACAGATTTGGTAGTTCTTTTAGCAGTCCATGGTACGTTCAGTATTCTTGGCCAGCACAAGTAGATGTATGGGACCTCTTAAAAATTAAATTAAATTATTATGTGCTTCTGAAGATTTCTCCAAAGGAGTCAAAAGAGAACCAACAGAGAACCAACAGATTGGGAAAAAATATTCGGCAATGACATATCTCACAAGGGATTTATTCCTAAAATTCATAAACAACTCCAACACCTCAATAACAAAACTATTAACAATCCAATTAAAAAATAGGCAGAAGACATGAATAGACACTTCACCAAAGAGGATATTCAGACTGCCAACAAACACATGAAGAACCATTCACAATCATTAGCCATTAGAGAGATGCAAATCAAAATGACAGTAAGATAGCATCTTCCCCCAGCAATAGTAACAAAATTCAACAAGACAGAAAATAACAAATGCTGGCAAAGATGTTGAGAGATTGGGACTCTCATACACTGCTGGTGGGACTGTAAAATGATACAACCACTGTAGGAAGCAGTATGG
Source organism: Orycteropus afer afer (assembly GCF_000298275.1). NCBI lineage: Eukaryota > Metazoa > Chordata > Mammalia > Tubulidentata > Orycteropodidae > Orycteropus > Orycteropus afer. The sequence goes on from NW_006921889.1 coordinate 3,528,697, forward strand.
TGATTCCTTAAAAAGTTGGAAGTAGAAATACCATTTGACCCAGCCATTCCATTACTAGGTGTATAAAGAAGTGAAAGCCAGGACAAGAACAGATATATTCACACCCATGTTCATTTCAGTACTATTTAAAATAGCAAAAAGATGGAAACAATCTACGTGCCCATTGACAGAAGAATAGATAATCAAACTATGGTACATATACACAACGGAATACATGCAACCCTAAAGAATAATGTAGAATCTGCAATATACCGCATAACATGGATGAACTTAGGGGACATTTTGCTGAGTGAAATAAGTCAATCACAGAAGAACAAATATAGTATTAGTTCATTACTGTAAAAAATCAAGTAAAGGTTTATATATGGAAGGAAACTTTCTTTGTTACCAGGGATAGGAGTGGAGTGGAGGAAACACTTGAAAAAAAAAAAAAATGCATTGACCCATATCACTTTAGTTTTGTTTATTTCTCTGTATGTAAATTATATTTCAACAAAATGTATTTAAAACAAAAACAAAAAAACAAAATGTATGTGATGCAGCTGAAGCATTGCATAGGAGGAATATGTACCTTTAAATGTTTATATTTAAAAAGAAGATATGTATAAAATCATTGATGTAAGCTTCCACCTAAAGGAACCAGAAAAAGATAAACAAATTCTTTCACAAAGAAGAAAGACAATATCAAATATATACGTCAACAAAGTAGAAAACAATCCAGAAAACTTACCAAGTCAAATATTAGTTCTTTGCCAGAGATTAATAAAATTTATAAACTCTTAGAAAGACCAATCAAGAAAAAAAAAAAAAAAAAAAAAGAAAGAGATAAAAATCTAAGTTACTGATATTAAGAATAGTGGCATGGTATCCTTATAGATTCTATAGACATTGAAAAGATAATCACAATTTTATGCCAGCAAATTAGACAATTTAGATGAAATGGACAAATTTCTTAGGAAAAAAATATCAATTTACGAATAGACCTAAGTTGAAATACAAAATTTTAACAGTCCTATTTTTATTAAAGAAATTGATTTTTTTTTTTTTTTTGAAGATGCAACATATCTTTATTCCATAGATGGGATGGACAGGCACACAATCAGACACATTACCAGTTGCTAGCAGTGGTGGGGCGGACTCCAAGTCATGGCAACCCCATGGGTGTAGGGTGGAACTGGTTGATTTTTTTGGAAGTAGATTTCCAGGGCTTTCTTCCAAGGTACCTTTGGGTGGACTCAAACCTCCAACCTTTCTGTTAACAGTCACATATATAAACCACCACCCAAGGACTCCAATAACATGCACAGAGTCACAATAACGCTGGACCCACAGTATTCCACATCCACATATTAAATCACACATACCAATATTCACACAGCATTGCTTGCACACAGTCACACAACAACCCTCATACTCACACTATCACACATTTAAAAAAAAAAGAAAATAATCTATCAATCGATACATAGATATGCAAACTAAACCGGTAGAGGAAGATGAATGGGTCTTATGGAAGAAACATAGGTTGGACAGAAGATATTTTTATGTATATATCTATATATGTGCTGCAAATATATCCACGAAAATAGAAGAGCATACAGGGAGCAAAATTATGAAAACTTCTTAGCCATAACCAAACACCCTGAGGAAATAAGTTTTTGGGCCTGGGGGCTCTGGACCATAGTCTCAGAGAGTCTCAGGGGACATCAGTTGGTATAACATAGTCCACAGACAAAGTTCCACATCTGACTTTGGTGAGTAGCAACTGGAGTTTTAAAAGCTTGTGAATGGCCATGTAGGGTGCAACTATTGGTCTCCCCTATCCAGAGCAAAGAAGAGTGATGAAAATCAAAGACCCAAGGAAATAATTAGTCCAAGGACTATGGGCCACACAAAATCCAGCCTACATGACCATGAGACCAGAGGAACTAGATGGTGCCTGGCTACCATTGCTGCTGACTGTTCTAAAAGAGATCACAATAGGAGTTCTTGGATAGAGTGGGATTAAAATTTGGAACAAAATTTGAAATAATACAGATGATCAAGTTTATGGGTTGGATAGAGACTGGTAGAACCCCCAAGACTATGGCCCTAAGACACCCTTCAAGCCTGAAATTGAATTACTCTTCCTCCCCCCATCTTTACCCTTACTCCCACTCCTGTGGCTTAATTTTCAGGAAAACATGGACAGGCCTATAAGGTCAGTTTTTTGTACTGCAGTAGTTTGCGTGTTGCTGTGATGCAGGAAGCTATGCCACAACTATTTCAAATACCAGCAGGTTCACCCAAGTGGAGAGATTCAAGGAAGCTTCTAGATGAAGACAGACTAGGAAGGACAGGGTCAAACTCATTTCTGAAAAAAACTATCACAGAAAACTTTATGAATATCCCTGAAACATTGCCTGATATAGGGCTAGAAGATGAGTTCTTCAGGTTGGAAGGCATCAAAATACCATTGAGGAAGAGCTGCCTCCTCAAAGTAGAGTTGACCTTAATGACATCGATGGAATAAGGCCTATGGGATCTTCATTTGCTGATGTGGCACGACTCCAAATGAGAAGAAAGAGCTGCAAACATCCATTGATAATAGGAATATGGAAAGTATGAAGTATGAATGTAGGAAAATTGGAAGTCATCAAAAATGAAATGGAACACATAAAGATCAATATATTAGGCATTAGTGAGCTGAAATGGACTAGTATTGGCCATTTTAAATCAGACAATCATATGGTCTACTATGCCAGGAATGATTAATTGAAGAGGTAAGACATCACATTTACCATAAAAAAGAACATTTCAAGATCTATCCTGATGTACAGTGCTATCAGTGATAGGATATATCTATAGGCCTGCAAAGGAGACCAGTTAATATGACTGTTTTTCAAATTTATGCAGCAACCACTAAAGGCAAAGAAGAAGAAATTGAAGGTTTTTACCAACTTTTGCAGTCCAAAACTGACCAAACATGCAGCCCAGATGCATTCATAATTACTGGTGATTAGAGTGTGAAAAGTGGGAAAAAAAAGAAGCCTTGATATTGGAAAATATAGTCTTGGTGACAAAAATGATTCTGGAGATCACATGATAGAATTTTGCAAAGCAAATGACTTATTCATTGCAAACACCTATTTTCAAAAACATAAATAGTGACTATACATGTGGAAGGAATGGAAGGAATACTAGATAGGAATACTATCCTATCTAGTATTCCCATACTGGAAGGAATACTAGATAGGAATCAAGTTGACTACATCTGTGGGAAGAGATGATGGAGAAACTCAGTATCTTCAGTCAGGTGCTGACTGAGGAACAGACCATCAACTGCTCCTATGCAAGATTAAGTTGAAGGTGAAGAAAATTAATAGAAAGCCATGAGAGACAAGACATGACCTTGAATATATCTCAAAGGAATTTAGAGACCACCTGAAAAATAGATTTGCCACATTAAACATTAGTGACAGAAGACCAGACAAGTTATAGGAAGAGATCAAGGACTTTATACATAAAGAAAGCTAAAGATCACTTGAAAGATAGGGAAGAAACAAAAGACCAAAATGGATGTCAGAAAAGACTCTGAAACTTGCCCTTGAAGGGAAAGTGTCTGAAGTGAATGGAAAAAATGACAATGTAAAAGAGCTGAACAGAAGATTTCAAAGGGTGGCTGGAGAAGACAAAGTAAAATTTTTTAGCAAAATGTGCAAAGACCTGGAGTTAGAAATCTAAAGAGAAAGACATGCTCATCACTTCTCAAGCTGAAAGAACTGAAGGAAAAATTCAAGCTCAAGTTGCAATATTGAAAGATTCTTCTGAATCTACCAGTAGCTCCATGGGAGAAAGTTGAGGCAGTCTTCTTCCATAAAGATTTACAACCTTAGAAACCTAATGGGTCAGTTCTACTTTGTCATTTATGGTTGTCATGAGTCAGAATTAACTGGATGACAGTGGGTTTAATTTTTTTGGTTTTATAGTCAAATATTGGTTTTTCTGTCACCAACATCCCCAAAAAATATGATCAAAGGAATACAGTCAATGTACCAAAAAGAACTGGTCAATATTCAATTATTTCAGGAGATAGCAAATGATCAAGAACAAGTAGTCCAACCTGGAGTGAAGGCATTGGCAAAAAATAAGGTTCCAGAAAATGACAGAATACCAATTGAGATGTTTCAAGAAATGGCTGCTACACTGGATGTACTAATTCATCTATGCCAAGAAATTACCTACATACCTACCTACCTGGCCAACTGATTGGAAAAGATCAATATTTGTGCCTGTTCTAAAAAAAAGGTGATCCAACAGAATATAGACATTATCAAACAATATCTGGTGTTGTAGTGGGTAAGTCTTTTGGATGCGAACTAGAAGGACCATGGTTCAAACCCATCAACTGCTCCATGGGAGGAAGATGAGGCAATCTACTTCTGTAGAGATTATAGCCTTGGAACCCCAATGGGGGTTGCTATGAGTTGGAATCAACTTGATGGCAGTGGTTTTTTTAAAGTAAAATTTTCATGAAAATAATTAAAAAATCATTGCAGCAGTAAATAGGGAATTGCCAGAAATTCAAGCTGGATTCAGAAGGGGTCATGGAACAAGGGATATCATTGCTTATGTCAGATGGATCTTGGCTGAAAGCAGAGAATTCGAGAAAGATGATTACCTGAGTTTTATTGAGTATGCAAAGGCTTTGACTTTGTAGATAGTAACAAATCATGGATGACTTCATGAAGAATAAGAATTCCAGAACTCTTTTTTTTTAAAATATATTTTTAAATTGTGATTTGGGTGAAGATTTACAGAGCAAATTCACTTTCCATACAGCAGTTCACATATACTTTGTCTCATGTCATTG
>NW_006921889.1:3533648-3535929 GCF_000298275.1 Orycteropus afer afer
GACAGTTCTCTTTGGATTGGCCAACAGTATCTGAGCCTTTTTTAAAAGAGTCATTTGACAAGTGTAGATGTTCATCATTTGGGAAATGCCTGTGTTTTATTAAGGACTAGATACAACAATATATACATATATTTTTAAATTGTGATTTGGGTGAAGATTTACAGAGCAAATTCACTTTCCATACAGCAGTTCACATATACTTTGTCTCATGTCATTGACCACAAGAATTCCAGAACTCTTAATTGTGCTCATGAGAAATCTGTAAATAGACCAAGAGGCAGTCATTGGCCTAGAACCAAAGGATACTCCACAGTTTAAAATCAGGAAATATATGTGTCAGGGCTGTATCCTGTCACCGTACTTACTCAATTTCTATATGGAGCAAATAATCTGAGGAGTTTTAAAAGGAAGAATGTGGCTTTAGGATTGAGGACAAGACTTGTTAACAAACTGAGATATGCAGGTATTGCTTGCTGAAAGCATAGAGGACTTGAAGTACTTTTGAAGCACTTTCTGATGAAGATTAAGACTATAGACTTCGGTATGAATTACACCTCAGAATAAAGAAAAAAATCCTCACAATTGGACTAATAAGCAACATGATAAATGGAGAAAAGATTGAAGTTGTCAAGATCATTTTACTTGGATTCTCAATCAACACCCATGGAAGCAGCAGTGAAGAAATCAAAGGATATATTCATTGGACAAATCTGCTACAAAAGACCTCTTTAAAATGTTGAAGACGAAATATGTATGAAGGCTTTGAAGACTAAGGTTTGCCTGACTCAAGCGATGATATTTTCAATTGAGTTCTATGCATGTGAAAGCTGGACAATGAATAGACTGAAGAAGAATTGATGCAACTGAATTATGATATTGGTGAAGAATATTGAATTTACAATAGACTGCCAGAAGAACAAGAAAATCTATCTCAGAAGAAGTACAGCCAGGTGCTCCTTATGAGTAAAGATGGCGAAACTTTGTCTCTTGTGCTTTGGTCACGTTATTGTTGTTGTTGTTAGGTGCCATCAAATGGGCTCTGACTCATAGTGACCCTACATACAAAAGAACAAAACATTGCCCTGTTGTGCTCCATCCTCACAGTCCTTGCTATAACTGAGCCCATCATTGCAGCCACTGTGTCAATCTATCTTGTTGAGAGTATTGCCCTTTCTCGCTTACCCTCCGTTTTTCCTTTTTGGTAAACAACCATGTTAACCTTCTCCAGGGAATGGTCCCTTCTGACAACATCATCAAATCATGAGACACAAAGTCTGGCCATTGTGATTTCTGGCTGCACTTCTTCCAGGACAGATTTGTCAGTTCTTCTGGCAGTCCATGGTATTTTCAGTATTCTTTGCCAACACAACAACACAAAAGCATCAACTCTTCTTCGGTCTTCCTCATTCATTGTCCAGCTTTCACATGTACATGATGTGATTGAAAATACCATGGCTTGGGTCAGACCTACTTTAGGCTTCTAAGTGACATCTTTACTCCTTAACAGTATAAATAGATCCTTTGAAGCACATTTGCCCAGTGCAATACGAAGTCTGATTTCTTGATGGCTTTTTCCAGGGATGTTGATTGTGCATCCAAGTAAATGAAATCCCTGACAAATTCAATCTTTTGTCCATTTTTTGTGATGTTGCTTATTGGTCCAATTGTGAGGATTTTTGTTTTCTTTATGTTAAGGTGTAATCCATATTGAAGACTGTAGTCTTTGGTCTTCAACAGTAAGTGCTTCAAGTCATCCTCACTTTTAGCAAACAAGGTTGTGTCATCTGCATATCACTAGTTGTTAATGAGTCTTCCTGCAATCCTGATGGCGCGTTTTTCTTCATATAGTCCAGCTTCTTGAATTATTTGCTCAACATATACATTAAATAAGTATGGTAAAAGGATACAACCCCGTAATCCCTTCCTAATTTTAAACCATGCAGTCTCCTCTTGTTCTGTTTTAACGACACCCTCCTGGTCTATGTACAGGTTCCTTATTAGCACAATTAAGTGTTCTGGAATTCCAGTTCTCAAAGTCATCCATAATTTTTTTGTGATCCACATGCCAGAAGGACTAAAACAATCTGTCCTGGAAGAAGTGCAGCTGTAATGCTCCTTAGAGGCGAGAATAGCCAGATTCCTCTCACCTACTTTTGTCATGTTGTTAGAAGGGACCTTTCCCTGGAAAAGGATATCACATTTGGTAAAGTGGGGAGTCAGAGAAAAGAGGAAGACCCTCATTAAGATGGATTGACACAGTGGCTGCATCAGTGGTCTCAAG
>NW_006921889.1:3553482-3565215 GCF_000298275.1 Orycteropus afer afer
CACCTAACAATAACAACCATGTCAGCTGTTAATCATAAAGGGAACAGTGAAGAATGAGGATGGGTTTATGAGAACTCTCTGTACTACCCACTTAATTTTCTGTAAACTTAAAAAAAGTGAATAAAAATATATTTAAAAAGTAACATTCCGTGTTCTTTGGAGTACTAAACTCTTGGATGCCATTGACATGACAGTTAGTAAAAAAAAAAAAAGAAAGAAAGAAAGAAAGAAAACAACTCGTAACTCATTCTTTGTGTTTTGATAGTGCAACCTTCCCCTACCTCGCTGTTTTTCTTTGATTTGTTTTGATTCATTGTCATAGTAACACAACACCTAACTCAGTGCTTTGGCTTGTGTGGTGCAAGATGCTAGTAAACATTCATTAAATTAATTACTCTCCAGATCATTCTTGCCTGAGAAAGGTAACCCACTGCTCACTGCCACTGAGCCAACTCTTACTCAAAGTGACCAGATAGGACAGAAGTTGAACTGTGCCATAGGGTTTCCAAGGCTGTAAATCTTTATGAAAGCAGACTGCCTCATCTTTCTCCCATGGAGTGGTTAGCGGGCTTGAACCACTGACCTGGAAAAAGTAAAGCACCTGTTTTCTATATGTTTTTGTGATTTGTATTTGCCATTTGGTAACTGGCATTACTGCTTAAGCATTATTTTCATGATCTTTTAGTTTTATATGTATACTCACTGCCATTGAGTCAGATCTGATTCATAGTGACCCCTCCTTGGATTTCCAAGGTGGTATTACTACAGAAGTAGATTGCCCAATCTTCCTACTTAGGAGTGGTTTGTGGGTTTGAACTGTCAACCTTCTGGTTAGTAGTCAAATGCCTTAAGCACCAGGCCACCAGAGCTCCCATATATATCTATATCTATATCTATCTCTCTCTCTATATATATATGTATATACATATGTATATGTGTGTGTATGTTGTTGTTATGTGCCGTCGAGTCGGACCTGACTCATAGCAACCCCTCCTTGGGTTTCCGAGGCAGTATCACTACTGAAGTAGATTGTGTGTGTGTGTGTGTGTGTGTATTTTAAACCTCTTATTTATTTATTTATTTCAGTTTAGGTCATCTGTGTAAGGTGCTAAGCATAGTTTCTAGGCCATATGAAATGATCGATAAAATTAATTCTCCACATTAATGCATTTTTGTTCTTCTGCCATGCAGTTCTAAACCATCTCTTTTATTAATCATGTGACATATTTCTGTCCATCTCTGTTTCATGCACCCATTCTTACATGATGGAAAATGAAAATGGTAAAGCCTTGGGAGGAGGGCCATCTCTCTCTCCTGGGATGGGAACACAGTCCTGAGCAGTATATTCTGTAGAGATAAAACAAGAGGAAGAACATTAAATTCCTGAATATTCTTCCCATTGTTGTTATGTGCCGTGGAGTCGGACCCGACTCATAGTGACCCCTCCTTGGGTTTCCGAGGCAGTATCACTACGGAAGTAGATTGCCCCATCTTCCTTCCGAGGAGTGGCTGGTGGGTTTGAACCGGCCAGCCTTCTGGTTAGCAGTCAAGTGCCTTAGGCACTATGCTACCAGAGCTCCTATATAGTCTTTAGAAATATTTTCCCTTCACAATGTAGATTTCAGTTATCTCCTTGAACTTGAGGTCTATAAATTATGATATGCTTGGCTTGGACTTTTGTAATTTTTTCCTACTCCCAAACTTGGGCTTTCTTGTTTCTGGCAAGTTATTTTTACTCTTGGAAGATGAATTGTATTATATCAGTCATTTCAGAGGGATTCCTTGGAGATGACCTAAGAAAATAATAAACAGAATTCTACATTTGTTAAATGGATGATGTGCTATAAGAGAAGGATAAAAATAGAGAAAACACCATCAAGTCCTGGGGGGGTCTCTGGTGCTAAGGCATGACTACATGCTGAATTTCATTGGCACTTCTGTCTTGTGGAGGCATGAGGACCAATGTTCCCTCAGCTTTGTAGACTGTGCCAGTTCTGACTCTGTGTGTGGAAGAGGAGACACAGAAATAGGATCTCTTGGTGCATCTATGTGACTGCTGTGTATGGCATATTGACATCTAATACACAGACCCCTTGACCATTTCTGTTCTGGCATCTACCAGGGACACCGGAATTAATTTTTATTTCATTTAGTATTTGTATTAAATGGAGCCTTTTTTTTTTTTTCATTTGACCTTGGGAAAAAGCTCAGGTTAAAATACACAGTAAAATCTGTGAGGGCTCGAACTGATGGGACTGCTTTGTTTTTCTGAGCCTCACAAGTTTTTCACATTTGACAGAGTGTAGTCTTATCACCTTTTTTTTTTTTTTAAATCACTCTTCTTAGTGAAAAATAATTCAGTTTTACCTCTATCAAAGAGTTTCACTTTACACAGGTTCTGGATTTTGCAGGTTTTCCTATATAATTACTCGGAAGAAGTGATGATGAAGATATATGATGAATATTTACTCTAGTTGAGAACTTCCTTCCCATTCAAGATGAATTCTGGCTACAAGAAATGAGAAGATTTTCTTTTCTTTCCCCCGGAGGACTGATTTATCTTCATTTGTGCTGGTTGGCCATAAAAGCCAATGCAAAGGAAGATGAAAAAATGGTAGCTATTCCTTAGAAATGCCTCAGAGAATTTATCCCATTTAAACTTAACTTCTTATTTAGAAGGCACAGCAAGTATCCAAATCACATACTTTGTTAGAACAGTAAAGTGTCTGATGCTCTTCAGACTAACTGCCATATTTCACTGTCCACTCTTGATGGACAATTAACTACTTCATAGAACTTATGTCTGGGTCTGAAGGATAGGAAAAGAGAACAGTTATAAAAGACTTTGTAACTTGGACCTTTGGATAGCACAACACTCTGTCTTTTATAAGGCAGTCGTGGTATACTTTTTTAACTCTGAATTCTCTTTTTTGCTATTTAAGGAGCTCTGGTGGAACAGTGGTTAAAGCACTCAGATGTTATCCAAAAAGTTGGTGGTTTGAATCCATCAACTGCTCCATGGGAGAAAGAAAGAAGCAGTCTGCTTTTGTAAAGATTTACAGCCTTGGAGATCCTATGGGGGCAGTTCTACTCTGTCCTCTAGGGTCACTGTGAGTCAGAATTGACTTGATAACAGTGGATTTGGTATTTTTGTTTTTGGTATTTATATGAAGTAAGTAGTTAAGGTTCAGAAGAAATTGAGATCAAAGGAAAGGAAAGACTATCAGTGATTTGATCTTCCTAACTGAATTGATGACAATGGGTATAGGTTGCTGTGTATAGTAAATATGATGCATTCAACAAGACAAATTAGAAAGAAGAGGCAAGAGACAGGTAAAAACATCTATTCATCCCTTCTGTGTAATTTCTTCCATCCTCAAGACATAGATTTTTATTTAGAGGAGAACTTATAAATCATCCCAGAGGCTATTGCACATATCTTTAATGCAATGTCTGTATGGGTGACTAGTTGGCATGGCAGTGATAGATGGACCTGTACAACTAGGGCTGGTAGTTCAACAGTAGCTCAGTTTGGCAGTGACTAAAAGTCTTTATGATCCAGTGATTGTTCAGTGACCTGGATGAAATGAATTGGTCTCTTTCCTAGTGAATCACAGTCTATGTCACCAGACTAGAATATAACTGGTGCTAATTGTCTCACTGGTTGGTAGTTTCAGAAACAGGGTTAAAGAGGTCATAAGGAAGGGTGAGGAAATGCTCTGTCTTTTCACACCATCATTCATTATTGAGCTCATTGCACCAGGTCATCCTGCCAGCTAGGCAGAGAGGAGGAAACCATTCATTGTTGCAACCTCAGTTTTAAACTGAGCCGGTCTTAAATGACATGTCTTCAATTCTCTTGATTTTCTCTGTGACCAAATCTTTATACATGCCATATTTAGTACAACACCTTCACCCCTAGGGAGATAAAAGCACAAAGCAGCATTAAACAAGGAAAAGTCTCCATTAAAATGACAGATGTTTCTCCTCATTTAGAGCAAGGTCCAGACTTAAAAGATTTATGGCTAGCTTCACAAGTTTCTTTACAATTATATCCTGCTGTGTTTGAGAGTTGACTTAAAATTTACTTTCATCAGTGCTTGGCTTCAAGTTTTTAAACATTTTGTCTTGTGTAAAATAAAATCCAGAAGACTCTTCCCTGGATGGGAAGAATTAATAAGGTAAAGATGTCAATCCTTATTAAATTAACATAAATGAGTAAATTAATATAAAGTTACAGTTCACCCAATCAATTCAAACAGCTGTTATTAAAGTCCAAGACTATTAATAGTAATGAGATATTGGTAAAGATATTGAAAGAGATAAAAGAGTTACTAAAATAAAAAACAATATGGGACTGACAAATAAATAGACAAGCATATCAGTGGAACTCAACTGGACAGTGGCCAAAAACTCTACCTAGATATGAGAACATAGTTTTTATTAAACATGATACTTCAAATCAGTGATCAAATGCACAACATGAAGTTGGATCCCTCCCTCACACCACATACAAAAGATGAATTACATATGGAACAAACATTCTAAATATAAAAACCATAAAATTATTTGGAGAAAATGTGTAGGAGTTTGAAGTAGCATTCTTAAATAAGACACAGAAGTTAGAACATATAAATAAAGCACTGTAGGCAAATTTGAAAAGAGGAGAATTCTAAATTTGAAAAGGGCAGAAAACCAAGTTGAAGTATAAACAACTAATGAAAAATACTTGCACCGTATATGACAGATGTACATAACAAATATCTGTAACATACAAAAAGTTTTATACATTACAATGAAAACAAATATTTGCCACTTTGTTAAAAAAAGAACAAAGAATATGAGTAGGCAATCCATAGATGAAGAGCTGAAAGTGACTGATAGACATCTAAAAGTTGTTCAACTCCTGGATGAATTAAAGGAATTAAAATTAAAATGGGACCCTTTTTTTTGGTGACTAAAATGGAAAAATATAAAGAAAATAGACAATATATCATACTGTACTTTTTTGTGCTATGCCATTTGCATGACAGTTCTCTACACTGCTGTGTTAAAGTAAATTTGCAAAACCTTTTGAGATTAGTTTGGCCATAGCTTTAAAATTTTAAATGCACATTCTCTGTTGTTGTTGTTAGGTGCCGTTGAGTAATTTCCAACTCATAACAATCCTATGGACAGCAGTGTGAAACACTGCCTGGTCCCAAGCCAGCTCCATGATCATTGCTATACTTGAGCCCATTGCCTCAACCACTGATTGTGTCAATCCACCTCCTTGAGGGCCTTGCCATCCTTTGTCAACCCTCCATCTTACCAAGTACGACATCCCTCTCCAGGGAATGGTCCCTTCTGACAACATGACCAAAGTAGGTGTGACAAAGTCTGGCCATTCTAGCCTCCCAGGAGCATTCTGGCTGCACTTCTTCCAGGACAGATTGTTAGATCTTTCAGCAGTCCATGGTACTCAGCATTCTTCACCAGCACCACAACTCAAAAGCATTAACTCTTCTTCAACCTTCCTTATTCATTGTCCAGCTATCACATGCATATGAGGTGACTGAAAATACCATGGCTTGTGTCAGGCACACCATAGTCCTCAAGGAGATATCTTTGCTCTTCAGCACTTAAAAGAGGTCCATTGCAGCCGATTTGCCCAGTCCTATAGGCTGTCTGATGTCCAGACCGCTGCTTCCATTGGTGTCAATTGTAGACTCAAGCAATGTGAAGTCTTTGACAGCTTCAATCTTTTCTCCATTTATTGTGATACTACTTATACGTTCAGTTGTGAGAATTTTTGTTTTCTTTATATTGAGTTGTAATCCATACTGAAGACTGCATTCTTTAATCTTCATCAGTAAGTGCTTTAAGTCATCCTCACTTTCAGCAAGCAAAGTTGTGTCATACACATTCTCTAATATATAGAAGTATAACTTAGAAAAATCTCACCTATAGCTTTGAGTTCAAAAACATATGCATTTGTGCCTGTCAAAAGTACAAATGTTGATTAATAGGAAAATGGTAAAATATATTACATCATATCTGTATGTCTTTACAATGAATTCTATATATCCATTAAAAAGAATGAAGTAGAGTTATACATAATAACATTTAAAAAATAGTGTTACATTGTCAAATAAAAAAAAAATAGTGTGATGACAGCTGATTAAAGGAGCTGCGATAGTTGGAGCTGTGTGTCAACTTGGACCACAATTCTGTGTGGTTTAAGCAGTTGTGATGTGAGTTTTCCCATTACGGGGTTGGATGTATATGTTTTGAGCAGCCAATCTGTTGAAAGGGAATTTCCCTAGGGGTGTGGCCTGCTTCCAATATATGTATGAACATCCTGGGAAAAGAAACACTCTTCTGTAGATTGGGATCCTGTTGTGCTGCCTACTACAGCCTGTGAGCAAACAACCCACAATTCAGCCTGGAGATCTTGGATTTGTCATTCATTGGAGTCAACAGCTGGTGTATGCCCTGCCAACCATGAGTTCCTCAGCTCTTGCAGCTGAGTGAGTCAGGAAAAGCCTCCAGCTTGAGGTTTGGTCTAAGAACTTGGGACTTGCCATCTTCTATAAGTGTAAGAGTCATTTCCCTAAAATAAATTTCTTTCTCTACATGTATATATCAACTTTATTGGATTTGCTTCTCTAGAGAACCCAGCTTAACACATTTGGTACCAAGAGTGGTTCTAGAGAGACAAAATCATAAGGATGAGCTTCCTTAATTTGTTCTCACCAATTCTGTTTTGGTTCTCCAATTTGATTAATCATAAAGACACTGGTGACTCTGCCTCCATTAGTAAAGAGGACCCTGCTAATCCATGGTGTGAGGTGGCAACATTAATATGCAAAATAGCACCACCAATAGATAAAGTATTTTTGAGAAGTGAAGCTCTGGGTGATTGCATATTTGATACTTTTCTGAAATTTTGTCAGCATGAGGAGTATAAGGAAGATGGTTGATTGTCTAGGTTCTACTTACCTAGACAAAATGGTGAAACAGTGAGGTGAGTTCAGGGCTGCTTTATCACAGCTCAAGTGCCACATAAAATACCTCAATGTTTTCAGTTGTGCTCTGAAAGAAAGCCTTATTTCTTCTAGTCACAAAGCTGATATTGCCGAAAACCAAACCCAGAGTCTTATTGGAAGGGTGGCTGAATTACAGCACCAATTAAATTGCCAACCCAGAATGGTGTCTGAAGTTAAAGTGAGAGCATTGATTGGGAAAAAAATCAGATCCTGAAACCTGGAATGGGAACATATGGACAGATAGGAAGATGAAGATATCTTGTTGCTGTTGTTGTTATGTGCTGTCCAGTCAGACTCGACTCATAGCGACCCCTCCTTGGGTTGCTGAGGCAGTATCACAATGGAAGTAGATTGCTCATCATTCCTTCTGAGGAGTGGCTCGTGGGTTTGAACCACCAGACTTCTGGTTAGCAGTCAAGTGCCTTAGGCACTATGCTATCAGAGCTCCCCTATAAATTCTACTGAATCCCTCTCATCTGAAGGGATTACTGTAAAACCATTATCCCTTCCACCTCAGTTGGATGGGATTAACCCAATTGTTTCTGCTGGGTCATTGCCTGAGGTAGATGCCATGGAAGACATTGTTGAATGTTCTCAGGAACTTCCCCAACCACTCATTGTTGCTGTTAAACCTATAACTAAACTTAATTCCAAATGAGTACCAAAAGGTGAAATACAAAGTGTGACTGAGGAGGTCGTATACTACACCTGAAAAGACCTACTTGATTTTGCTAACATGTACAGACACAAACCTGGAGAATATGTATGGGAATAGGTACAGAGGGTATGGGATAATGGTGCAAGGAATGTAACATTGGATCAGTCTGAGTTTCTTGATTTAGGCCCACTAAGTACAGATTCTTCATTCAATGCTTTAGCTCCAGAGTTTAGGAAAGGATCTAATTGTTTATTTGGTTGACTTACTGAAGCATGGATTATGCAGTGGCCTACCTTAAGTCAAGTTGAAGTACCAGACCTGACTTGGTATAATGTAGAAAAGGTATCCAGAGGCTTAGGGAAATTGGCCTGTTAGAGTGGATTTATCAGATTAGACCCCTAGAGCCAGAAATGGAGAGTCCAGAGGATGCACTTTTCACTAGTACAGTGAGGAACAAATTTGTGAAGGAAGACCCAGCATTCTTGAAGACTGCTGTAATTGCTATTTTACATAAGCCAGATTGGACATTGGGAACTACCCTAATTGACCTAAAACACTTAACCATGATGGGACTGATTGGACCCCGTGGTAGTAGGGATCAAGGGGCAGGAGTTAATTGACAAAGGCAAGGTGGGCATGGTTACCATAATGGATAGCAGAGTTGAAACGGTAATCTGAATAATCTGACTGGTGTGGAACTATGGCATTGGTTACTTAGTCATGGTGTTCCTAGGAGTGAAATAGATGGCAAACCTACTAAATACTTACTTGGTTTGTGGAGAGAGATGAATTCTAGGTCACATGAACAGTAGCCTAGATTGAATCACCAGAATACAGAGTCATAGCCTTTCAATCACTTCTCAGACTTGAGTCAGTTTACAGACCCACAACCCCTTGAATGAAGGAGAGGCTGGGTTCCCTTGAGGAAGGACCTCACTACCTTGCCAAAAATTTATAATGTCAAGCTTTCTCCCACCCTTCCCCAAAGGAATCTGAGACCTTTTACAAGACCAACTGCTCACTGGGGAAAAGGAAATAATCAGACTTTTCAGGGATTACTGGGCACTGGCTCTGAACTGACACTAATTTCAGGAGACCCAAAGTGCCACTGTGGTCCACCAGTCAGAGTAGGGCATATGGAGGTCAAGTTATTGATGGAGTCTTAGCTCAGGTGCATCTCACAGTGGGCCCAGTGGGTCCCTGAACCCATCCTGTAGTGATTTCCCCAGTTCCAGAATGCATAATTGGAATAGATATACTGAGCAATTAGCAGAATTCCCACATTGGGTCCCTGACATGTGGAGTAAAGGCTATTATGGTAGGAAAAGCCAAGTGGAAGCCAGTAGAACTGCCTCTACCTAGAAAAATAGTAAACCAAAAGCAATATTGCATTCCAGGAGGGGTTGCAGACATTACTGCCACCATCAAGGACTTGAAGGATGCAGAGGCAGTGATTCCCACCACATACCCATTTAATTCACCTATTTGGCCTGCACAAAAAACAGATGGATCTTGGAGAATGACAGTAGATTATCGTAAACTTAATCAGGTGATGACTTCAATTGCAGCTCCCGTTCCTGATGTGGTTTCACTACCTGAGCAAATTAGTACACCTCCTGGTACTTGGTATGAAGCTATTGATCTGTCCAATGTCTTTTTCTCGATATCAATTTCAAAGGACCATCAGAAGCAGTTTGCCTTGAGCTAGCAAAGCCAACAATATATTTCCACAGTTCTTCCTCAGAGGTATATCAACTCCCTGACACTATGTCATAATTTAGTCCGTAAGGATCTTGATCTCCTTTCCTTTCCATAAGACATCACACTGGTCCATTATATTGATGACATTATGCTGATTGGACCTAGTGAGGAAGAAGTATTGATGACTCTAGACTTATCAGTGAGACATATACATGCTAGAGGTTGGGAAATTAACCCAACAAAAATTCAAGCACCTTACACCTCAGTGAAATTTCTAGGGGTCCAGTGGTGTGGGGCATGTTGAGATATTCCTACTAAAGTGAAGGATAAGTTATTGTATCTGGCTTCCCCCACAACTAAAAAAGAGGCACAATGTCTGCTAGGCTTCTTTGGATTTTAGAGGCAACCTATTTGCCTCATTTAGGTGAGTTGCTGCAGCCTGTTTATCAAATGACTCAGAAAGCTGCTAGTTTTGCGTGGGGCCCAGAACAACAGAAGACTCTGCAACAGGTTCAAGCTGCCATGCAGGCTGCTCTGCCACTTGGGCCATATGATCTAGCTGATCCAATGGTGCTTGAAGTGTCTGTAGTAGATAGAGATGCTGTTTGGAGTCTTTTGTAGGTCCCTATTGGTGAATTGCAATGCAGACCCTTGGGATTTTGGAGCAAAGCTCTGTCATCCTCTGCAGATAACTACTCTGCTTTTGAGAAACAGCTTTTAGCTTGCTATTGGGCTTTAGTAGAGACTGAATGCCTAACCATGGGCCACCAAGTCGCTGTAAGGCCTGAGCTGCCCATCATGAACCGGGTGTAGTCTGACCCACAAAGTCATAAAGTTGGATGTGCACAGCAGCACTCCATCATTAAATGGAAGTGGTATATCAGAGATCGGACTCGAGCAGGACCTGAAGGCACAAGTAAGTTGCATGAGGAAGTGCTCCAAATGCCTGTGGTCTCCACTCCAGTCACATTACCTTCCCTGTCCCAGTCTGCACCTATGATCTTATGGGGAATTCCTTATGATCAGTTGAGTGAAGAAGGGAAAACACGTGCCTGGTTTACAGATGTTTCTGTGCGATATGCAAGCACCACTCAAAAATGGACAGTAGCAGCACTGCAGCCCCTTTCTGGGACTTCCTTGAAGAAGAGTGGTGAAGGGAAATCCTCCCAATGGGCAGAACTTCGAGCCGTACATATGGCTGTTCACTTTGCATGGAATAAGAAATGGCCAGATGTGCAATTATTTACAGATTCATGGGCTGTGGCTAATGGCTTGGCTGGATGGTCTGGGACTTGGAAGGAGCACGATTGGAAAATTGGTGACAAGGATGTACTGGGAAGAGGTATGTGGCTAAGTCTCTCTGACTGGGCCAAAGGAGTCAAGATATTTGTGTCTCATGTGAATGCCCACCAAAAGGTGACCTCGGCAGAGGAGGACTTTAACAATCAGGTGGATAGGATGACACGTTCAGTGGAAACCAGCCATCCTTTTTCCCCACCTACTCTTATCATTGCTCAAT
This sequence comes from Orycteropus afer afer, assembly GCF_000298275.1. Lineage (NCBI taxonomy): Eukaryota > Metazoa > Chordata > Mammalia > Tubulidentata > Orycteropodidae > Orycteropus > Orycteropus afer. The sequence goes on from NW_006921889.1 coordinate 3,564,389, forward strand.
CAGCTCATGAACAAAGTGGTCATGGTGGCAGGGATGGAGATTATGCATGGGCTTAGCAACATGGACTCCCACTTACCAAGGCTGATTTGGCTACTGCTGAGTACCCAATCTGCAGGCAGCAGAGACCAGCATTGAGTTTGTGATATGGAACCATTCCTTGGGATGATCAGCCAGCAACCTGGTTGCAGGTTGATTACATTGCACCACTCCCATCATGGAAAGGACAACATTTTGTTCTTACTGGAATAGATACTTATTCTGGATATGGATTTGCCTTCTCTGTACGCAATGTTTCTACCAAAACTACCATCCATGGACTTACAGAATGCCTTATCCACTGTCAGGTTATCCCACACAGCATTGCTTCTGATCAAGGAACTCACTTCACAACAAATGAAGTGCTGCAATGGGCCTATGCTCATGGAATTCACTGGTCTTACCATGTTCCCCATCACCTTGAAGCAGCTGGCTTGATAGAATGATGGCATGGCCTACTGAAAGCACAATTATGGTGCCAGCTAGGTGGCAATACCTTGAAGGGTTGGGACAATGTTCTCCAGGTGCTGTATATGCTCTAAACCAGTATCCAGTACATGATTCTGTTTCTCTAACAGCCAGGATTCATCCTAAAGAATCTCCTGTATTCCAGACATATTCTTCCTTACCTCCATTATGTAATGTCAATCAAATTTACCCTGGGTAATCAGGATCTATCACATCAGATAGTACAGTAATGCCTTTCTTTGTGTATTGATCCAGAAGCATGAGGAATCCAAAATGGCTGGGTGGCATTCTTAACTTCCAGTTCAATGCAATAAGTATTGTGT
>NW_006921889.1:3565515-3571914 GCF_000298275.1 Orycteropus afer afer
CCAGCCAGCTGCTTCTGGATGATGAGGAACATGGTAAGACCAGTAAATTCCATGAGCATAGGCCCATTGCTGCACTTCATTTGCTGTGAAGTGAGTCCCTTGATAAGAAGCAATGCTGTGTGGGATAACATGACAGTGTATAAGGCATTCTGTAAGTCCACAGATGGTAGTTTTGGCAGAAACAATGAATGCAGGGAAAGCAAATCCATATCCAAAATAAGTGTCTTTTCCATGATGGTCCAATGAAATCAATCTGCCACTGGGTGTCTGCTTGATTACATCGAGGAATGGTTCCATATCATGGACTCAGTGTTGGTCTCTGCTGCTGGAAGATTGGGCACTCAGCAGTGGCAGTAGCCAAATCAGCCTTGGTAAGTGGAAGTCCATGTTGCTGAGCCCATGCATAATCTCCATCCCTGCCACCATGGCCACTTTGTTCATGAGCTGATTGAGCAATGATTGGAGTAGCTGAGGAAAAAGGATGGCTAGTTTCCACTGAACGTGTCATCCTATTCACCTGATTGTTAAAGTCCTCCTCTGCCGAGGTCACCTTTTGGTGGGCATTCACATGAGACACAAATATCTTTGACTCCTTTGGCCCAGTCAGAGAGACTTAGCCACATACCTCTTCCCAGTACATCCTTGTCACCAATTTCTCAATCATGCCCTGTGATTAAAGTCAAATGGAAAATTATGGCAACACAATTTTGATATGACTACTAATGTCCCAGACCCATCAGGAATGAAGATTTGGGTCACCCCACCAGGCAAAGAACCATGACCAGCTGAGGTGCTTGCTGAAAGCAAGGGAAATACGGAATGGGTGGTGGGAGAAAGTAGTTCTGAATATCATCTACGACCATGTAATCAGTTGCAGCAATGAGGACTATGACTGGTATATTTCTTCATTGTATTTATGCATCAAATGTTTTTGTTTCCTTCTGTTATGAACTGTGAAATGTAAACAGGGTTAATGCTTGTCGGTTGCACGTGTGTTAGCATATCATTTAGGTGCAAATATGACTTTATAATTCCCCTTATTTAGAGATTATATATGGTTAAGAAGATGTGTATAACTGCCAAGCTGACAAGGAGTGGACTGTGTCAATTTGGCTGGATCACAATTCTGTGTGGTTTAAGCAGTTGTAATGTAGGTTATTTCCATGATGGGATTGGATGCATATGTTTTGAGCAGCCAATCCTTTGATAGCAAATTTCCCTAGGGGTGTGGCCTTCTTCTAATATATTTATGGACATCCTGGGAAAAGAGATACTATTCTTTGGATCTGGATCCTGTAGTGCTGCTACAATATTCCGTGAGCAAACAATCCACCATTTGGCTTGGAGCTCTTGGATTTGTCATTCGTTTTAGTCAATAGCTGGTATACTGCCTGCCAACTTTGAGCTCTTCAGCCCCTGCAGTTGCATGAGTTGGGAACAGCCTCCAGCTTGATCTTTTATCCAAGAACTTGGAACTTGCAAGCTCCTATAAGTGTGTGAGCCATTTTCCTAAGAAAATGTATATATAAGCTTTACTGGTTTTGCTTCTCTAGAGAACCCAGCCTAACACAGGAGCAATTCAGACCTGGCCAAGAAGATCATTGTGAGTTTTGATACTTTTATCAAGATAGTTTTGAGTGCTTCCCCATACTGGGAGACAGGTACAAGAAAAGTGATCATCCTATGTATGTCTATTGGGGGAATTTTTCCTTCTTGTCACTGATGTTTAATTCCAGAATTATTTGGCTTTTACTCTTTTTCTTGTTTATAAATTGTTGTTGTTGTTAGGTGCTGTTGGGTCATCTCTGACTCATAGTGACCCTATGCACAGCAGAACAAAACACCACCTAGTCTTATGCCAGCTCCACCATCTTTGCTATACTTGAGCCCATCGCTGCAGCCACTGTGTCAATGCATCTCATTGAGGGCCTTCCCCTCTTTTGTCAAACCTCCACCTTACCATGCATAGCATCCTTCTCCAGGGAATGGTCCCTTCTGACAACATGACCAAAGTAGGTGAGGTGAAGTCTGGCCATTCTTGCTTCATAGGAGCATTCTGGCTGCACTTCTTCCAGGACAGATTTGTTAGTTCTTTTAGCAGTCCATGGCACTCTCAGCATTCTTCACCAGCACCACAACACAAAAACATCAATTCTTCTTCAGTCTTCTTTATTCATTGTCCAGCTCTCACATACATATGAGGTGATTGAATATATCATGGCTGTGTCAGATGTACCTTAGGGCTCAAGGACACATCTTTGGTTTTCAGCACTTGAAAGAGGTCCTTTGCAGCCAACTTGCCCAGTGCTATATATTGTCTGATGTCCTGCCTGCTGCTTCCATTGGCATTGATTGTAGAACCAAACAATGTGAAGTCTTTGACAACTTCAAACTTTTCTCCATTTATAGTGATGCTGCTTATAGGTCCAGTTGTGAGAATTTTTTTTTCTTTATATTGAAATGTAGTCCACACTGCAGACTCTATTCTTCAATCTTCATCAACAAGCACTTTGATTCATCCGCACTTTTGGCAAGCAAAATTTTGTCTTCAGCGTATTGCAGGTTGTTGATGATTCTTCTTTCAGTCTTGATGCCATGTTCTTCTTCATATAGTCTAGCTTCTCAGATTATTTGCTCAGCATGCAGATTGAATAAGTATGGAGAAAGGATACTATCTAGACACACTCCCTTCTTGATTTTAAACCATGCAGTGTCCTCTTGTTCTGTTTGAACAACAACCTCCTGGCCTATGTATAGGTTCCTCATGAGTACAATAAAGTGTTCTGGAATTCCCATTCTTCTCAATGTTATCCACAATTTGTTATGATCCACACAATTGAATGCTTTTGCATAGTCAATAAAACACAAGTAAACATCTCTCTGGTATTCTTTCCTTTGAGCCAAGATCCATCTGACTCAGCAATGATATCCCTTTTTCCATGTCCTCTTCTGAATCCAGCTTGGACCTCTGGAAGTTCTCTGTCAATATACTGTTACAACCATTTTTGCATTGTTTATTATTTATAAATAGTACCTACCATAAAAATCAACATTCATGTCTGTCACACTGTTGTACTATGGTGACTTGTGTGTTGCTGTGATGCTGGTGGCTGTACTACTAGTATTTCAAATACCAGCAAGTTCAGTAACAGTAGACATGTTTCAGCAGAACTTCCAGATTAAGGCAGCCTAGGAAGGAGGACCTGGTAACCTACTTCTCAAAAAATTGACCAGTAAAAACCTTATGAATATCAGTGGAACATTGTTTGATACAGGGCTAGATAAGCCCCTCATGTTGGAAGGCACTCAAAATACAATTGGGAAAGAGCTTCCTCCTCAAAGTAGAGTAGGCCTTAATGACATGGAGAGAGTAAAACTTTCAGGACCTTCATTTTCTGATGGAACACTACTCAAAATAGGAAGAAACAGCTGCAAACATTCATTAATCATTGGAATGTGGAATGTATGAAGTATGAATCTAGGAACACTAGAAGTTGTGAAAAATGAAATGGAATGCATAAAGATTGCTATCTTAGGTATTAGTGAGCTGAAAGGAACTGGTATTGGTAATTTTGAATCAGATAATCATAGACTCTACTAGATGAGAATGACAGATTGAAGGGGAAGGAGATCACATTCATCATCAAAAAGAGTATTTCAAGGTCTATTTTGAGCTACAATGCTATCTGTTAGGACAATATCCATATGACCAAAAGGAAGATGAATTAATACAACTCTTACTCAAATTTATACACCAACTACTAACACCAAAGGTGAACAAATTGTTATAAATCCAACTTCTGCAGTCTGAAAATGACCAAATATGCAAATAATATTAATTGATAATTACTGATGATTAGAATGTGAAAGTTAGAAAAAAGGAAGGATCTGTAGCTGGGATATATAGCATTGGTGAAAGAAATGATACCTGAGATGCATGTTAGAATTTTGCAACACAAATGACTTTTTTCTTGCAAATACCCTTTTTCAATAACATAAAATGTGACCATACAAGTGGACCTTACTATATGGAGTACACAAGAATCCAATAGGCTACATTTGTGGAAACAGATGATGGAGAAGTTGATATCATCAGTCAGAACAAGGCCAGGGGCCAATTGTGAATATCATCAATTGAGTTCAATTCAAAGATTTGAACATCAATCAAGTTCAAGTCAAAGATTAGGGAAAGTAATAAGTCTACCAGAGCCAAAGTGTGACCTTCAGTACATCCGACTTGAATTTAAAGACCATGACAATAAAAGATTTGACACATTGAACATGAATGACTGAACAAGACAAGTTGTGGGATGACATCAAAGACATTATACATGAAGAAGGCAAAAAGTCATTAAAGAGATTGGAAAGAAAGAAAAGTCCACACAGGGAACAGCAATCTCAATTGACACAACATGGTATACAACAATATTGTTCTACATATTACTTCAGTGAGTGGTGACTGGGGTCTTAAAAAGCTTGTAAGCAGCCATGTAAGTGGCAACTTTAGTCTCTTCTTGTTGGAAGCAAAGAAGAGTGAACAAAATCAAAGATGCATGGAAACAGTTAGTCCAAAGGACATTAAACCATGAGAACCCAAAGACCAGAAGAACTGGATGGTACCCACAGATCAATGCCAATCATTCAGAAAGTGACCAAAATGGGAGATAGCGTATAAGGGGGAGAAGAATGTGGAATAAAACTCAAAATCATTAAAAAAAAACAACAACAACAAAAAAAAAAAAAAAAAAAAAAAAAAAAAAAAAAAAAAAAAAAAAAAAAAAAAAAAAAAAAAAAAAAAAAAAAAAAAAAAAAAATAATAATAAAAAAACAGTCTTACTGGTCTGATGGAGTCTGTGAAACCCCTGAGACTATGGCTGTGAGTCACATATTGGGCTTGGAACTGATCTCACTCTTGTGGCTTAACTCTCAGCCAAACAACAGACAGACCCATGAGCTGAACACCTGTGCCAGGGAGATGCACTCCTTAGAACAAACAACCATGAAAAAGAAATTAAAGAAAAAAAAAAAAAAAGAAAGAAAGAAAGAGGAGATCTCCTGCAAGATGGTGGACTAGGCAGAAAGACTGCACAGACCCTCTTCAACAAAGAAAAGGGAAATCAATTATCACAGACACAGAAGATAATCCTGGACCCCTGAGCCTTGAAGGGAAGGATATGCAAGTGGACTAAACCCCAACTAGCAGAAGAATTTGCATGAAAATACCAAAAAAGGAGACATACAGAACTGCAGTCTGGCAGGGATCCTGAGTGATCCTGATGGCACAGACAGCTTGGAGATTCCCGAGTGGTGGTAGGACCTAAAAATTAACCTAAAAATCATCCTGCTAGCCAGGGACTTCATGGAGGACTATGCATGGTGGCTGGGGAATAAACGGAGAAGGTGAAGAGAAAGGCTGGCTGAGCTGTAGACTTTTGCTGGTCCAGAGGGCACTGCTATTTTCAAGGTTTAAAAGCTGCTTGACTATTTTGGATATTTAAAGAGACAGCGCTCTCACAGATTCCTGGGGCTTAAGAACACCTTCTGCTTTCCAGCAATCCCAAGGTCACTCCGGACCCGCAAGACTGAAAAGGTATGGCATTCCTCTTATTACTCCTATACCCCACACCCACTTGGTGAACAGAGGTGCGGCCATTCCCCACTATCACCTACCTTCTGGGCCCACAGGAACTCCATAACAGTCTGTGTACTCAGACGGAGCCTAGGTGCCCTGCCCTGTCCTCCACCGATTCTTTTTTTTTTCACTTATTTTTCTTTTTCTCTTTCTTTTCTCTGGGGATTAGTTTGCTTGTATTTGTCTGTTTTAAAACAACTATTATTATTATTAATACTTTTGTCCTTTTTATTATTGTTCTTAATCTTCCCCTCCCAGGTCCTAGTTTTCAGCACTATTTTCTTTTCCCTGTTCATGGTTGAAATTTTTTTTCTCCCTCTTTTTTACTGTGGTTAACGCTGTTCCTTGTTTTTCTTTTTGCATTATTCCCATTTTTTCCCCTTCAGTGGTCTCCTTCTCTACTTTTTTTCTCTTAGTGCCCTATCCCCAGATATTGCGGTTTTTTTTTTTTTTTCTTTTTTGGGCTACTGTTTCTGTGTGATTACATGGTGTGTTTTTTGTCCATGTGCATTTAGTTTTTTGATAGTTATTCAATTGTAATTTGTGTCTAACTGAGTGGGAGACAACAACAGTCTCCATAAGACACAACTACACCCACACCTCCAGCAACTTCACTTACTGAGCAAGAGACACTACCTCCTTCTCCACCAATGGGCCAACGATAAAAAAAAACCACCAAGAAGAGACTGAATCACCATTGGCTGCTCTTCACAAACAGTTAACAGAGATCTAAATACAACAATGCCATGATGCCTCTGAGAAAACAG
>NW_006921889.1:3580007-3604837 GCF_000298275.1 Orycteropus afer afer
TGGGAAGAGGTAACTATGAGGAAATGGGAGGGGAGATGTTGCATTGTGGTAAACTGTGGTCAATGTCATGAGACAAAGTATATGTGAACTACTGTATGGAAAGTGAATTTGCTCTTTAAATCTTCACCCAAATCACAGTTAAAAAGAAAAAAAAAAAGAAAGAAAGAAAAGTCCAAAATAAGAGACTCTGAAACTTCCTCCTGAATATAGAGTAGTTAAAGAGAATGGAAGATGATGAGGTAAAAGAGCTGAACAGAAGTTTTCAAAGAGAAGTTTGAGGAGATAACGTAGTATAATGAAATGTGCAAAGACCTGGAGTTAGAAAACCCAAGTGGAAGAATACACCCAGCATTCCTTAAGCTGAAAGAACAGAAAAAAAAAATTCAAGCCTCAAGTTGTAATATTGAAAGAATCTATGGGGAAAATATTGAATGACTTAGGAAATATCCAAAGAAGAAGGAGGGAATACACAGAGTCACTGTACGAAAAAGAACTGGTCCAAGTTCAGCCATTTCAAGAGGTATCATGTGAACAAGAACAAATGGTATTAAAGGAAGAAGTATAAGCTTCACTTAAGGTGTTGGTCAAAAACAAGTCTCCAGGAATTGACAGAATACCAAAAGAGATGGTTCAACAAATGCATAGAAGAATGCTGGAAGCCCTAACTTGTGTATGCCAAGAAATTTGGAAGTCAGCTGCCTGACCAACTGACTGGAAGAGATTTGTATTTGTGCTCATTCCAAGGATAGATGTGGAAATTATCAAAAATATCATTAATATCACATGCAGGTAAAATTTTGCTGAAGATAATTAAAAAAGAGTTGCAGCAATATATTAACAGGGAACTGCCAGAAATTCAAGCTGGATTCAGAAGATGAGGTAGAATGAGGAATATCATTGCTGATGTCAACTGGATCTTGGCTGAAAGCAAAGAATAGCAGAACAATATTTACCTGTGTTTTATTGACTATGCAAAGGCACTGGGATGCGTGAATCTAAAGAAGTTGTGGATAACATTGTGAAGAATGGGAATTTCAGACTGTACTCTTGTGGAATCGGTACATAGACAAAAAGGTATGATTTAACATCAGGAAAAGTGTGTGGCAGGGTTGTATCTTTTCACCTCACTCATTCAATCTGTAGGCTGAACAAATAATCTGAGACTCGGGATTGGAGGAAGACTGATTAACAACCTGCAATATGCAGATGACACAACCTTGCTTGCTGAAAGTGAAGATTACTTGAAACACTTAAGATCAAAACTGCAGCCTTTTGTATGTGTTACACCTCAGAATAAAGAAAACAGAAGTCCTGATAAGAAGCAGCATGATAAATGGAGAAAAAATTCAATTTGTCAAAGATTTAATTTTACATGGATCCACAATCAACAACCATGGAAGCAGCAGTCAAGAAATCAAATGATGTACTGTACTAGACAAACTTGCCACAAAGGACCTCTTTAAAGTGTTAAAAAGCAAAGATATCACTTTGAGGACTAAGGTGTACCTGACCCATGCCATGGTATGTTAAATCACCTCATACACATGCGAAAGCTGAGCAATAAATAAAGACCAAAGAAAACTGATGGCTCTAAATTTGGTGTTGGTGAAGAATATTGGATATACTTCAATATATGGCTGTCAAGAGAATGAACAAATCTGTCTTGGAAGACGTATAGTCAGAATGTTTCTTAGAAGTGAGAATGGCCAACTTTGCTTTGTGTATTTTGGGCATGTTATCAGGAGAAGGACTTCATGCTTGCTAAAATAGAGCGTCAGCAAAAAAGAGGAAGGCCCTCAATGAGATAGATAGACATGGTGACTGCAACATTGGGCTCAAACATAGCAATGATTGTGAGGATGGCTCAGTTCATTCTCTTGTTCATATGGTCTTGATGAAGTTGAACCATATGATCTCTGTGAGTTGGAATCGACTCAATGGCGCCTAACAACAAGGACCACGATCATAAAGTAAACTTCAGTAAATATTAACTTTGTGAAGTACTTGTTCACTGAAATTTAATTTCAAAAATATCTGGGTTTTTATTTCATTTTTAAAATTATTTATGAAGGTTTTAAAAATGGGAAGAAGTCCTGGTGGCATAGTGGTTAAGCACTCATTTGCTAACCAATAGTTTGGAAGTTTGAACCCACCAAGCACTCTTCAGGAAGAAGATGTGGCAGTCCATAAAGATTAAAGCCTTGGAAACGCTTGAGGCAGTTCTACTCTGTCTTACAGGGTTGCTGTAATTGGAAATGACTCAATAAAAATTAGGGTTTTTTTTTTTCTTCTTTTAATGGAAGCATCATTTCTTTTTTCTTGCATTTGAATCAAAGAGAGAATTTGAGGCCCCCTCAAACATAGTGTGGCAAAATTACCAAAATGCAAAACTTGTTCTCCCTACTCAGATGTTTATAACAGCATGGAAATATGTCTTCTTATTAGTTTTTGAAGTAATTTGTCTTTAGAATTTTCTTTCTCCTACTCTTCCCTCTTTTTCTGTCCTTCATGTAACACTTTCTCAGTTATATGTTGTTGGAATTGATTTGTTCTTTTCTTCTGTACATTATACACCAAGCTAGATTTCTATTTTCATATTTATATAATTCTTTTTGCTATGACCAATGTATTTAGAGCTATTATATCAAGGTGATATCTGCCTCATGAGAAATATTTTATTGCCAGATTATATCTGAATTTTTCTTTTGTTTCTATGACAGCTTTCTATTACTATTTTTCCTAGGAGGTCCTGAAGGAAAAATCATAGTAAAATCTTAATTGAAAGGATCTTTGGTGAGAGGTGATAGTGGAGTTTGTACAATACTGAGATAGTTATTTTTCACCTGTCTGTCAGTTTGCTGTACACTGGTGGATTATGAGTTGCTATGATGATGGCAAAAAATGCCTTGTCCATTTACCAACACAACCATTGTATGTGTATAGATGACACATGAGCACATGTGTAGCATTTCAAATACCAGAAGGGTCAGCCATGGTAGACAGGTTTTAGCGGAGCTTCTAGAGGAAAAGAGTTGAGAATGAAAGGCCTGACAATCTACTTCTGGGCCGATGAAGACCCTACGGATTACAGAAGAGTATTGTTCAGTATGGTGCTGGAAGATGAGCCCCAGATCAGAAGATGGTTAAAAATCAGTGACCCCAACAATGAACTTGAACATATCAATCATGTGAACATGGTACAGGACCCAGTAATGTCTCATTCTGTGTATATGAGGTTTCTATGCACTGGAGCTGACTCAGTAGCAACTAATAACCATAACATCAAGAAACTAGTATTAAAAAAAAAAAAAAAAAAACTAAGGTGAAGGAATTATGGAGATCAATTTCTCCAAAATGTTGCTTTCAGGTTGTTAAACTGTTTTTCAAGACTTTTCACTATTTCAGCTTCTCTTGACTTCCATAAAACACCTACCCCTGACCTTCGCTACAATCTCTTACCATCCTTTTACACCTGAAAGCAGTGAAGAGCAGGGCAAACAGAGTTCACCTACTGCTCAAGGACAAGTTGCAAGGAAAAATGATCCTCACATCAGGAATACTCTAGATTTTTATTCTTAAAAAAAAAAAAAAAAAAGAGAGGGAAGACAAAAATAGACAAAACATGAACAAAAGTAAAGTAAAAAACAATGCAGATGTTTATCTAACTAAGCGATATTTGTACCATCATCTTATACGTGGGAGTAAAATTAGCCATTGTAAAATGAACTCTTTGGGGAAAAGTTCATAAAATTGAGTGGTGGTAATTCAGATTCTAGGCATGAAGGTCCTTGATGTCAGCTTTGGAAGTAGGACTGTTTTTTGGCTAGAAATCAAAAGAGGAGAAAAGGCAAAAAATTGTTGGAATAACATTAAAGTGATATCACTGAGTGGACTTGGGATAAAAATGATTTATATGTGGTTCAGTAATGAAAGGATGCAGATACAATTTTAAGTGAAAACTAATGTGATATAATAAAGTTTGTGGAAGTATTTAGATCCAGGCTAAGGGGATGGATGTGCAGAGCAGGCCAGTGACAAATGAAGGCCTAGCCAAATCAGTCATATGGTGAGGCTCTGAGTGACAGGCACTAATGCCAAGGGGAAGCCCAGCGCTGGTTTGCCTGGTTACTGGAGTTTGCACAGCTCTCTGTGGCTTAAGTGCTTCAGGTGCTCAGAGGAAGAGCACAGCCATGAACAAACACTCAGTGAGAAGGCTGTGTACCTGCTGGGGTTAGACAATGAGCAAAGGCATACACCATCCACGTTCCTAGGTATGCTCAGTAATTAGGCTTCCTTTGTCTTGTTTGCGTGTTTGCTGGGCAGGAAATGACATGTCAGTTTAATTTAGAACTTGTATTTTCAATACAGCTGACACTGGGTTAAAAAAAAAATGACAAGCTAAGATAACATTATCTTATTGACAGTTATCACTAATGGATAATGAGACCTGAGTTTGAACTTCCTTGAACAAACAAGGAATTGAGGCTGTGAATGGATTAAAAATGAAATTCACGCTATGTGAAGTTGTTAGCTTGAATTTCAGTGTTGGGTATTAATGTAAGAACTTACAGAAAAGTGGTGATTTGAGTGTGATAATTCCAATATATTTTATTATTATTTTTCAAATAGGTAGACTTTTAGAAAAAAATACCTTGTCCTTTTATAAACACAACCATTGCATCTGTATGGATGACATATAAGCACACGAGCATAATATACAGATATATAAACTGCTCAGGCAATGCAATAAAATTCGGATAGGATTAATCGAGTTCAGATGCTCAAGTTTCTCAGTATTGGTTAAAATTAAAATAAATTTTTGTATTGTGTGAAAAGTCATTGTTAAAAGTCCCTATTTTTTCCTTGCTGTTATTTAAAGTACAAGAGCAACAGTGCAATTCTAGAAGGTTTTTCTTTTTGGTTGGCTATTTTAGAAAGTTAGGATCCTTTGGAAGACAGAGTTAGATTTTTAAAAAAAATTCTCTCTTAAAAATGAGGAGTTGAAATAGAAGCTTGCAACTTACAGCAGTAAGGTGACAATCACATGGAATCCCAATGGAAAAGAGACTCTGCCCTATTCCTTCTTCAAAGTACATATAATTTTATATTTTATGTAGATATAATATATATATAATTTTATGCATTAAAAAAACCAGGTTTCAAAGTGAATGACTTTGTCTACCTCCCCTAACTCATGTGGTTCCTTTGGTAATTATTCTCAGTAGCAATTCCCTACTAGAATACCATGATCACCTTTGAAGGTAATCCCATTCTCTGAAGTCTATTTATGTAATGAAAGACATTTTTTAAAAGATGAATAAAGTAAGATATAAGTATAATTTCTCCCTATACCATTCTTTTCATCATCTTATTTTAGGACTTACATAATTTCAGAAAAATAATAAGATAAAGTAACACACAAACACACACATGTACAAATAAATGAATGTGTGCACATGTCTGTGTTTATATGTATTTCTGTGTTTATGTGTATTTTTCTCCTGAAGATCCTGTGCTAAAACAGCTATCAAAGAACTCACAGACTCCTGACTCCTGTATGGATAAGAGCAATCACGGACATTTGACTTTCTCTTTTCAATTCCATATTAACACAGATTCCATAAATTGGTCACGTTAAGGAACATGGGGACTCTTTTTTTGCATATTTACAAATCAAAACCTTAATGGTTTCGAAAGAAACACATATTCTTTGCTAAGAAGTAGCTTTATATTATGTTTCCTTTTTGTTCTGGCACAATACAAACCAGACTGCTTGCTGTTGACTCATAGCAACACTACAGAAGAAAGTAGAATCTGCCTCATCTTCTTCGCATGGAGTCACTGGTGGGTTCCAACCACTGACCTTGTTAACAACTGAGCTCTCAACCACTGTGCCACTAGACCTTCTTTCCGGGGGGCAATGGCATACAAATATTTACATAGCAGACATGTGTTAGCAACACAAGGAAGGATAGGAGTGGGCCTGCATCTACCACTTGTGAATAGAGAGACAATATAAGTAAATAAATTCTGCTTTCTGGTTTAGTTTTTACAGCAAAGCAGGGACAGGAAGATGGAAGAGAAGGTCATAATGTGATTTCCCATTTGGATTTCTTACATGGTGGTTCTTGTTAGGTGCTGTTGAGCGGGCTCTGACTCGCAGTGACCTTGTCTACAACAGGACAAGACACTGCCCGGACCTTTGCCAGCAACACAATCCTTGCTATATGTGAGCTCATTGTTGTAGCCACTGGGTCAATCTATCTTGTTGAGGACCTTCCCCTATTTCACTGACCCTCCACTTTACCAGGGAGCTCTGGTAGCATAGTGGCTAAGACACTTGCCTGCTAACCAGACGGCTGGCGGTTCAAACCCACCAGCCACTCCTCGGAAGGAAGGTTGGGCAATCTACTTCCGTAGTGATACTGCCTCGGAAACCCAAGGAGGGGTCGCTATGAGTCGGCTTTGACTCGACGGCACATAACAACAACAACAACCACCACTTTACCAAGCATGATATCCTTCACCAGGGAAGGTCCCTTCTGCCAACATGACCAAAGTAGTGAGATGAAGTCTAGCCCTTCTCACTTCCAAGGAGCTGCTCTTCTTCCAGGACAGATTTCTTAGTTCTTTTGGCAGTCCATGGTACTTTAAGTATTCTTCACCAGCACAACTCAGAAGCATCAACTGTTCCTTAGTCTTCCTTATTCACTGTCCAGCTCTCACGTGCATATGAGGTGATTGAAAATACCATGGCTTGTAACCCACTAAGACACCTTAGTCTTCAAGGAGATATCTTTGCTCTTCAACACTTGAAAGAGGTCTTTTGCAGCAGATCTGCCCAATGCAATACATCTTCTGATGTCTTGACTGCTGCTTTATTGGTGTTAATTATAGAACCAATTAATATGAAGTCTTTGACAACTTCAATTTTTCTCCTTTTATCATGATGCTGCTTATTTGTCCAGTTGTGAGGACTTTTGTTTTCTTTATATTGAGGTGTAATCCATACTGCAGACTATATTCTTTAATCTTCATCAGTAAGTGCTTGAAGTCATCCTCACTTTCAGCAAGCAATGTGGTGTCATCTGTGTATCACAGGTTATTAATGAGCCTTCCTCCAATCCTGATGCCACGTTCTTCTTTATATAATCCAGCTTCTTGGATTGTTTGCTCAGCATACAGATTGAATAAATATTGTGATAGGATACAACCTTGACACACTCCATTCTTGATTTTGAACCATGCAGCATCCCTTTGTTCTGTTTGAACGACAGTCTCCTGATCTGATAAGCACAATTAAGTGCTCTGGAATTCCCATTCCATTCTTCTCAATGTTATCCATAATTTGGTATAATTCACACAGTTGATTGCTTTTGCATAGTCAATAAAAGATAAGTAAACACCTTTCTGGTATTCTTTGCTTCCAGCCAAAATCCATCTGATATCAGCAATGATATCCCTCATTCCACATCTTCTTCTGAATGCAGCTTGCATTTCTGAAGTTCTCTGTCAATATATTGCTGCAACTCTTTTTGAATTATCTTCAGCAAGATTTTACTTGCATGTGATACTAATGATTGTTAGATAATTTGCACATTTTGTGGGATCACCTTTCTTTGAATGGGTACAAATATGGACCTTTTCCAGTCAGTTGGCCCAGTTGCTGTCTTCCAAATTTCATGACATAGACAAGTGAGTACCTCTAGCATGGCATTTGTTGAAACATCTAAATGGGTACTCTGTCAATTCTTGGAGCCTTGTTTTTTGCCAATTCCTTCAGTGCAGCTGCAACTTCTTCCTTCAATATCATTGGTTCTTTCTTGATCACATGCCACCCCTGAAATGAATGAACATCGACAGATTCTTTTTGGTTCAGTGACTTTGTGTATTCCTTCCATCTTCTTTTGATGTTTCCTGTATCATTTGTTATTTTGCCCACAGAGTCTTTCAATATTGCAATTCAAGGCTTGAATTTTTTTCTTCAGTTCTTTCAGCTTGAGAAATGCTGAGCATATTCTTCGTTTTGGTTTTCTAACTTCAGGTCTTTGCACATTTCATTATAATAATTGACTTTGTCTTCTTGAGCTGCTCTTTGAAATATTCTGTTAAACTCTGTTATTTTGTCATTTCTTCCATTTGCTCTAGCTATTCTCCATTCAGGGGCAAGATTCAGAGTTCCTTCTGACATACATTTTGGTCTTTTCTTCCTTTCCTGGGTTTATAATGACTTTTTGCTTTTTTCATGAATGATGTTCTTGATATCACCCCACAATACCCCTGGTTTTTGGTCACTGGTGTTCAATGCATCAAATCTATTATTCAGACGGTCTTTAAATCCACAAGAGATATAATCAAGGTCAAATTTTGGCCCTTATGCACTTCTTTTAATTATCTTCTTCTTCAGCTTGAACTTGTATATGAACTACTGATGGCCTGTTTCACATTCAGCTCCTGGCCTTGTTTTGGCTGAAGATATTGAGCTTTTCCATTGCTTCTTGCCACAGATCTAGTCACTGTGATTCCTGTGTACTCCCTCTGGTGAAGTCCATGTGTGTAGCTGCAATTTGTGTTGTTGAAAAAAGTATTTGCAATAAATAGTTGTTGATCTTGCAGAATTTTCTCATGCAATCTCCAGTGTTATTTTTATCACCAAGGCCATATTTTCCAACTACTAGTGATTCTTCTTTATTTCCAACTTTTGCATTCTAATCACCAGTGATAATCAACACATCTTGATTGCATAAAAACAAAAAAACAACAAAAAAACCCACCTCCCTGCCATGAGTCGGATCTGACTCATAGCGACCCCTCCTTGAGTTTCCAAGGTGGTATCACTACAGAAGTAGATTGCCCAATCTGTCTTCCAAGGAGTGGCTGGTGGGTTTGAACCACCAGCCTTGTGGTTAGCAGTCAAATACTTTAGGTTCTATGCCACTTGATTGAATATTCAGTCAATTTCAGACTGCAGAAGTTGGTAAAAAATCTTCAATTTCCTCATTTTTGACTTTTGCAGTTGGTGTGTGTTGTGGTTACCTAGTGCCACCCTGACAGAAATATATACCACAAATGAGATGGCCTTACAAACAAGAGTTTATTCTTACAATTTGGAGGCTTTAAGTCCAAGTTCAAAGTGCAAGGCTCTAGAGGTTGGGTGACAGGCCTTCAGCCTTGGGGTCCAGCTCTGCCTCCTGCGCCCGGCCCACTGGAGCTAGAGGCTTTTCTTCACTCAGACAGCTGCTGGCTGCTGAGCCTAAGAAGCCACAAGGTTGACAAGTAAAAAGGCACAGTCCGGATGTTACCAAACCACATGGTAGGCCATTAACTTAAGTCCATTGTAAGTCCCTAGGTTGGCAGAGCATAGCAGGTTGTTGAGCAATGACATGGCTACATGCAGGATCCAAGCATGCCATAGTCTAGAAACAATTCCCAAGCCTTCTCCTTATATAAAGGAAGCAGACCACATCCCAAATGCAGCTACTCAGCTACTTGTAGTAGATCCCACCATGGAATTGATTGCCAGTCTCCTCATGCGGATTAACTACCACCAGCTGCCCAGACACTTAACCAGGCCTAGACAAGTTGACACACAACATAACCACCACAGTGTATAAATTTGAATAATAGTATTAACTGGTCTTCTTTGGAGGTGTATGGATATTATCCTGTCATTGACAGCATAGTACTTTAGGATAGATCTTGAAACATTCTTTGTGATGATGAATGCCATGTCATTCCTCTTCAATTTGTCATTCCTGGCATAGTAGATCATATGGTTGTTTGATTAAAAATGGCCAAGGTCAGTCCATTTCAGCTGTTAATGCCTAAAATATCAATCTTTCTGCATTCCATTTCATTTTTGACAACTTCCAATTTTCCTAGATTCATACTTCATACATTCCATGTTCCAATTATTAATGGATATTTGCAGCAGTTTCTTCCCATTTTAAGCCATGTATATCAGCAAATGGAGGTCCTGAAAGCTTTACTCCATCCACAACATTAAGATCAGCTCTACTCTGAGGAGACATCTCTTCCCCAGTCGTATTTTGAGTGACTTCTGACCTGAGGGTCTCAACTTCCAGCAATATATCAGACAATGTTTCAGGGCTATTCATCAGGTTTTCCAGTAATATATCAGACAATATTTCACTACTATTCATAAGATTTTCACTGACCAATTCTTTGAGAAGGGAGTGGCCCCTTCCTTCATCTAAGTTTGTCTTGGTCTGGAAGCTCTGTTGAAGCCAGTCTACCATGGGTGGGTGACCCTGTGTGTATTTGAAATACCAGTGGCATGGCCCCCTGCTTCATAGCAACACACAAGCCACAGTATGACAAACTGACAGAATAATGATCATGTTACATGGTAGTTAGCAGTAATTTTTCATGTAATTTTTTTAATGTCATAAAATTTGTGAATTTGTTAATACCTGTTAATAATCAGTAAATTATTATGGTTGCTAGGTCAATGCTTATAGTATATAGTATATAGTATATAGTTTTTTTTTCTTCCCTGTAAGAATCATTTTGAATCTCAATTTAAATGTTACCTTATCAGGTAGGCTTCCCAAATCTAGTATAGGTACCACTGGAGCATGGTTTTCTCTCTCACTTAATCCCATTCATTAACTTCACCTTGAACAGTGCCTAAGAAGTGGCAGGTGTATAATAAAGGTTGTTGAATGGATGAATAAATGAATGAATAGCAAAGTAGTATAGCATTGTAGATAAGAGCATGGGTTATGTAACCAGAAGACTTGGCCACATCCTGACTCTGATCCTTATGGATTAACTTTATAGTGTGATTCTGGGGAGATTTTTTTTTTTTTTTAAATTTCCTTTACTCAGTTTCCTTATCATACAATGGGTATAACAATAGTTCCTGCTTCATAGGATTGTTTTGGGAGATTAAATTTATTGATGCATGTAAGGTACTTAGGTCAAGGCATTTTCTTGGTGACTGCCCAAAATGCTACTTATCATTACAGTCTTCTCGAGTGACCTGTTGGTGTTGTTGTTAGGTGCTGTCTATTCAGTTCCAACTCATAGTGACCCTATGTAGGCATGACCTACTTGTTTTAAATAATTGTGGATATGCCTTCAATAGTACATATCTCTATATGATTACCTAAACAGAAGCAAGTCTAGATCAGTACCACCTCACTTTTTCTTTCTAATTCACAACTACTGTCCTGCATGATATTGTACCTGATTTTGACAACCATTCTTTGGGGTAAGTACGGAGGACTGTGAATGGTACAGAGGAGGAAACTCATTCAAAAATTAAAAAAAATTTCCAGATCACAGTGCAGGCTGACATCTGACTTCAACTGCATTCCTGACTTTTTAAGTCAGAAGCACTTTCTGCTGTAACATAATCACTGACAAAGCTGCTGAGTTGGAAGAAATTTTACAGGTCATTTGTTTAACCACTTTCTATTAAATATGTGTTCATCACCAACTATGTGCACAATATTGCACACTTCTCCTTCTCATCTATTTAAAAAATGCATTAGAAAAAGTAAATTATATGCACTCAAAATGTATGTAATTTCAATATGTATTTGCTTTCTCTGTGTGCCTCTATTTGATTATGAATGATAGATAATCTAAGACAGTGCTTCTCAAGCTTTTCTGTGCACATAAGTCATCTGAGGATTTTTGAAATACAGATTCTTATATAAGGGGTATGGAGTGAGGCCTGAGATTCTGCATTTTGAAACAAATTCCAAGTGATACCAATGTTTCAGATGCATGAACCACACTTTGAGTAGTAAGGCTGTAAATTACTCTGTTAAATAAATGTGTATATATATTTTGTGTGTATGTGTGTGTAACAAAAGTGGATATTTAGAAATAATGAATAACCAAAAAGCTGTAAATGAGACTATTTATAGGAACAGATTCAATTAGAAAAATGCTTTCCCAGAGAAAATAAGAGCAGTAGAATTTGTATATATATATAAAAGATGGGGATCAAAAAGTGTGAAATTGGCTCTCTTGTTTTCATTCAAACTCAACAAGCTTTTGGATATCTCCACCCAGATAGGAATGACAAGATAAAAGAGCTGAACAGAAGATTTGACAAAGATGCTCAAGAAGACAAAATCAGTTATTATAATGAAATATGCAAAGACCTGGAGTTAGAACACCAAAAGGGAAGAACACACTCGGCATTTCTGAATGGAAGAAAAAATTTAAGCCTTGAGTTGCAGTATTGAAGGATTCTATGAGCAAAATATTGACTGATGCAGGAAACATCCAAAGAAGATGGAAGGAATACACAGAGACACTGGACCAAAAAGAACTGGTCAAAGTTCATCCATTTCAGGGGGTGACATATGATCAAGAACCAATGGTATGGAAAGAAGAAGTTGAAGTTGCACTGAAGGAAGTGGTGAAAAACAAGGCTCCAGGAATTGACGGGATACCCATTGAGATGTTTCAACAAGTGGATGCTGTACTGGAGTCACTCACTAGGCTATGGCAGGAGATTTGGAAGACAGCTACCTGGCCAAATGACTGGAAGAGATCCATATCTGTACCCATTCCAAAGAAAGGTGATCCCACAGAATGTGGAAATTTTTTGAACAGTATCATTAATATCACATGCAAGTAAAATCTTGCTGAAGATAATTCAAAAACGACTGCAGCAAAAGTGCAAACTGGATTCAGCAGTGGATGTGGACTGAGAGATATCATTGCTGATGTCAGATAGATCTTGGCTCAAAGGAAAGAATACCAGAAAGATATTTACTTGTATTTTATTGACTATGCAAAAGCATTCAATTGTGCGGGTCATAACAAATTGTGGATAACTTGAGAAGAATGGGAAGTCCAGAACACTTAATTGTACTCATAAGGAACCTGTACATAGACCAGGAGGCTGTCGTTCAACAGAATAAGGGGTCACTGCATGGTTTAAAATCCAGAAGGGAGTGTGTCAGGGTTGTATCCTTTCACCATAGTTATTCAATCTCTATGCTGAGCAAACAATCTGAGAAGCTGGACTATATGAAGAAGAACGTGGCATCAGGATTGGAGGAAGACTCATTCATAACCTGAAATATGCAGATGACACAACTTTGCTTGCTGAGAGTGAGGATGACTTGAAATAATTACTGATGAAGATTGAAGAGTACAGTCTGCATTATGAATTACACCTCAACATAAAGAAAACAAAAATCCTCACAACTGAACTATGATAAATGGAGAAAAATTGAAGTTGTCAAAGACTTCACATTACTTGGTTCTATAATCAACACCAATGGAAGCAGTAGTCAGAATATCAGACAACATATTGCATGGAGCAAAACTGCTGCAAAAGACCTTTCAGGTGCTGAAGAGCAAAGATGTCTCCTTGAGGACTAAGGTGTGCTTGACACAAGCCATGATATTTTTAATAACCTCATATGCATGTTAGAGCTGGAAAATGAATAAGGAAAAGGAATGAATAAGAAAGACCAAAGAAGAGTCAATGCTTTTTAGTTGTGGTGATAGCGAATAATGCTGAAAATATCATGGACTGCTAAAAGAACTAACAAATCTTTCCTAGAAGAAGTGAGGCCAGAATGCTTCTTGGAAGTGAGAATGGCCAGACTTCACCTCACCTACTTTGGTTATGTTCTAAGAAGAGACCATTCCTTGGAGAAGAATATCATGCTCAGTAAAGTGGAAGGTCAACGAAAGAGGGGAAGGCCTCAACAAGATGTATTGACACCATGACTACAAAGATGAGTTTGGGTATAGTCTGGATTGTGGAGCTGGCCCAGTACCAGAAAGTGTTTCATTCTTCTGTACATGGGGCCTCAGACAACTCGGCAGCACCTAACAACAACAACAACAACTCAGATATTTCATAGACTCCCAAACTTCAATATTTCCATCTATTATTTCTCTCACAGTTCCAATCCCAAGCACCAAAGCCAGAAACCTGGAATTTAGCTTACTGTTAACCCAAAGCCTGTCAGTTCAAACTCACCAGCCACTCCTCCAAAAGAAGATTGGGCAATCTACTTCCATAGAGATACTGCCTTGGAAACCCAAGGAAGGGTCTCTATTAGTTGAATCGACTTGACAGCAGTGAGAGCTTTTTTTTTTTTTTTTTTTTTCCATCTTGTCATCCTCTCTCCATATTTAAGCAATTATAAAGTTAATCTATTTATCTCATAAATATATTTTATATATTTTCACTTTCTACTATGTCTGCATCATACTAGGTCTTCATCTGGTCACCCCTGGTCTAGTGAAACTTTCCTAATTGTGATACCTGCATCCTATATTATCTTGCACTAATTTAGTTTCTATTCTGATTCCAGAGTTATCTTTGTCAAGAACTGTGAAGGATCTGAAATTTTATCCTATTGGAAAATTAACAAGGTAACTTGTGACAATGTCAAGGTTGTTGGCAGAAGAAATTAAATTTTTGGGCCAGAGACAAAAGACAGTTTATTATTCTAAGCAAAAGAGTAACCAGTGTTATCATTTTCTTGTACCAGTTCTCCAAGTACCAGGTCTTACAAGGCATCATGATGAGTGCCAGCTGATATCTGCATGCTCAGTGGGTTGCATTACAGGAGTGAATCTTCAACTTAGGAGACCTCAACCTTCTATAATGGGCTACAAGCCTATCTGATACTTGCTTTGGTGGAACATACTTTCTTTGAGATAGTGGATAGTAAAGAAATCTGTCTTTTGCTCCAGAGACCATGTGGAAATGTGGAACTCTCCTGAATATTCTCTCCCATCAATATTCACATGTTATTTCCACACTGTCTTAGTTTCTGGCCAGTTTTCTCATAAGCATGACAGTCTATTGGGCACTCTAATTAATCTGAATCACAAAGGATGTTACAAATTCTGTTTGTCTTATATAAAATTCAATGAAGGCTACTATCAATAGGACTGTAAGCAGCAAAATGAAGCCAACCTCTAATGTTAATCTTTATGATGATCCCCCAGGGTCCTGGAGGTGATCAGCCGAACAAATTCCATAAACCATCAGGATCTGTCTTAGAAGCCAGGTGGCTTTCTTCATATTTTTCTATTGACTCTCCATTTGCCTCCAAGCATTAATTTAGGCACAGCAGGATGTATAGTGATTGCATAGACTCCACCTTGGTCCCCCTCCTGCCCCAAGTAGGATGTCTGGGACAATTCTATCATTTGTAACAATCCTGGCCAATGAGTTGAGGCCAATCTGAAAGTCCAGAGCCAAGACAGTATCAATAATCAGTTCAGTTAAGTCAGGGACAAATTTTTTACAACCTTTTCTAATAGCATGATTCTCATCACGGGGCAACTTCTCACAAGTTGTACATAAATAAAAGTCAATTATTAGCCTTGGAATTCACCTAAGTAACGAAGGGTATCCTCATTTTGGAAAGCTCTTCTTCATTGTCTTAGGACTATGTGATCTACTAGTGGTATTTTCTTAACATTTGCAAGTCACTAATGGCCTCTCTTACAATGCAAGTTAATGTGTTTTTGGGAAAGAGGCAGGTTAAGGTCTAGCTTCCCAATAAGAAATACAATCCTTGGGGTGTATATAGTACCTTTGGGAAGAAAGTATTGTTTCCACTTGTTGGGCTTCTCCTAAGTGGGATCTACATTAGTTGGGGACACAGGTTAACAGTGTCTCCAATGTATCATCCTGGGTGACTGATAGACCTAGATTTCCCAATTCAGTTAAAGGAATCAAGTCTCCTACTTGCTTTTGGAAGGAAGGATTGAGAACAATCACTCCAAACTTTTCTTTTGTCTACATCACCGGCCAGGTGACATCTGCTCTCTCATAGAAAGCCTGAGATTGGGGTGTGTGTGAAAGACACCCAGAGGTGTTAACAGGCGCTTTGTGTGGGAAGAGCAAAAGCTGGGGCCACCTCTTCTGTGTCTGATAGTCTTGGTAAAGAGAATGATGATCTCTATATCATGTCCTTCCTGCAATTTGGGAGAGTATCAGTAAGGCTTTTCCTTTGTGAAGAAGGCTCCAGGGGTGAAGCCTCTTTTCCCCTTGAACTTCCTAGGGTTTGAATTTTTCCCTTTTCAGATGCCTGTGTTCTTGCCCTGCCTCTGCCCTAAGAAAATTGGTGCATCTCCTTCAATTAGTTATGCTTTTATCTTGTCCAGCATTTGCTACTTACACTCAGATGTATCATCAAGAAGGGTCAAATATAAGAGGAAAAGGCATCTTTATAAAACGTTCAGAGAACCAAAGTTTCCCAACCTCGGTCCACTGGGACATTGGAGGGGGATTTGGGGAATAATGTATTCAACCAAGTGGTCATTGTCCTTACAATCTAAGACTTTGTCAATCTAGCAAGACAATCCAGGCAGCTGAACCTGAATCAAGTGTGAATTCCCTGAAGACCCCTTTTGTTGGGCTGCTACCACCTTACTGTTAAGGAAAAGGAGGATGCATCATGCCCAGTAATGGTCAGGATAAAACAAAATTCATTGCCATTGAGTTGATTCAGACTCATAATGACCTTCACTGGGTTTCTGAGACTGTAAATCTTTACAAAAATAGATTGCCCTATCTTCTTTTCGCAGAGCAGCTAGTGGGTTTGAGCTGCTGACCTTTTTGTTAGCAGCCAAATGCCTTATCCACTATTCCACCAGAGCTCCTTCATGGTCAAGAGGGAGTTCAGATTTTCAAAATCTGTCTACATTACTGATCATCACCCAGAAGTAATTATTTTTGGCTTTGGATTACTCTAATATTACATTTTTTGGCTTTTTTTGATAAGCCATATTGAATAGTTGCTATCTCTCTACGTGTCTGGTTTTCCTACAAAATAGTAAGTTCTCTAAGGCAAAGAATTTTAACTTTTTGCTTTGTATTCAATACAAAGAGATTACTTAGAAGGTTGTTTAGAGATTACTTGGATTACTTCCTAGATTACTTGGAGGGAGCCCTGTTGGTTCGGTGGTTAAGTGGTTAACTGCTAAGTGAAAGGTCAGCAGTTTGAACTCACCAGCAGCTAGTGAGAGAAGACCTGGTTATGTGCTCCTGTGAAGATTACAGCCTAGGAAACCCTATGAGGCGGTTCTGTCTTTTCATACAAGGTCTCTAGGAGTTGGAATTGACTCAAGAGACAGAACAACAGGAGAGTGCCTGACACTGGAAGAGGCTCTCAAAAAACGTTTCTTGACAAGAACTTAATGATGAAAATGGACTCACTCTTACCACTGTGGAGTCGATCCCGACTCATAGTGACCCCTCCTTGGGTTTTGGAAGCAATATCTCTACGGAAGTAGATTGCCCAATCCTATTCAAGTTAATCGTGAATTGTGTAAAATTGACAGAATCCAGTTAAAAGGAAATGATTATTAATTAGTTATGTGTGGAGGAAACCATAGGTTTTGGAATAAATATCACTTTTCTTTAAAAAAAATGTCTATAATTCACTTCAGAGAAATTCAATATATGTCTAGGAGATTAATGTAATTTTCTCTTGTGTGTGTGTGTGTGTGTGTTTACCATTGCAATAAACGATTTAGCAATGTTTTGACATCTAATAGTCATCTATAGAATTATTTGATTCTATTATATTTTTTTATGGTTGTTGTTCTTAATGATGTCTATCAAATTAGGTTCATTAAGGTAACTTCTCTAAAGTAAAGAATCAAATACTTTTTTTTTTTTTTTTTAATTAGAAAAGGTTTCCTCAAACTTCAAGCTTTATTCAAACACTTTGTGGTGAGTATGGGCCACAGTGAGAAAGGGCTTTGGTACTTTAGTTAAGTCCTGATGTAGTTACTCTACAGAAGTTCTGCTAACAAGTTTTAAAAGCAACAAGAAGAGAGGAACTGATGCGAATAAACAGTGGACCTATGAATGACATTCATAAATAATGAGCTTGTCTCTGAACCCATGGTGACCCAACGACGTGCTTTACTTGCTAGCTTTCAAGTCTGACTTACTGCTTTAACACTGGCCTACAGCTCACACCTTCCCTTGTTTTCTTCTCATTTCTTCTGAATGCACAACCCAGGAAGTGAAAGTTACAACATTCCTTGACAGACATTCCAGAGCCTTTGGACTTTATGGACATAGGGAATGTATTCAGAAGTTTCCTGCTTGGTAATCACACTCATTGTTCTGTTGTGCAGTGCCTCAGTGAACTTTGCTCCAAACAAATTAGCCTAGGGCAAAGCGGGAGATTCCAAGAAAGACATAACACAGGAAAAAAGGAGAACTCATTCATTTCCATTTAGGTTCCTATATTTAGCTAAACGTTTATCATTTTCATATTTAATTCCTCCTAAGAATGTTAGTTAGTAACTCAGAATTTTATTTTGTGAATGTAAAATTACTTCTGATTTTTTTTTTCTCCCTGAAGTTTTTAAGTTTTTAAATAGTGGTCAAATACAGAGGCAAAGAATCATTAAATTAAGTGGGCAGACAATTTAATTATCTTGTCTGCTGGAGGTTTCTACTATCTGGAGTTTGAGACAACACTACAGATGTTACATCTCACCTCATGAAATCTTAATTCTGTTAAGCAAAATGTTACACTTCCACTGTCTGATTTAACAGTGAATTTTTTTTTCCTTCTGAGAAATATTCCCTGGTTGTTGTGAAGAAAATAGCATATGTATTGTTGATTGCAGATATGTTGTATATGTGTCTGGTTTTTGAGTAACTTGGGGGAAAGAAGACAATTGTGTTTGTACCTTGGTTCACTGATCATCTACTTCGGTACTTGGCGTAGAAACAGAATATTATCGATTACTTATTGAATTGAATAAAAGTCAATCTCAATCTCATCTGAAAACTTAGTAAGGTTGCTTAGTTTTAATAGGAACAAGGAAGATAAATTAGCATAATGCTTTTATTCATGAACAGTAATTCCTCTTAACGGTACTTGTGAGACCACCAACAGAACCTGCAATTCTCTAGAGGAGTTTGCAAAGCCTTTCTTTTTCTCTTTATAATATTATAATTGTCTTCTAAGTTTCCATTCCTGGTATTTCAACTCTTAGTGGATATCCTAGTCAGATTTCTCTTCTGGAAACACTTCTATTATGTCTCTTCTTTGCTCAAAATCCTTCAACACCTCCCCATTGAAAAAGGGTGAGCTGAACCATGCCTAGCATGGTGCCTTGTACAGAATTACTCATTAGATGCTGATTAACAGGAAGATAACAGCCTGAAACTGGTTGTAACAGTTGACTTCTGAGCTTTGCTTTTAGCTGAATCTTGTTAAATTCATATGTCAATGATGTATATAGAATGGATATAGAATACAGAGTCCATGCAATGAATGTTTATCAGATTTGCAAATGACCTGAGGCTGGAATGGGTAACAAATCTACTAGAATACAAAATCAGAATCTGAAAATATATGGACAAATTGCATTTTACAGGATGGAATATAACAGCTATAAAGATAAGGTACCACCAACATCTCAGCATGGGTCATCAACTGGTGTACAATTCTGGGTTCCATATTTCAAAGGGACAACAATAAATTGGAATGTACTTAGAGAACGCCAAGGGGTTTGAAATCTATGCTGTGAGATACAAATTTTGCTATGACAAGAGAAAAGTCAAAGGAACCTGATGATGCTGTTTGAATAGTGGAAATACCATCATGAGAAAAAGAGCTTCATCTGGAACTGTATGGTCGCAAGGATTTGAACTAGCATTGATATCTGGAAGTTATAGGGAGAACAGTATTGGCTAACTACAAGGGAAAAGACTTTGTCATAAGCTGTGCAATTTCTTTCTAAGGAGGGGAAAATCCAGTAGGAAAAAAAAGCTACATGAGCTTGTATGTGTAGAACACATGGGCTGGGCTCACTGGGCTGGGGTTTCTCCTGTATCATCTAAAGAAGGTCGGTAGAGATAGTAGCAGAGGAAAAGAGTCTACTTCAGCATTATAGGGACACAAAAGCAAATGTCAAGTCCAAAGAGCATTTGTGGGACCATAGAGAGGAGCTGCGATTCTCTAGAGGGGTTTGCAAGGTGGGGTGTAAGGAAATGAAACTAAAGCCTTCAAGATGGAAAACAAAAGCATAGCAAGTTGTCATGGCTGTAGGCTCTGGTGGGGGCCAGCTGGTTCAAAGGCACAGGACGTGGCTGGCCATGAGTTTCCTGACCTTGGAGGGATTCAAAATAAACCTGGGGCTACTTCTTGGGGATGCCACACACTTACATAGATACACATATACATATATGTGGGTATATGTACACACATCCAAATATAAATAAATGTTTATATACAAAAACACAGGTATGCAAATGAATAAGTAGGCCAATTTTACGTACTAGTAAGAGTATTATTGTTACCATAAAGAGAGTAAAATAGATCAATGTAATGAAAAATGATTGTGATAGGGCTCAAAGAAGAGGTTAATTTTCCCTAGGGTGGTCAGGCAAACACTCTGTGGAGGTGTTCGATGTGATATCTGAAAGATGTGATGAAAGCATAAGAAGAGCTGAAGAAATAACGTTGCAAACAGAGGTATTCTGTTTTCTTTCATATGTGATTGTTAATATTCCCATGTGTGTGTGAGTTTGGGGGTAGTAACTGAAAGGTGGGCCATTCAAGTCAGCCCAGTGGTGCTTCGAAAGGAAGAAGAGAGGGAAGAAGAGAGAAAGAGAGAGAGAGAGAGTGTGTGTGTGTGTGAGAGAGAGAGAAACAGAGACAGAGACAGAGAGATAGAGAGAGAAGAGGGAGAGAGTGGGAGAGAAGTAGTATGTTTAACCCTTAACGTATATGCTATGTGTGCAAGGATCATGCATGATGCAATGCTCACCAGTGCAAACCTGCAGATATCTTCAGCAATATTTCCTTTAAGAAACTGCAACTGTCATGGTCTCCCCTGTCTGGCATGTGCCTCTAGTGCCCCTGTGGTTTTCCCATCAGGCTTATGTCATGCTATCACAGTTTTAAAGGTCTCTCAGTTTTTTAATTGGTGACCTTCAAAATGCTTGTCCACTAGAGTTCCCATCTCGAAGGGGAGGCTTGCTGTGGTCTTACATCTGAGAAGTGTTAAAATGGCCCTGCTCCCAATCCGTCATGTGCCTTTTGTGTTGCTTCCAGGATTCCACCAGAACAACTTCTGTCAAAAAACTCTCCAAAGTCATCCATCCACAAATTAAAATTCAAAGAAATCCATTCAACACAGTGAACTTAAGTAATAATTGAAGTGGATACTAGCCACTTCAGCGCAAAGAGTTTTATTCTGGTGTATTTTTAGGGCTTGATACAACACACTGATACAAAAATACTAAATCACCAGAAAAAACCCCGGCAGTGTTGTAAAGGATGTAAGAAGGGAGAACAGAACAAAGGCATTTCTCCGATCAAATGCAAATGCAAATGACCCCCAAGTCTCTGCAAACAGTCTTTCTCCTGACAATGAACATTTTCATGCAGTGAAATCCATTTTTTGAGACTCATTAGCAAACACTGTGATCTTGCTTATTTTCAATAGCAGCGTCTGCTTATTTCAAATTGATTAGCAGACCTCTGATGTGGGAGAGCGAATCACTGAACTACCCCAGGTATTTCTGTAATTGGTTATCATGCTTAATTACAAATTTTTCTGCTCAACCAATTTATTCTGGGCCAAATCTCCCCTGTCTTTCCGCTGCTGCTCCTGCCGGGTGCTGCTCTGAGAGAGAGAAAGGAAAGAGAGTGAGAAGACAAATTAACCTTCTTTTATGCATGCTTTGGTTCTTAAAAAAAAAAAAAAAAAAAGCAGATTAATGGATTAATGGATTCATTCAAAGCGTTCTATCAATAGTCGTAGTGGAAAATGAAAGACATGGAAACATGTATATATTAGTTTGTAGTGGGAGGCCATTCACTGCAAACTGTTACCAATCTTATGTAGTTCTATTATTTCCATTAATGAGTACTGAGAGCTGGTAGTCCTGCCTTCTCATCTCTCTTATCCAGACATGGTGCTGGCTGACCTTCACGTATTCAGTCCACTTGCTCCTGAGCTCATCAGAGAGAAATGGACTAGAATAGAACAGAATATGGCTTTATATAGTGCTATTCATTGTCTGGTGATTCTGAAGACCCGAGCAAGAGGTTAGTTGTGCTGGTGTTCCTGGCTGCAAACGGGGCTCACATTACCTTCTCTGCTGTCTCTTGTCCAAAGCCTGGGGCACTCCAGAATCAAATAATGAGAGGCAGGACACTGGCGAGGGCACTGGCATTATGCCTCAGCTCTTTGTTGAGGATCCACATGAACTTTGCAGCCCCAAGGTGGGATGACAAGTACCTGAGTCTGATAGCCTGTAAACAAACAAGATTTAAGAAAATGTGGGCTTTATTTTCAGGCCATTACTATTAGAGACTGCTCATCCAGACGAGAGAGACACCTTATTAAGAAATGTCTTCTACCGTATACCACAACAGATACCCTCGGCAAAAATCACGCACCTATTACTTGATACAACGTTTGATTTCTGTCTATTAGGTGGGGTCGAGTCAGTCCTGACTCATAGCAACCTCATGTAGAACAGAATGCATCATTGCTAGGTCCTGTGCCTTTGACTTTCAAATTTAAATATCTGTATCATTTTCCACCACTCAACTTCAGTTTACTGTTCCTGACGGTAGTGGTGGCTTGTGTGTTCTATGATACTGGAAGCTGTGTCACCAGTATTTCAAATACCGACAGGGCCACCAATGGTGCACGAATTTCAGTAGAGCTTGCAGACTGAAACTAGGAAGAAAGACCTGATGATCTACTTGCAAATATTAGCCAATGAAAACCTTATAGATCACCACAGAATCATCGCCATTGGTCTTTTGCTTTGGCTATGCCATCAGCAGGGATTAATTGCTGGAAGAATGGTGAGATAGATTGACATAATAGGTACAACGATGGAGTGGAACCTGCTTGTGATTGGGAAAATGATGCAGGACCCAGGAATGTTTTGTCCTGCTACACATAAGGTCTCCATGAGTTGGAGTCGATTCAGTGACAGCTAACAACAATTGCTATTATGTCTTCAAAGGTGAAGTGCATCTTCAAATAAGTGAATTCTAAAAAAATCGCTATTCTAAATAATGGGAGAGGTTAGATTTGGTTTGGTTGGATTTCTCATTGGTAAAAGTCACTGGATATGTATAGGGAATTACAAAAATAATCTGGTTGGACTGGAAGGTGCCTTCAAGATAGTTTAAGCTAACTTGCTCACTTCTCAGAAAACAGAGATTAAGAGAAATCAAGTCATTTTTTTTCAAGGTCAGATAGTAGAAACCTGGCTTTACTTCAGTGTAGACACCCTGTAAAAAAGTTAAGTGTTTTGTCTGTATTCACAACAACTGGCATCCGCTTTATGATAGGAATTTTCTATCTGTATACAGTAATTTCAGTTTGCTTTTTTTTTAATGACTAGAGACAGGAATTACTGATAACAATTCAGACTATAATAAATTATGAGGAATGATATTATTCATTTTTCAAATTTATTTCAGAAACTAATGAAACAGTTTGTGTTTGAACACATGAGTACAAGGAAAAGCACTTTTCTTCTGTGGCAAAGATATTTGTTTTACAGTTGTTAGTATTTACTATCAACACTTCAGTAAACTCCTGTAAATCGTTATTAAGAGTGAGAATTAATTTTAAGAAAAGTAGCCACTGGCAACATTAACAGAAATGTGTGAGAAAAACATTCCAAATGGGGATTTTATAGTCACCGAAGGAAATGCTCTTCTGCTATATTAGAGCTGCCAAAAGAACTCAGAACTCAAAAGAACCAAATGACAGCAGAGCGGATTGAAGCTGCTCTTCTCTCCACGTTCTCCTTTCTTTATGCATTCAGGGCTCTGCATCAAGAAAACTTATATGCAACGGGTGCAGAACAGATCCAATTATACAGAACTCCAGCTAATGTCTGACGGTTTAAGTACTTTTCAGAATTTCTGTAGATCACTATAAAGTCACCTCTCAATTTCTCAAACTAATAAAGGAAGACTTGGAATATATTACCCAAAACCTCATATGAGGAAGTAATTAACATTCATTATGAATTTTGTTCCAATGGTTAATTACACTTCATATACACATATGAAGTATGTGACGTATGTCACGGAGGTGCTGGGGCTCAGGGCCAGGGTGTGCGCAGCAGGTAGGAGGCAGAGGACGGAGTGGGCCGAGCCCAGCGCAGGGAGCGGATGGGAATGGAGGACTCCCTTGAACTGCGGAGTCCCGCATGCTGAGATTCATCTCGAGACTCTACATTATTCTGTCAGCTGCAGGGACCAGGTGAGGAGAGAGAAGCCAGGCAGGCCCAAAGCAGCAGGACTAGAGAGCGGGAGAAAGAGGATTAAAAACCAGTAACCCAGACAGAGGAGCAGTCAGCCGCAGGGACCCAGGTAAGGGTGGTATGAGAGGTTTCCAACAGGTAGACAAATCTGTCTGTCAGTTTGTGGAACCGTGGTGACACATTGATGTGAGATTTGAGGCTGAGCCACTGGTGTTTCAAACCCAGAGGGATGCACATAGTGCATAGGTATCAGCCCAGCTTACAGACTGAGCAGACTAGGAAAAAGCAAGAGGCCATCCACTTCTCAAAGCTTTGGCCAGGGAAAACCTTATGAATAGCAAAGAAACACTGTTTGATACATTACCACACAACTTAATGAAAAGTCAGATTAGGTTAGAAGGCTCTCAGAATAGGACTGGGAAAGAGCTGCATCATCTGAGTAAACCCATCCTTACTCCTATGGATAAGGTAACACTTTTGAGACCTCCATTTGCTGTTGTGGCACCACTCAAATTGAAGAGAAACAGCTGCAGACATCCATTAATCATCGGAACATGGAATGTACAAAGCATGAATCTAGGAA
>NW_006921889.1:3616869-3634905 GCF_000298275.1 Orycteropus afer afer
AGAGAGTAGCTAAAGCCAAAGGAATAAATGACAAGATAAAAGAGCTGAACAGAAGATTTCAAAGAGTAGCTGGAGAAGACAAAACCAATTACTATAATGAAATGTACAAAGACCTGGAGTCTGAAAACCAAAAGGGAAGCTGAAAGAATTGAAGAAAAAATTTAAGCCTTGAGTTGCAATATTGAGAGATTCTATAGACAAAATATTGAATGATTGAGGAAACATCAAGAGAAGATGGCAGGAATACACAGTCACTGTACCAAAAAGAAGTGCTTGATATTCATCCATTTTAGGAAGTGGCATATGATCTAGAACCAATGGTTCTGAAAGAGAAAGTCAAAGCTGCAATGAAAGAATTAGCAAAGAACAAGGCTCCAGGAATTGACAGAACACCCATTGAGATATTTCGACAAACGAATGACCCATTGGAGTCACTCACTCAGTTATGCCAAGAGATTTGGAAGACACCCACCTGGCCAACTGACTGGAAGAGATCCATATTGTACCCATTCCAAAGAAAGGTGATCCCACAGAATGTGGAACTTATTGAACAATATCATTAATATCACACGCAAGTAAGATCTTACTGAAGACAATTCAAAAAACGTTTTCAGCAGTAGATTGACAGAGAATTTCTAGAGGTGCAAGCTGGTTTCAGAAGAGGATGTGGAACAAGGGATATCATAGGTGCTGTCAGATGGATTTTGGCTCAAGGCAAAGAATACCAGAAAGATGTTTACTTGTATTTTATTGACTATGTAAAGGCATTTGATTGTGTGGATCATGACAAATTATGGATAACATTGAGAAGAATGGGAATTTCTGAACACTTGATTGTACTCATGAGGAACTTGTACCTTGACCAGGAGGGTGTCATTTGAATGGAACAAGGGGACACTACATGGTTCAAAATCAAGAAGGGAGTGAGTGCATCAGGGTTGTATCTTTTCCCCACACTTATTCAGTCTATATGCTGAGCAAATAATCTGAGAAGCTGGACTATATGAAGAAAAACAGGGCATCAGGATTGGAGGAAGAGTCATTAACAACCTGAGATGTGCATACAATACAACTTTGATTGCTGAAAGTGAGGATGACTTGAGGCACTTACTGATGAAGTTTGAAGAATACAGTCTGCAGTATGGATTGCATCTCAATATAAAGAAAACAAAAATCCTCACAACTGGACCAATGAGCAGCATCACAATAAATGGAGAGAAGATTGAGGTTGTCAAAGAATTCACATTGCTTGGTTCTACAATCGATGCCAATGGAAGCAGCAGTCAGGACATTAGACGACGTGTAGCATTGGGAAAGTCAACTGTGAAGGAACTGTTTCAAGTGCTGAGGAGCAAGGATATCTCATTGAGGACTAAGGTGCGCCTGACACAAGCCATGATATTTCCAATCGCCTCGTATGCATGTGAGAGCTGGACAATGAATAAGAAAGACCAAGAAGAGTTGATGCTTTTGAGTTGTGGTGCTGGCAAAGAATGCTGAAAGTACCGTGGACTGCTAAAAGAACTAACAGATCTGTCCTGGAGGAAGTGCAGCCAGAATGCTCCTTGGAAGCAAGAATGGCCAGATTTCGTCTCACCTATTTTGGTCATGTTGTAAGAAGGGACCATTCCCTGGAGAAGGATGTCATGCTTGGTAGGGTGGAGGGTCGATGTAAGAAGGGGAGGCCTTCAACGAGATGGATTGACATGGTGGCTGTGATGATGGGCTCAAGTATAGCAGGGATCATGGAGCTGGCGCCGGATTGGGCAGTGTTTTGTTCTGCTGTGCGTTGGGTCGCTATGAGTTGGATATGACTCATGGCATCTGACAACAACACAACAACTCACATATTGATACAAAAAAGTGGATTTTCGAATATCATGTAATATCATTTGTTATATGAATATGAAGAAAATTGTTGAAAAGAAGTTACTGCTGCTCCAAAGATTCTGTGAAAATTTGCATACAGTTTGCCTGAATGCTGTGGTCCATTCAAATCCAGACCTGAGCACCTGTAGGTAGAATGGGAGGTGAATTGAGGGGTGAGTCTTGATTAGTAGGATAGACGTTTATGGTATTGGAGAGTAAGGCAGAACAGGGAAGGGGTGGCCATGGATAAAGGTGATGGTGTTAGTGTTAGAACTTATGTGAGTGTATTCTGAATGTCTAGGTTTTGCCTCAATGGGAAAGTGCAAGGTTTCCAGAACTTTGACATGAATGTCTATGTTAGAATGATGAACTGGCTACATTTCTGTTTGAGGGATGCATCTAGATTTTCTGCTCTGGAGCCAAGGAGGCAGAAGACTACACTAACTTTTGTTTGAAAAGACCAGTGGGCTGCTGATTTATATGAAATTAACTCTTATCTCATTCTTGCCTCTCTAACATTACCACATGAAAGAAATAGAAAATAAGGAATGGGTCTGACATTTTCACTTACGGAAAATTTCATGAGGCCTCTTCTAAGCCAGGCATGGTAGTAGGACATTTGCTTGCATATGGGGGCCCCAGAAAAAACAAAACAAAACAAAACAAAACAACAACAACCAAAAAAAACCCACAAAAAACAGCACACTACAAATAGGAAATTTGGAAAGGATATAGTAATAAGACAATTTAAAGAAGTGTGGGCATGGTGTAAGATACAATGGAATATTACTCAGCAATACTCAGGAGAAATGAAATCTTGATACATACTACAACATGAATGAAGCTTGAAAACAACATGCTGATTAAAGTAAGTCAATCACAAATGGACAAATATTGCATAATCTCCCTTATAGCAAATACCTAAAATAGGCAAATATAGAGAGATCAAAGTTTATTAGTGGTTACTGGGAATGGGAGGGAGGGGGAGAAGGGGTTTTATTTTTGGAAGTGTTTATGATGATGGAAAATTTGACACTAGATATTGGTGGTGACGTACAGCATGATCAATGTAATTTTGGCACAAATTTGTACATATATAAAATGTTACACTGGCACATGAGTTATGTATGTGTTTTCAACAATTAAAAAATGTGAGATAATAAATAAACAATGTGTGGGGCATTGCTTCAGGGCTAGTAAGAGTAAAGCTTATGACTCTATCCCTGAAGAGATAAAGGGAGCTCTGAAAAAAGGGGCCCTGTTAGGAGCTTTACCTCAGTGGAGGGGTACAGCCAATGTACAACACACCTGTAGAGGAAGAGTTGCGAGGATAGTTCTCCCTCTTTCTCCTTCCTTCATATCTCATGTGCAACTTTCTATTTGGTGAGCTCAACTGCAAGGCAGAGGAGAAGAGAGCTCTTTGGTGGGATCCAATTTGAGTCTACCTTTTGGTGGACACAGCAGGGTGGAAGAAGAGGGAACAGGAAGCAAAAAGAAAGGACAAATGCTAAATGGCATGCTTTCTTTCTCTCTTTCTTTGTTCTAACAGCCTGGCCTGAGTAACATAAGGGAGGAATTTTAGTTGCAACATTGGCTGGTTTAAGCAGGAAAAGATATCAGGACTCTTAAGATTCCTGGAAAGGCTGGAGAACCAGGTTCAGAGAAGATTCTGTTGGTGGTTAGCCTGCACTTACATCACAGACAATTTCTCCTACCACTCTAGGAACTGCTGAAGTTGTCTTTATGGCCAGAGATCTTTCTTCATGGGCCCTTGTTTGTATTACCACCTACTGATTTAGAGGCTGAATGTGTGCCTAGGCCTTTTGACTGAGCTTTGCTGCAAAAGATGGTGGAAGAGTGAACATCTGCCTATAATGCCTCTCATCAAGAATTCTTAGGTGAGAAATTCTCCAAATTTAAGAATGGGGTTTCAATGATGGTTGGCCAAATAGCATGTTAGATGTTTACGACATGTGCATTTTATTAGCCTTATTTTACAGATGAGGATTTGCATTACAGAGAGGCTTATAAAAATCTTGGCACATTTAGAGCTTTAGTTGGTAGTCAAAAGTCTGATTCAGGTTTTGGCTCTTTCTATTGAATTGACGTTTCTCTCAGCTCATCCTCACAGAATGTAGAGGGAAGGAATTGCTGAGTAAAGCCTTTACCTAAGGCCTACTTTTCTCTAGAGCTGGTCTCAATCCTGTTTACAACTTTGTAGTCATCTACTCTAAAGGAATATCATTCTCACACGCATTCTTCCCCAGCCCTCTCTCCTACAGTTGTGCTGATGGGCAGTGGGGATGACCAAAGACCTACAGAGTAGACAAAAAACAAGCAAACCAAAGCCTAGATAATCTTTTCCTACATCATTAGACATTGAATTGCTTTATTCAGGAAATGTGTTCACTTTTGTGTAGGTTAGGAGAACAATATTTAATGAAACTAGAATAAAATGAAGTATTGGGGAAGAAGAGTTGAGGAGGGTTAAGGAAATGGGTTCAGGGATGGGTCAATGACTAAGAAAACATGTGTAACCTTGAAGTCATCTGAAGACTTTGGGGATCACTTTATCGTTTAATACCCAAGTTAAATGATCTTGTTTCCATGCCATGCATTGATAGGGATCTTGAGCTTTTCCAGTGTGTCCAGATGTGGTCAGAGTGACTGTGTGTCAGTGAGCGGGAGAATCATACTTCTTCGTTGGATCATGCTGCTTCCTGATTCCCAGTCCCTGTTAGCTCCTGAGGCTCCACTTCTAGGCTTTTCACACCATATTGGACACCACTTTCTTTTTGCATAAAGCGTCACCAACACCAGACTGTGATAGGCACCAGACCTGTACTATAGCACAATATTGGATAGCAGGGCAACATAGGGATGGTGAAGATGGTATATCATCACTTCAACTAAATATTTCTTGAAATTCCTTGGTGCTTATAAATCTTTCCTTTCCTCAAGCTGCCTTATCTATCACCTCTTCTCTATGCTTGACTTTCATGGGCAGACACTCAAAACTATTTTCCAAAAATAATTTAGGTCTCTATTTTACAGTACAGGGAGTGTAAAGACCCTCAAAATATTCTTCTACATGAAAGATTCATCTTTCCTGGAGACTAATTATAGCACTCTCATGTTTGCAACAGGGATTGGTTAAGTATTCCTTATTTATTCTCTTAGATAATTTGGAAGGAAGACTGGGAAATCTACTTCTTTAGAGATACCACCTTGGAAACCCAATACTGGATTGGGACAAGACTGGGAAAGTCAAAATATTACTGAGATCTTTATTCTATCATTTTTAATTCTCAGAAGCTGCTCTGTAGGCTAGGTTCATTTTGATACCAGCGCAGACTTTACTTTAGCATATAGTTGGGAACCAACAGGACTTCAAATCTGAACTAAATAACTTCTCTAACAGAACTATTCTGAAACTGACCTGATAAGGATGGAGTTTTTATAGTGAGTGTCTTCTGAATAGAGAGAAGGAGACAACGATTCAGAATGAACAAATACCGGAGGAGCAAAGGAGAAAGAAAAGAACAGAAAACAGCCTGCAAGGGAGAGAAAACACCGAGGCAATGGAAAGAAGAAAAGCTAGTTTAAATTCATTTCAAGTGTGTTAGAATGGATCATAGTGATTTACTCAGCCTACTTTTAATACAGAAATGGAAACTGAGACCCCAACAATTTAGATAACTTGCCCAAAGACAATCTACCAATCACTGTAGATCTGAGACCGGTCACCAACTCAGTGATTTTTCCTCTGTCACACATTGTAGTTCTTCCAAAGAGGTATTAGACCAGCCAGATGATCATTAAATAATGAGAGTACTGTGGAAAAGAGGTAGACATTAACAGGGTTTGGGACTGCCTCTTCTGGGAATTTTGATATTGTTATTTCCTCCTGGTAGCTCATAATATTTAGTAGACTTCTTTTTCTCTAAAATAAAATATTGTATATAAGGAAGTGCCTTTCAACTTGTGAAGACTTTAATATTAATAGACAATTGATCTCATTTTTCCAAATAGTTCAATAATATTCTGTTAGGGACACCAGCCACTCTTCGGAAGGAACTTGGATAATTTACTTTCATAGTGATAGTGCCTCAGAAACCCAAGGAGGGGTCGCGATGAGTCAGATCTGACTTGATGGTAGTGAGTTCTGTTTTGTTCTTTTGAGGGACACAAGTAATAGAGACACTGATAATAACATTCATTATTCTTGATCAAGTACTTTCATATTTGTGATTATATATATATATATATATATATATATATATATATAAAATGGGCCACTTTATACATATACATATACATATACATATATGTGTTGTTGTCAGGTGCCATCAAGTCAGCTCTGACTCAGCAAACCTATGTACAACAGAACGAAATACTGTCCACCCCTGTGCTAGCCTTAAAATCCTTGCTATACTTGAGCCCATCATTGCAGCCACAATGTCAATCCATGTTTTTGAGGGTCTTCCCCTTTTTTGCTGACCCTCTGCTTTACCAAGCATGATATCCTTCTCCAGGGAATGGCCCCTTCTGACAACATGACCAAAGTCAGTCAGACAAAGTCTGGCCATCCTCGCTTCCAAGGAGCATTCTATTCTGATTGCACTTTTTCCAGGACAGATTTGTTCATTCTTCTGGCAGTTCATGGTACTTTCAATATCCTTCACCAACACCACAACTCAAACACATCAATTCTTTTTTGGTCTTCCTTATTCATTGTCCAGCTTTTATATATTTGTTGTTGTTGTTGTTAGGTGCCATTGAGTTGGCTCAGACTCACAGCAACCCTATGTACAACAGAACAAACGCTGCCCGGTCCTGTGCCAGCCTCACAGTCCTTGCTGTACTGGAGCCTGTCGCTATAGCCACTGTGTTAATCCATTTCACTGAGGGCCTTCCTCTTTTTTGTTGACCCTCCACTTTATCCTTCTTCAGGGAATGGTAAAGTTGATAGCTTATTTATATATATCTCTTCTGTCAGTTGGAAATTATCAAAGTACCAATACTTGAGAGACAACTTCAAAAAGCAAGTCAACATTTTTGACCAATTTTTGTCTCATTGCATATAGACAACTACACAGCAAGAATGACAGCAAAGGGATTCACCAAGTGAAAGGAAGGAACATTTGAAACAGGAGGTAAATAATTTCCTAGGAAGAAGGACTATGTGATGAGGGTTCAGTTGGTGATCCATTATGCCTGTTAAGAGACCAAAGAGAACTGTAGATCTCTGCGATCCATGGGGGCTGGGGCGAGGGAATAAGAGGAAGGGAACACTAGAATAAATGAAGTGCCTTAACAGCTGAAAGGGGCTGATGGATGTGCTCCGCACCTCAGAAGGCAGAACTCCCAGCAGGGGAATAAAGAGTGCAACAGAGCAGTGCCTGCTAGAACCACAGCACAGTTAGGGAACTGATCCTCTAATAACCTCCCGTTTCAGGAGTTCATAATGTGCTATAAAACGCCCCTGTCTCTGGACTAAAACCTGGCACCACCACACTTAACTGCATTTTACTGCCATTGCACAAATCCCTGATTTGCCGTTACTTTCTCTTAAATAGAGCTGGATCTATTTTCAGCAGTGGAGGTGCCAAGTTGTTTTGTAAAAATTTTCCGCAGAGAATGGATTTGATTTTTAAAATGCAGAAACTGGATTTCAATTCTTAAATTGAAATGCTGGACTAGGCACCAAGGACATTTTGATTAAATCATGCCTATGTTCAGGCTATTAATTCCAACTTGGATGGCGTCTGTAGATACGGAAAACTACTTGAAAAGCAGAGATATCCAAATTTTCCAATGGGTGAAGGTCATTCAACAGCTAACTCTCCTCTATGACTTCATCACAAAATTTTAGGAAGCCGCTTCTTCTCATACATATTGGCAGTTCCATTTACTATCACTCAAGAGGAAATAAAATATTTTATTTCAGAGAAGGGTCTATTGACACTTTTAAAAATAGGCACAGTAATTGACACGGTGCTTACAGGTGGATTCCAAATGACTAGCAGTAATGGGTCTTTATGTGCTTGCACCTAACATGATTTTATTTCAGGGGTTGGTTACAGTCCATGACCTACCCAATCCATACTTCAAATCCAGGCTAACTAGACTTCTAGTTAGAATAAATGACTGTTCACAGTGAAAGTCGGTGTCAGAAATAAAAGCCAGGTCATTTTATCTCCACTGTCCTTTTTACACTCTATCATCAGAACTAATTACAATGACCAAATTATCATTATCTCTTTACCAGGTTCTGTCTAACTCTCCTTCCCAAGGTACATAGGGAGCTGTGCAAAGTACAGAAAAAACAAGCTATGGTCATGGAAACATCCTAAAAGGAAGACAAAAATACACTTAACCATTTAGAGAACAGAAAGCCTGATTAAGCAATTTACAATATTTTGCAATTTTTGGAATTTTGTTGAATAAAAAGTCAATTAGCTATTCTAGCTAATTATTTTCAAAGTGGATTATTATTTGTTCTTGACTGTATTGGCTTATTTATTTTCCATTTAGAGGCCCAGTTTAAAGCCATTATTTTCAATTCAAAGGTCAAAATAACCCCCCCTCTGTTTTCTGAGGGACTGTTATTGTTAGGTGCCGTTGAGTGGATTCTGACTAACAGCAGTCTTACGTGCGACAGACTGAGACTACGTGCGACAGACTGAGACTACGTACGACAGACTGAGACTACGTGCGATAGACTGAGGCACCGCCCGCCCTGTGCCATCCTCGCATTCATTGCCATGCTTGAGCCATTGGCACAGCCACTGTGTCCATTTATATTGTTGAGGGTTTTAGCCTTTTTTGCTGACCACTTTACCAGGCATGCCATCTTTCTCCAGAGACTGGTCCCTCCTGACAACATCACCAAATTATGAGAGACAAAGTCTGGTCATTCTCACTTTTCAGGAGCATTCTGGTTGTACTTCTTACAAGACAGATTTTTTCATTTTTCTAGCAGTCATGGTACATTCAGTAATTTTCGACAGCATCACAATTCAAATATGTCAGTTCTTCTGCAGTCTTCTTTATTCATTGTCCATCTTTCAGGTGCATATAAGGCTATTTAAAATATCATGGCTTGGGGCAGGAGCACCTTAGTCTTCAAAGTGACATCTTTACTCTTTAACACTTGAAAGAGGGCTTTTGCAGCAGATTTGTCCAATGCAACACACTGTTTGATTTCTTGACTACTGCCTCCATGGGTGTTGATTGTAGATCTAAGTAAAATGAAATTCTTGACAATTCCAACCTTATCTCTATTTATTACAATGTTGCTTATTGGTCAATTGT
The DNA here is from genome assembly GCF_000298275.1 of Orycteropus afer afer. NCBI lineage: Eukaryota > Metazoa > Chordata > Mammalia > Tubulidentata > Orycteropodidae > Orycteropus > Orycteropus afer. The sequence continues at coordinate 3,626,056 of NW_006921889.1, forward strand.
GAGGATTTTTGTTTTATGGTGAGGTGTAATCCACACAGAGTTTTTGATCTTCATCAGTAAGTGTTTCAAGTCTTCTTTTACTTTTAGCAAGCAGGGATGTGTCATTTGCATATCATGGGTTCTTAATGAATCTTCCTCTGAGGATCTAGCAGACTAAATATGCCATTCTAAAAAAAAAAAAAAAAATAGACAGTGGATAGAAAAACTTCATCTGTTTTTCTACTTTCAACTACACTTTTGAATTTTTTTCTTTTTATTCTCATTATAAGAAGGAGTTCTGCTGGTGTAGTGGTTAAGGCATTTGGCTGCTGACCAAAAGATTGGTGGTTTGAAACCACCAGCAATTCCACAGAAGAAAGATGGGACAGTCTGCTTCTGTAAAATTTACAGCCTTGGGAACCTAAAGGGTTCATTATGAGTCAGAATCAACTTGATGGCAATGGATTTGGTATTTCTGGTTTGTATATGAAGAAGTAAAATGTCCCATTACTTTTGCCAGCTGTTAGCTACTGTCAGGTTGGTCCTAGGCTCATGGTGACTCCATGTCTTATGGAATAGATCGGCTTCATATGTTTTTCTTGTCTGTAATCTGTATGGAAGTAGATTGTCAGGTCTTTCTTTCATGGAGCTGTTTATCTTCACCCATACTTGGTTACTTTAGCATCTTGAGAATAAGAGTATGGAAATAGAAAAAGAAAGGGGAAAGGGTCTAACTTGTACATGGATTGTGGTCTGTTTTTTAAGGCTGAATTCTTTTACATTAATTATCTGAATTATGAAATGCTGCAGTGTTTTTTTGGAACTCCTCTGAGTTTCTTTATGTGTATTTTGAGCTATGGAAGCCACTTGCTGTGGGGATTCAGAGTGGCACTGGTCTCTAGGTATTTTTGTCCAACTTTCTGAAGCATAGTTATAACTGAGATCTGTTTGGATATGGTGCACTTGGAACATACAGAAGGTGTGCTCTCTGGGGAAGGGCTACCTGGAGGAGTGCCTTCAGCTAAGTCTTGAACAGTGAATATGAGTTGTGAATGTGCATTTTTTTCTTGCACCCGAATTCCAAAGAGAAGGAGCTATGGGTGGGAAGTCCTAGAGATACAATAATATGATGTATTCATAATCCTCTGAAGATTTAGTGTGGCTGGAATATGAGGTATACATGTATTGTTGCTGCTGTGTCAATTGAGCCAGCTTTGACTCATTGTGACCTAATACATAATACAATGAGAAGTTGTTCAGTCTTGGCCAATATGTGTGTAGCAGAGAGGCACTGTGAAGAGGAGAAAGATAGGAGAGGAAGTCTGGCTGGTAGAATGCAAGAGGGTCTCATGGAGTCAGGGTGGGACACTCTGAAAGATTTTAAACAGGTAACCAATTTCACATGGATAGATCAACTGCTTAATATGCTGCTTTGGAGGCCATTGAGATCTTTAGAATTCATTATTATATCACCTAGCAGTCTGCTCTCCATGATTCAAAAATGAGTCTTTCAATCAAATAGAACAATTTTCTGAGGTTCCTGATTTCAGGGCTTATTCTTTTGAGGCCCAGTAAACTCATTTGGACATTTTCCTTTTCTCTTCTGTGCATTTAAAAATGCCTGATTCTGTCCCTGATACCCTGACGACCTACTATAATAATGTGTAACTTTAGATTAACATTATCCCTCCCTCGTCCCACATTTGCATTTGTGCAGGAATGGCTTTACTGGGGGAGATTTCAGGCCTCACTCCAGCCATGAAGACATGTGAACTTGCAGCTCATCCCAAAATCTGGCCACGTGAGTGACTCCCAACAGGGACTTCAAAGACATTTGATTTTGGTGCTTAATCTGGTCTGCTTGTGAGAGGTTCACCATTGCACCTCTAAAACTAAGCTCAATATGTGCGTGGATACATATTCAGACTCAGCGTATCGATGTATGTACTTCGTCGTCTTCTTTTTCTTTTTCAGTTATGCTTTCAAGAATCAACGAAGAAAGTCCTGTTATTTGATCCTGCTGATGTTCCCTTTCAGACAGCTGCCACCAGCACTGCTTGGCCACTTTCTTTTTATTTCCTATTCCCTTTTAACTGTCTAGCTTACTTTGATATGATTTTGTCTCTCTCTGTAATGGCAATGAGAGAGGATGTTTTTTCCCAAGGCCATGACATGATATGCCTTTTAATTCATTTTAGGCTTATTAGCCAGCAATGTAAGAATGCATTAGGGCTCTGCTTGCCTAGGCCATACATGCTTCAGACATGTCAGAAGGTAAAGAGCCCATTAGATTGTGTGGAAGTTTGACAGCCCTTTTCTGTGACAGAATTGGTCATTAGAATTTTGATTTGTAGGTCTGCCACTTTTCTGATTTGTGACTTTGAATAGCCCACGTAATCTGTCTGCTCACTGCTACCTTCTTTATAAAATGATAAAATGAATATAGTCTTACCTTCCTGAACTCCCAGGGATGTTATGAGCTTTCAGATCATGTGAAAGTTAGTTTGAATTCCATGAAAGAATGCCCTTAAAATGGCTTAATACAAAAAATGTTAGAGAGAGTATATTTTGTCTTAGAAAACAATGTGTAGTTTTCAGAGATAATATTTCCAGTGTACAATTAATGTTTTCAAAGTTTTTTTTTACTGTGACATCAGGATCTTATTTTAACATGTGATTTAACAATATGCTGTGTTTCTGACAGCATGATATTTTTCTTGAGAAATCTGTAAGACTGTGCTGCTGTTAATTTGAACCTAAGGAGTGAATATAGTGACCAGTGAACATTGCCACCACTGGAACCTGTTGTCCTATTAACAATCTGCAAAATAAAATTCACAGGAAATTCTCTTCGGTTGTAGAGCAACTCTGTCCAGTTGATTACAGTGGCTAGTTTGAGATGCATTTTTCTTTCTTAGTCATTTCCTCTTGTACTGCTCTCAGCTTCTGGCTGATGTGTTAGTAACTCCAAGATAGGATATATTACTCTATAACTTTTGGGGAAAAAAAGTTCCAAAACATTAGAATGAACAAAGAGACCATGTATTTGTATTAAGTAACATGCATACTGAAGTACTTATATGCACATTATGATTCCTTGTTGCTAGACATCTCTAATTCTTTCTGTGTTGGAGAGTGGCAATTTGCCATTATTTCTTTCAGAGGAGAGGGAGCATATGGTCAGCTCCCTAGATTTGAAAATCCAGACCATATATACCCACTAATTAAATCATTTTGAAATTACAGAAATTGCTTTTCTTCTCTCTAAAGACTGAAACTGTGATTCCCAGCTCCAACTTCATCACCCTCCAGGGTAGAGCTAGTCATCCCAGAAAATGACATGGACCTTTCAAGGCAAAATTAATTTTAATTTGCTTTACATAAAACAAATGCATGCCAAACGGAGCTTTTTAACAAAGAGCTATCTTGACATCTGAGAAATGCCATTTTTAACTTGAAATAACTCTACTGAATGCATATTGTGTACTAGCTGGGACGACTGGAGCTTTAGACTTGGGGTGGACTAACTGAAACGAGCAGATTAGGGAGGAAGAACCTCATTGTTCTATTTAAACTTCTTTATCCAGAGTTATCTATTAGGACTTAAAATATTTTCCAGACAATGAGAAGGAAGAAAAATATAATATAAGATTGGTCTCTGTCTCCTGGTAAATCTGAGTTGTAAGATGCCATTTGAACTATAGATAAACCTCCATGTTGTTGGGTAAGAACATTTTGTTTCATTTTCCTTGCATTTTATGGAGTCTGTCCATCGTGTCTGAGATGTCCTAGAATCCTTATATGAGGTCATATACTCATTAGAAAGCCTATTAGAAAGTACTCATAAGAAACATCGCTTACTTCAATGAATCATTGTCATTGTTAGATGCCCACTCATGGTAATCCAGACCTTTCTTCCTAGTTCATCTTAGTATGGAAGTTCCAATGAAACATGTGTGTAATTATCACCCTTAAAAAAAAAAAATTATTATGGTGTTAACTGACCTTTCCAAATCAAGAACAGTCTTTAGTAATCATGATAGTCTAGTCATCAATACTTTTGCATTGTTTTCTCTCTTCTGATCCCATTGCTGAAGACCAGGAGAGTTTCCTGTGAGCCCATACACATATTATTTTATTATTGCTCTGTCTCTATGAGTTTTCTACCTCATCTTAAATGGGCTCCTGGATTATCTTTACTTGATATATATTTAGGATCATTTCAAGGTAATCATTACATTATAGTTCTCACCAATCTTAAGTTTACTGCCTTATTTATGTGAAATATTATAAGCACTTACTTTCTTTAGCTCATAACAAAATACTCTAGTAGTTGGGAAAGAAGGTAAGTCTTAGATTTTCACAATTGCTATTTTCATAGCTAATATTAAAGTTTTGGTCAGTAGACACTATGTCTGTCAGTATGGGTCTCTTACCAAATAGTTAGCATCTGCCAAGATCTGAGAAAACTGTAAGGAAACAAGGTTGTGTCATATTGCACCTCGACCTACAAGATACAAACTGAGGTCATGATGGATTAATGACTTGTCCAGCAGTACTAACATTTCTATGCATTCTGTGTAGATAGTGGGAACATATCTACATATGTAGATATATGTAAAACTATTAAGGAGAGTGAGAAATGTGATGAGAAAGGGAGAATATTCTCTTGTTTATATTGATTTTTTTCCTCTTTTTCTCAAAGCAATTTTTAATCATCATCACCACCATTATTATCATCATCATATTTGATATGAAGAGTCAAATGCAGTTGAAATCTGCTTTGTATTATGGAAGAGATGTAACAGATATTTCTGTTCTATAACAAACAAACCAAAAAGATTCATGGCATTTGACTGCTAACCAGAAGGCCGGTGGTTCAAATCCATCAGCCACTCCTCTGAAGGAAGGTGGGACAATCTACTTCCATAGTGATACTGCCTCAGAAACCCAAGGAGGGGTCGCTATGAGTCGGATCTGACTCTATGGCAGTGAGTTTGGAGTTTGGTTTGGTAACCATCACTCTGGGTGATGCAACCATGAGTTGGAATTGAATTGACAGCAAATGGTTTATTTTGGCTTTGTAACCAATTTTAGGTCTTCAAAGCAAATAGTTGATATTGACAAGAAATACGAATGACATATGTAGTAGAGATGCTTAGCTGAATACTGCTTGGGTCTTCTCTATTGTAGAGTTGTTATTGGGAAGTGGCTGCCTAGTCAGTGACTGTATTATCCAGAAGCCCCTTTCTATTCAGGGTTATGTGACTAGTTTTCACCAATAGAATATGTAGAGAAGTGACTTCCAGAACACTGGTTAATAAGCAGGTGGACCTTGGCCATAGTCAGTTTTGCCATTCACCAGCTGAATGAAGAAGATTCCCAGGACCTAGAAAAGGAAAGAACTCTAAGACAGAAGGACATTAGACCCTGAGAGCCTGGTGGACCTGTGCAACCAAGATGGCTCAGTACAATAGTCTCAGGGGACACTAATGTCAATTGACATAATATAGTCCACCTAGACAATGTTCTACATCCTACTTTGGTGAGTGGTGACTGAGGACTTGTAAAGCTTGTAAGTGGCCATCTAAGATGCAACTATTGGTCTCTCACTATCCTGAGCAAAGAAGAGTGAAGAAAATCAAAGATGTAAGGAGACAATTAATTCAAAGCTTAAATGGACTGCGTAAACCTCAGCCTCCATGACCTGAGACCAGAAGAACTAGATGGTGCCCAGCTACTGCTGTTGACAGCTCTGAAAGGGATCCCAATAGGTGGTCCTAGATAGAGTGGGAGAAAAATGTGGAACAAAATTCAAAATCATGAAGAAGACCAGGTTTACTGGTCTGATGAAGACTGGTGGAACCCCCAAAATTATGGCCCTTAGAAACCCTTCAAACTGGGAACTGAACTCAACCCCTATGGCTCAGCTTTCAGCCAAAGGATAGGGCCTATAAGGTGAACAATAATATCAGGAATGTATGCACACCTTAGAATAGTCAACCATATGAGATCAAAAGGGCAGTGTTTGCCCAGAGATAAAGCTTAGAAGGCAGAAAGGTATAGGCAATAAGCATGAAGGAAAATGGTAAACACAAGGAGAAAGTGTGCTTTTGTATTTTAGAGACTGCAATGAATGTCACATAACACAATGTGCATGAGCTGTTGAATGGAAAACCAATTTGCTCTGCAAATTTTCACCCAAGTCACACATATACAGACACACACACAGTAAAAAAAAAAGAATAATAACTTTTAAAAGACTGCCTAACAAAGAACTCCCCCCGCCCCACCCCAACTCTGATGTGAGAAATAAACTGTTACTGTGCTGAGCCACAAAGAAGTTGGGGCTTTTCTATTATGGCAGTTAGCATTGACCTTGATAAACGCAGTATGAAAAAGTGTCATATTCTAATTATGGAACCCTCTACACAAATCACATGCAGAATAGACCACAGTAGGAAGAACATAGTTGAATCCATGCTTCGTGTTGTTTTTAGGTGTCATGGGGTTGGTTTGGACTCATAGCCACCCTATGTACAACAGAATGAAACGCTACCCAGTTCTGTGCCATCCTCTTACTGAATTTAGTGGTCAATCTATCACATTGAGGGTCTTTCTCTTTCTCATGGACCCTTTACATTACCAGAAATGTCCTTCTCCAGAGATTTGTCCCTCCTAGCCCACAGTCTATAAGATGAAGTCTTACCATCCTCCCTTCTAAGGAGGATTCTGGCTGTCCTTCCTCCAAGACAGTTTTGTTCATTTTTTGGGCAGTCCAGGGTATATTCAATATTCTTCATTACTACCGTAATCAAAAGACATCAATTATTTTTCTGTCTTCATTATTTATTTTCAAGCTTTAGCATGCACATTGACAATACTATGGCTTGGGTCAGATGCACCTTAGTCCTCAAAATGAAAGCTTTGCTTTTTAACACTTTAAACAGGTCTTTTTCAGTAGATTTGACCAATGCAATACATCATTTGATTTCTTGACTGCTGCTTCCATGAGCATTGATTGTAGATCCAAGTAAAATGAAGTTCTTGACAACTTCAATATATTCTCCATTTACATATTTAGTGTGTGTCTTTTAAAATTTCAACATCTGGAAATGTTCATAAAGTCATCTTTTATTTCTAATTTCACTGATCATCTTTCTAAATGACAGTATTATCTGAAAGGTTTTTATGAGCCTTCTGAGTTTCAAAGGACAGCTTATTTGAAAAGATTATTGTATAGTGTTTTACCTAAGAGTGTGCTTATCATTTGTGTAGTGTATGTAGAACATGGTTCAAATGCATGACACATAAAGCTTTGCTTGTGGCCATGTGTTAGTACACATGATGGATTTTACTATTCCTATCATGGGCCGATTAAGATTGTTCGTATGACATAAGAACTAGTAATAACAAAGCACTTGAAATTAATACTTGGTAGAGAAAAGGATCTAATATGCTCCACCATTTGGAAGTTCATCATCCTTTTACATGGACATTTTACATCCTTTTATTTCTTTCATGCAATTCCATGGAGTCTTGACAAGAGTCCAAAGTTTAAAATGTTTCAAGTGAAGTGTGGAATGATAGAAAAAAATTAAGAATTGTAATTCCCATTTTACTCAGTTATCTTCAAATCTGCAACAGTTCTGAAGGCTTTTGCAGGATTGGGATGCATTTTTATTTAAAACCCTCTATCAAAAAAATCTTAATGTTGATCACAGGTGGGACTATCATATTTATAACTCAATTGTAATTCAGTTATTACTTTGGGGACAGAAAGTCCTCCGGGGACATCCACACATTTACATGATGTGTCCCAGTACTCACTTCTGTATTTGTAACTCTATTTCAACCAAGAGATGTGTAAAATCACAAATGACTGTTCAAGTCCCTGTTGGATGCAACTGAGAAACCTTATGAATTCCATTTTCCATTTATTAAAATTTAATGTTCTAATATTAATAGAGGCTGTGAACTAGGTTCTTGCTAAGATTTTCAGATGGGAATCTGAAATTGGACAAGACTTAGCTGGTACCCGGGAATATTTTGAAACTCAACAATCCTTTCATCTTTGTATCTCCATTCTGCATTCTTCACCATCACAAATGTCGTTGTTCTTCTCATGTCCTCTCTTGGTGAGCAGTGTTGGCATCTTATGAGGTTCTGCTTTCTGTTACCTCAGAGGAAAACAGTGTGGTACGCTCGTTCATGGCTTCAATCTCCACTATCAGCTTTGTATCATCACTTCTTGGTTGGACTACTGAAATAGCTCTTACTTGGCCTCCCTGAATCCAATCTTCCTTATTTCTAATTCATTCTCCAGGTTGCATCCAGAATGATCTTCCAGAAATGCGGATTTGTTCATATTTCTCACTTATAACTTCTCAGTGTCTTTCCAATGCTCTCGGAATAAAGTCCCAAATCCTTATCATGTTGATGAGATTTGTATTTGAGCTCTAGTCTGTTACATATGGCTGTGTGACATGCCTTTGTAACGTCTTCAACCCCTGCTGTTGAGTTGATTCCAACTCGTGCCGACCCAATGTGTGTCAGGGTGAAATTGTCCTCTTTAGAGCTTTCACTGACTGATTTTTCAGAAAACCTTTCCTCAATGCCTCTGGGTGGACTCCAAACACCATTATTTCTTTAGCAGCATGTTAACTGTTTGTACCACCCAGGGACTCCTGTAATGTCTTAGCTTCATTATATGAAAAAAAAAAAAAAATGTGTCTATAGCAGACACTTTGGGTTTTTACCCTCCATCTTCCGTAGTGCCTAAGGCACTGGATTGCTAACCAGAGGGCTGGTGGTTCAAACCCACCAGCCACTCCTTGGAACTGGTATTTAGCTATGTCTCGATCCAGCATG
>NW_006921889.1:3635896-3638913 GCF_000298275.1 Orycteropus afer afer
GACTCAGTGACACCACCACCACCACCAATGACATAAGGTTTAGCCTTGATATATGTTACCTTTCCTTATTGTGTTTTTAGGTTTAGAAAGACAATTCAAGTTAAAGAGCAAATATTTGCCAGTACTGTTTCAAACAAGAATAAAATGAGTAGTCTGCAAACCTTACCCAATATTTTCTTTTAATATGCTTGCTTAGTCTAATAATCCTCTTAAGCCTCCTTTTCCCCGTGGCCATTTATAGCTTAACTGTTCACTTTATTATATAAGATATTGGTTAATGCTATAGCTGTGATATCTCAATAATTATAAAATTGTCACAATATTTCCATATTTCTGTTACCAAGTCATCATGCTGTGGGGTAGAGAGAACCTATTGCTACTTTGTGAATATCCCAAATGAAGAATGGCAAGTTTTCAGAAACAGTAAAACCTGTGAAACCCAGAATCTTCATAAGGTGAAAACCTGTCAGAGAAGGAAAACGCAAATATTTTCCACTCAAATAAATAATAGACTATAATAATAATATAATAGATAAGACTGCATCTTATCAAAAGCAGAAATCTTGTAAGAGATCTGGAAAAATAAGGCACTCCTGGCAAGTTCTAGCTCTGCCATTTTACAGTGTATAAGACATATTGAAGAAGATCATTTTCAAATATTATTTATTCATTGAAGTAAGTATTTATTATGTTTTCACTATAAAGCATGATCTGGGGCTGCTGAATGTTCTAGAAGACATGCAAGACACTTCTAAAGGGTAGACTGCTTAGTATGGCAAAATGGTCCATCTTTGAAAATCACATGGTGTTCCTCAAGCATCTGTACACCGTTCATGGTGCCTAGCCCAGCAACTTTTATACAATAAGTCCTCAATACAGTCAATAAACACTTGTCGAATCATGGCCTATTACTGTTTTTTACAGCAATATGCATACATGTACACATATACTAATATTTGTTAAAAGAGTATAGGATCCTTTCATCTACTGAATTTGTAAATGGTGTTGGATGACCCTGAGTCCCAGTGTATCCTCGAGTTTACACATCTCTCCACTAATTGCATTGCCTGAAACTGTCTGAGAAGTGTCTTTTGTCCAGCTTTGCAGAATGCTCAGTCACTTGATGACACTGTCATATCTAATGGTTTGTAGGTGTGAGCGCTTGGTGACATTCTTTGTGATTGTACTTTCCTGGAAGGCCTGATGAAACCACACCGTTCAGCCAGGATTCGTGACCCTGTCAATACTTGTGAGAGTGCACTGAGACCCTGAGCTAATGATCTTTAACTTCCAAACACTTTCTGTAAAACATTTTCAGGATTCTGACAAGTAGTCTAACATGGAATGATTTTCTTTATTTCTTATTCTTGTGGATAATGATCTTGAGTATCTAGAATAAAAGCACTTTCTTTAATATTTAAAAGAAAAAAAAAATTTAAGCTTATTATTTGCACTTTCACGGCTATTCTTTTTCAAAGTGCACTTTCACCAGTGTGACATAGGAGTTGTCATATTATTTATTTATTTATACTATTACATGGTAAAATGGAGAGACTTCTAACCAAACTCCCTGAATCATAATGAATTTGACACAAAGAACAGGTTTAAACTGTGCTAGTCTGCTCCACAAATGTAAATGTTATCACTATTACTATTAAATACTATGGTTTAAATCCCTATAGCTTCTAGATACCACTGTAATGAAAAAATAAATCACTTTAATTAAAATATATATTTCCTGTTTTTTAATGGAAAGCAATACATCTTGTAAAAGACAAAATGCCTGGATTTTAAAATTGAAGAACAAGTGACCTTTTTAAAAAAACTATTGGAAATATATACAGCACAATATGCACCACTTTAACCATTCCTACATACACAATTCAGTGACTTTGATCCATTTGTCAAGTTGTGCAACCATTCTCATCCCGTTCTAGTTATCTAGTGCTGCTATGACAGAAATACCATAAATGGATGGCTTTAGCAAACAGAAGTTTCTTCTGTCACAGCGTGGGAGGCCAGAAGTCTGAATTCAGGGCACCAGCTCTGGGGGGTGAGATGGGGGTGTGGAGAGCTCTGGTGGCACGGTGCCTAAGGCATTCGACTGCCCTAGGGGAAGCGTTTCTCTCTCTGTTGGCTCACAGTTTAGGAGGATGATCCTTGTCTCCTTTAACCATCCGTGGGCCCAGCATTCCTTGAAGATCTCTATGTCTTTAGTCTTCCCCTGCCTCTAGGAGGTTCCCAGCACAAGGACCCTAGGTCCGAAGGTTACACTGTGCCTATGGCTCTTCTTTCTTGGTGGCAGTAGGTCCCTCTCATATCTGCTCACTTATTTAATCCTTTATAAATCTCAAAAGAGATTGACTCAAGATACAACCGAATCCTGTAGATTGCATCCTGCCTTGTTAACCTAACTGCCCCTAATCCTGCCTCATTACATCATAGAGGTGAGGATTTATAACACATGGGCTAATTACAGCAGATCACAAAATGGAGGATGAATACATAATATTGAGAATCATGTGCCATGCAAGTTGACATATCTTTACGGGGAACAGAACTCAATCCATAACACCCCCCTTCCCTGAATTGTTTCTTCTCCATTAACACAAATGCACTACCTCTATTTCAAATACCAGTAGGGTCACCCATGGTGGACAGGTTTCAGCAGAGCTTCCAGATTAAGACAGACTTGTAAGAAGGAAGGGGTCATGTACTTCTCAAAGAATTGGCCAGTGAAAATCTTATGAATGTTGATAATGTGCTAGTTGTTGTTGTTGTTAGGTGCTGTCAAGTTGGCTTCGACTCATAGTGAGCCTATGTACAACAGAACAAAGAATTATTCAGTTCTGTGCCAGCCTCACAATCCCTGCTATACCTAAGCCCATCATTGCAGTCATTGTGTCAATCCATCTCATTGAGGGTCTTCCCCTTTTTCATTGACCCTCCACTCTACCAGGGAGCTCTGGTAGCATAGTGGCTAAGGCATTTGACTGCTAACCAGAAGGCTGGCGGTT
>NW_006921889.1:3640988-3641491 GCF_000298275.1 Orycteropus afer afer
TTTAATAATCACATTACGTATTAATATTTTTCCACTGGTGTCAGCCATTCCATTGACAGATTATACAAAAAGAAAAGAAAAAGAGAAAGAAAGAAAAGGAAACTGGAAACCACAACACTGTCATAGCCGCAATTAAGAAAGTGCTTTTTTGGGAAAGGATCAAGATGATCTTGGGTGGGTTTAAGTAGGTTTTATTCCCTGAATACACATCAAAAAGGTTATTTTGAAAATTGATTTAAGGAAATGCCAGCCAAAATCGACTAATTTTCATTAGCTCTGAATTAAAAAAAAAGTAAAAAAGAAAAAAGTGGATATATGATTTTTATAGCAAAAGTTTAGCATTAAGTCACCAACATGCCAAGTGGAAACTAATACCCTTAATGGGAATAAAATGAGTGGTAAGGTCAAGAAATGGATGCACTCATTTTTTAACAAAGAGGAATTGACTGTTATTCTCAAATTTCTTTTAATTTCAATTAAGTTTTAAACAATAGGCAAAGAGC
>NW_006921889.1:3641700-3647882 GCF_000298275.1 Orycteropus afer afer
AAAAAAAAAAGAAAAAGAAAAAAATAAATAATTGGGACCAAACGGACTTCTCCAGAGAAAGCGTCTGTGCACTGCCAGAGAGGAAGTAGGAAATGACTTGGGGTGAGCTAGCTAAGCTGGAAAAATGAATTAGACACACTCCTAAACAGAATCAGAAAGCATTATAGTTAGAGAAGAAGGAGAAAGAGTATGTGAAAGGTTGTTTAGCCTTCACACCTGGGAAATGAAAAACATTTATGGATGTATATATAGTACCCCCTGACAGCTTGACGTTTCTTTTCAGTCATGTATACCTGAAAGGGGCATTGCCATTGAAAATATGCTATCATTGCTCCTATTGGCTCTACCTTTTTATTTTTATTTTTAATGAAAAAGGCACAGGATTCTAGAAACCAAAGTTAATGGACACAACTGAACATGCATTTCCCGCTTAAAAATCTGGGAAATAAAACGATAAAAGTAGCTCTGACCTCAGAGGCACTATCCTTTACAATATGCAGTCAAACTTGAGAGGCCAGGTCTACTATTAGGTATACGAAAACAGACATTGTTACAATTGAGCTGCAAGCTATATATTCTCAAATCACATCATTATTTTGTCAAGACATTGGAAGATAAGCTGAAAAAGCATTTTCCATCTCCCAGAAAAAGTAAAACTTCAAGCGATAGCTTCTGCTTTGCATCTTCATGCTGCTCAAGTACATTTGGTCATTTTGTGTCTTTTTTTTATGAATTAGGGTTTGAAAGCCAAAATCCCAATGCCAGCTAGGTATTCTCTCCTTTGGTGGACTCTGAGGTTCCCCTCTGCCTCCATATTTCGTTAGAATGATTACTAAGTTATTTGCTAAAGCACTTTGGGTATTTGCTTTTGTTGTGTACCTGTAGGTCAATTCTGACTTCTAGTGACCTCTATGACATGGTAGAACTGCCTCCGTAGGGCGGCTTTCTAGACTGTCATTTTCATGTCACTGTTGTCGTTAGGTGCCCATCGAGTCATCTCCCACTCACAGCAACCCTATCTATGTACAACAGAACGCAATACTGCCCTGCCCTGCGCCAGCCCAATGATGCTTGCTATACCTGAGTCCATCATTGTAGCCACTGTGTACATCCATCCTGTTGAGGGCCTTCCCCCTTTTTTGTTGGCCCTCTGCTTTATCAAGCATGATATCCTTCTTCAGGTAATGGTCCCTTCTGACAACATGAGCAAAGTAGGAGAGAAGAAGTCTCGCCAGTGTTGGTTCCAAGGAGCATTTTGGCTGCATTTCCTTCAGGACAGATTTGTTAGTCCTTTTAGTAGTCCATGGTATTTTCAGTATTCTCTGCCAGTATCATAACTCGAAAGCATCAACTCTTCTTTGGTCTTCCTTATTTATTGTCCAGCTCTCACATGCATATGAGGCGATTGAAAATACCATGGCTTGGATTAGGCGCATCTTAGTCTTCAAGGAGATATCTTTGCTCTTCAGCACTTGAAAGAGGTCTTTTGTAGCAGATTTGCCCAACGCTATATGTCATCTGATACCTTGACTGCTGTTTCCATCGGTGTTGATTGTGGAACCAAGTAATATGAATCTTTGACAACTTCAATCTTTTCTCCATTTATTGTGATGCTGCTTATTGGTCCAGTTGTGACAATTTTTGTTTTCTTTATGTTGCGATATAATCCATACTGCAGACTTTAGCCTTCAATCTTCATCAGTAAGTGCTTCAAGTCATCGTCACTTTCAGCAAGCAAAGTTATAATAATTGACTGTCTTTTTGAGCCGCTCTTTGAAATCTTCTGTTCAGCTCTTTTACCTTTTCATTTCTTCTATTTGTGTTACCTACTCTTCGCTCAAGGGCAAGATTCAGAGTCTCTTCTGACATCCATTTTGGTCTTTTCTTTCTTTCCTGTCTTTTAAATGACCTCTTGCTTTCTTCATGGGTGATGTTTTTGATGTCATCCTACAATTCCTCTAGTTTTTGATCATTGGTGTTCAATGCATCAAATCTATTTTTAGATGGTCTCTAAATTCAAGAGGGATATATTCAAGGTCGTATTTTGGCTCTCATGGACTTGTTTTAATTGTCTTCAACTTCAAATTGAACTTGCATATGAGTAGTTGATGGTGTGTTCCACAATCAGCTCCTGGCCTGGTTTTAGCTGAAGACATTGAGCTTTTCCATCACTTCTTGCCACAGATGTAGTCCATCTGATTCCTGTGTACTACATTTGGTGGAGTCCCCATGTATAGTTGCCATTTGTGTTGTTGAAAAGTGGTATTTGCAGTGAATAAATTATTGGTCTTGCCAAATTCTATCATGTTATCTCTAGTGTTATTTCTATCACCAAGGCCACATTTTCCAACTACAGATGATTCTTTTTGTTTTCAACTTTTGCATCCCAGTCACCAGTGATAAGCAACATATCTTGATTGCATGTTTGGTCAATTTCAGACTGCAGAAGTTGATAAATATCTTCAATTTCCTCACCTTTGGCTTTGGTGTTTGGTGCATAAATTTAAATAATAGTAGTATTAATTGGTCTTCCTTGTAGGGTATTATCCTATCACTGACAGCATTATACTTCAGGACAGATCTTGAAACATCCTTTGTGTGGAGAGTAGAACTTATTTACTATTGAGGGTCCTCTGGGTGGGTTTGAACAGACAACCTTTAGGTTAGTATCCAGCTTAATCATTTGTGCCACCCACAGGACTCTCTCCTGGACACTTTTTTTTTTTTTAAGGGAGGGTGTGTGGAATATAGCTAGCTTCTGTGTCATAGCTTTCTATTAAACTTGCATTTGTTTTCTTTACTTATACTTTCACAAAGAAGACTGTCCATTGTACATTTGATGCTTTGACATAAATTCTCATAAAATTCAGAAATTTCATCAATTTTTAAGCAAAATTGCTACATCTTCATGATTGTATGTCATTATAATTTTTTTCACCTCTGTTTCCTCCAGGGAGCTCTGGTAGCGTAATGGCTAAGGCACTTGACTGCTAACCAGAAGGCTGGTGGTTCAAACCCACCAGCCACTCCTCGGAAGGAAGATGGGGCAATCTACGTCCGTAGTGATACTGCCTTGGAAACCCAAGAAGGGGTCGCTATGAGTCGGGTCTGACTCGACAGCACATAACAAAAACAAAAAACGCAACTGTTTTCTCCACTGTCATTTTTACAAAAAAATTAAATAAAGTAATGCTGAGGTACAGTATATACATTTTTCAGTTCCTTTCATAGGTTATTTGTCATTAAATAGTTTTCAAAATTTTTTTTGTTCCTCACAACTCAGATTGAAAAATATTATCTAGTATTTACACATGTCTATGTTTACACTCTTTTAATTGTGAGTCAGATTTAACATGCAAGAAACCAGACTTTGGCCTGGTCATGACTCTCAGGTGGTAAAATATGTTATTTTTATGAAATAGCCTAGTGAGTGATGCAGGACTCCAAACACAATGGTTGACTGCACAAGTTTCAACACCATTGCTTTCAAAAAGCTTTTTGATCTGGTGCAGAACTTCTTAAGGATTAAAACAGCTCTGTGACATCCAAAGGTGTTCTGATGGTCAGCCAAAATTCCATGAGGATAGGATTATGCACCATAAACTTTATACTTCTTTCCGATGATTTTTGAATTCAGATTTTTATAAGTAGATTACATGTAGATTCCCTTTGTATTTATAATACATACTCTGAATGACTACAAAGAATTGTGCACTTTTGCATGAACTCCAGGGATCTGAAAGCTGGCTTGGTCAAATGACTTGCAAGAGTGCTCTGGTTATTAACATGCTTAATGTTGTAAGTCAGAAGAAATAAGGAAGCCAGCAGAAAAGCCTAAGCTTTCTTTGGAGACAGTACATTATATCTTATTTTAATTTGCTCCTTGGAGTCCTTGCACGCTACTGGTGATATAGGAAAGACAAGGTTACAAAAAGGTCTTTCGACTGTTTCTCCAAGGCGGAGGTTCTGCTTTATACTGAATTTTGTAAATTTAGGTTTTCTTAAATGCTTAAGTGTCTTATATTCACAAAAATATTTTATTTTCATTTACACTAAAAGTTTACAATATCCAACCTTAAACTTTTGGGGCCAGAAATGCTAAATAATTTATTCTCATCACCTTACTCCCCAGATTTTAGAAAGGTAGTACTGTTCATATACTGTATACAGTGAAATACTCTTAACAAGGTTGGGGAAGACCCTGTGATCAAACAGATGAATATTTTCCAGAAAATATGTCAATCTTTATAGTGGACAGGATAAATAGAGGCCATAAATCTTTACTTCAGGTTAGATTTTTGTCACCAAAATTTATTAAAAAGTCTATAGTTTTTCAGAGATTTTTGGATTTTGCAATTTAAGGATTGGAGATATGTACCATTTTTTTTCCCCTCTAAAATGGTAGACACTGTGAAGCTTTTAAAAATTATCAATAAAGAGAAGCATTGTAAGATTATTTTAAAATATTAAATTAAATGCTTATAAATATCTTTAAAACATTTGGAAGCATTCTGCCATTGTAGTGTTGTGGACATAAAGGCAGTGAAAACAAACAAAAATCAAACCCACTGCTATCGAGTCGATTCTGACTCATAGAGATCCCCATTGGGTTTCTGAGGTGGTAAGTCTTTGCAGAAGATTGCCCAGTCTTGCTTCCATGGAGTGGCTGGTGGGCTTGAATCACCAACCTTATGGTTAGCAGTCAGAAGCCTTAGGCACTGTGCTACCAGAGCTCCAAAGGCGGTAAAGTATTACTAATAACTAGTTTATATAGATACGCACATCTATCTATATTTGCTTCAGTTACAAAACTGAGATCATATTACATATTTAAAGTTTGAAAAGATATTATTGAAAATTTTGGATATTTGGTGTACTTGGGATATGCATAATCACATTCCTCTTCCAGCTCTTACAATTCCATGTCCTGTTTCTTACTCTAAGAACTTTTCTTCTGAATTTACTTCCTTTCTTTCTTGAATCATCAATTTCCACTTTTTGATTATTCACATCAACCTATGAGCTTGCTTTAGATTATATCATCTTAAAAAAGATTTGTGATAGGATTTAAATTTTTCAATTTCAGTTGAGTACTACAGCTAAAAAGGGGCTACATGACCATTGAATGCTAACCACATTGTGGTTATGAAAGGTCAGATTTGAAAACCATATTTAGAGACGACTTCTTTGAAAAGAGCGGCCATGTGCTATGAGTCTTCCTTCCATGCTAAGGTGGAGGAGGTAAGGTGGCTGTTCCTCACCTCAGGTCTGTGAAAGGGTCTTCAGTGAAGCCACTTGGATAGCATGAGGATGTTTCAGTGGACTCATGTGTTCAATCCCTCTCAGAGAAACTTAAAATGCAAAGATTAAATGATTCTGAAAACCAAAGAGAAGAAGTACTAATGCTGCCCAGGGTTTAACTGTAGTCCCAGGGTCTGTTTGGGCAAAGAATGAGTGTTTCTTGTGGATTGGCAGAAGACTATGAGTAGGAAAAGGCTGCTCTTGGGGTCATTGTGAATTTGACCTAATGAATCATTGTTGTTGTTGTTGTTAGGTGCTGTCAAGTTGGCTTCAACTCATAGCAATCCTATGTACAACAGAACGAAGCACTGCCTGGTCCTGTACCAGCCTCACAATCCTTGCTATACCTGAGCCCATTTTTGCAGCCACTGTGGCAATCCATCTCATTGAGGGACTTCTGCTTTTTCATTGACCCTCCACTTTACCAAGCATGATATCCTTTTCCAGGGAATGGTCCCTTGTGACAGCATGACAAAAAGTAGGTGAGAAAAAGTCTGGTCATACTCACTTCCAAGGAGCATTCCAGCTATACTTTTCCAGGACAGATTTATTAATTCTTCTGGCAGACCAATGTACTTTTAGTATTCTTTGCCAACATGACAACTCAAAAGCATCAACTCTTCTTCACTCTTCCTTATTCATTGTCCAGCTTTAACATGCATATGAGGTGATGGAAAACACCATAGCTTGGGTTAGGTGAAACTTAGTCTTCAAAGAGATATCCTTGCTCTTCAGCACTTTAAAGAGGTCTTTCAAGCACCTTTGCCCAAGGCAAAACGTCATCTGATTTCCTGACTGCTGCTTCCATTGGTGTTGATTGTGGAACCAAGTAATATGAAATCTTTGACAACTTCAATCTTTTCTCCATTTATCGTGATGCT
>NW_006921889.1:3648368-3649410 GCF_000298275.1 Orycteropus afer afer
AGCAATGATATCCCTAGTTCCACATCCTCTTCTGAATGCAGCTTGCATTTTTGGAAGTTCCTTGTCAATATACTGCTGCAACTGTTTTTGAATTATCTTCAGCAAGATTTTACTTGCATATGATATTAATGATATTGTTTCATAACTTTGGCATTCTATGGGATCACTTTTCTTTGTAATAGGTATAAATATGCATCTCTTCCAGTCAGTTGGCCACGTAGCTATTTTCTAAATTTCTTGGCATAGATGAGTAAGTGCCTCCAGTACAGCAATCATTTGTCAAAACATCTCAATGAGTATTTTGTCAATTTCTGAAGCCTTGTTTTTCACCAATTCATTCAGTGTGGCTTCAATTTCTTCTTCGTACCATCAGTTCTTGATTATACGCCACCTTCTGAGATGGGTGAACATTGACAAATTCTTTTTGGAGACTGTGCATTCATTCCATCTTCTTTCGATGTTTCCCACATCATTCAATATTTTACCCATAGAAGCTTTCAATATTGCAACTCAAGGCTTAAATTTTTTCTTCAGTTCTTTTAGCTTGATGAATGCTGAGTGTGTTCTTCTCTTTTGTTTTCTAACTCTAGGTCTTTGCACATTTCATTATAATAAACGAGTCTTCTTGAGTTGCTCTTTGAAATCTTCTGTTCAGCTCTTTTATCTTGTCATTTCTTCCATTTGCTACTCTCCACTCAAGAGCAAGCTTCAGAGTCTCTTATGACATCCTTTTGGTCTTTTCTTCCTTTCCTGTCTTTTTAATGACTTTTTGCTTTTTTCATGGATGATGTTCTTGATGTCATCCTACAATTTGTCTGTTTTATTTTGTCATTGGAGTTCAATACATCAAATCTATTCTTTAGATGGTCTCTATACACAGATGGAATATAATCAAGGTCATATTTTGGCTCCCATTGACTTGTTTTAATTGTCTTCAGCTTCAGCTTGAAATTTCATGTGAGCAATTGATGGTCTGGTCCAGAGTCAGCTCCTGGTCTTGTTTTGGCTGTAGATTTTGAGCTTCTCCATTGGGACTTTCCAC
>NW_006921889.1:3650006-3660072 GCF_000298275.1 Orycteropus afer afer
GGTGACTGTGTTTCCAAGAAAACCATGAAGTAATGGCACAAAAGAGATGACTTTAAACACTTTCAAACCAAAGAGCTCAAAGCCAGATTACCAAAGTAACAATCATGTAATAACTTTTCTTTCCTTATGCCTACGGCCTTTATTCAACCCTAGTGAGGATGAGAAAAAGTAGGCAGCATGGTTGGTGAGTGAGAAAGAGAAAAGGAACTCAGGTCATTTCCTAACATTTCTTGCATCATCCAGCACATTTACAAGGTGTTATTACTATGAGTTGAAATTGACTCGACGGCAGTGAGTTTGGTGTTTTTTTTTTTTTTAATTTCTATGAACATCACTGGATTTAAGATTAGCAGCCATTGATCTAAAAATTTTCATTAAACTCTAATTTATATGGAAATCTTTACTTTGAATGAAAGTGGACACTTTAATCTTACATGATATGGATGTTCAAATCACCAAACTGAGAGATCATGTTTTGTAGCTCAAGATTACTGAAGAAATTTGAATTTCCTGAGAATTATTAGAAAAATCATGGGATTATCCCAGTTTTCATTTAGGGAGAGGAGAAGAGCATAATCCTTTAATAGAGCTTAAACATAGACTGGAGATAAAAAAATTTGATCCTGACTCTTTTTGGTTAATGTAATGATTTCAAATTTTATCACTTGCCTCTATATTTTCTCCCAGTAGGTGCCCTGTTTATTTCTGGTTCCTTGTAGAACAAAACTCTGTTTCCTTGTAGCACAAATGCTTACCTAGACTCATTGCTTTGCCTTCCACATTTTTCGTTTATAATCCAATCCTTTCACAACTCTGGTTGTAGCTACCACTCCAGGGAAACTAGACTTCAGTAGTTCTAGTAAGCTTCCAGTTGCCAAATCCAATATTAGCTGTTTTCTGTTTCTTGAACCTCTCAGCAGTATCTGACCCAACTGATCACTCCCTTCTTTTGGATATAGTTTCTTTCAATTTCTGTGACACACACTGACCTTATTTTCTTTCTCTCCTGGTGACATTGTCTCAGTTTCTTTGTTGACTTGTCTCTATTCCTGACCTGTACATTAAAGTGGTCCAAGGCAAGGCTCTGGACTCTGTTTCTTCTCTATATCTCAGGTAACTTTTACTGGGTCTATTGTATTATGTGTTCTATAGGCTGTTGACACCCAGTTTTAATCACCAGCTCTGACTTTCCCCCTGAGCTGTCTACATGACATACTATTTGGGAGTCATTCAAATGGTACTCCACTCCAAAGTAAATATGTCCATAAAGTAGTTTTCCCTTGAATATATTCCACCTGTCCCTCCCATCCTTCTCTGCCTCATATCAAAAACCTGGGAATGGTTCTTTCCTTTCCCAGATCAAAAGACATCATTGTGTTATCTGTTTTGCCTTCAGTATTCATTGCGAGAGTGCTTTGCTCTTCTCTACCCACCAGCCTGGTGGCATAGTACTTAAGGCACTTGACTGCTAACTAGGAGGCTAGCGGTTCAAACCCCCTAGCCACTCCTCTGAAGGAAGGTTGGACAATCTACTTCCATAGTGATACTGCCTCAGAAACCCAAGAAGGGGTCGCTATGTGTCGGGTCCGACTCAACGGACATATAACAACAACAACAACGCCCACCAGCCACTCCATGGAAGAAAGACTTGGCAATCTACTTCTGTAAAGATTCAGTGCCTCAGAAACCCAATGGGGGTCTTTATGAGTCAGAATTGACTCTATGGCACTAAGTATGCGTTTTATCTTTACTTCAACAGTCTAGGTGAGAGGTTATTTATATTTTTAGATAATTCTGAAAGATGTATGAAAAATAGATAGTTGGTGATGAAAATGGAGGCTTCCTGTTATACTCTTACAGTGATCTGATCCCTGTCATCATCTTGAACCACATCTCCTTTGACTCACTGTGTTCCAGACACACTTGTCTCCTTCCTGTTTCTGACATTTGCCAAATGCATTCCTGACTCAATGTCTTCGCACTTCTTGCTACTCCTGTCTAGGCAACTTCTTGTTTAGTTATTGGCTTACTTGTTTATGGTTTCTTTTCTTGCTCCTCTAAATCAGAATGCAACATATGTTCTCTTTCCTGTTCACTGCTGTATTCTCAATAACTATGGAAGGCCATCTCATGGTACTTACCTGAAAATATTTGTTGATTGAATCAAAGATTGTAAGTATTTGAGGCTTACAATTTATATAGAAAAAAATCATTCTGTGATAGAAAGAGCACTGGGAGGCTGATGCCCACTCCTGAGGCTTGACTCAACTATTTTGGAAACTTGGTTAAAAAGTAAATAAAACTTCACATACAAGCATTCCCCAGATTATGAATGAATTTGTTTCTAAGTCTGTCCTTATGCTGAATTTATATCAAATTGCAACAGTTAGGTATAGTTCATATCTAACATTAGTTAGTCAAATGTTTGTCTTAGTAAGAATTAAACATAAAAAACATTAAAGAAACACTTCTAGATATATTAAAACATCTTTAACATAATAATGCAGTAATAATAATAATGACACTTTGATGCTCATCACAAAGTAGTGCTGTTTGTTATTATGAATCATTTACTTTTTATTTTGAACACTGATTTTTTAATATAATAGGCTTTTCAGAGGTTGGTTCATAGCTATGGGTGGTACTAAGTCTCATGTTCATAACCCGAGGACAGGCTGAATTTTTTTCCTGCCTCCCAAACATGCAGCTTCTCCTGATACCCATTATAGAAAAACAAATGACAGCTGACAGAAATGTAAAAAAAAAAAAAAAACAAAAAAAAGTAGAACCTGTATTTCCATACAGAGTTCAATGCAGCAAAATACACTTATAATTTCAAGCAAAGAGTGTCTCCCCAGTAATAGTGCCCTTTTGAAAATTTCACACCACAAGAAATCCATTACAGTAAATATCTGTTCCGGTATCTGCCCATTTAGCAATAATTCCTTTTTACATTTGATGCCTCTTCCATGATGAAGTGTCCTAGGGACCCTCCTCTCCTTTCCTCTGAGATTGCCACTGAGTTTAAGCTCTGACTCAGAGTACTCACTGTTGTCATGGTAGCCTAACTAATTTCGCTTATAATTTCACCCCATATTTTCCCACAACCTTTGAAAAGACTAAGCTAAATATGTGCCAAAGGCTATTTCTGACTTAATGTTGTAGGCATGGAAATATTTCTTTTCTTAGCCTCTTGAAAAATGTTAAATGGTTGTCTCAGTGTCATTGATTGAGGCTATTTGTTTATTCCCAGGGCTGAAAGTTAAGGCCATTCTATTTTGATGGAACTATTTATTTAAAACAAGCTCAAAATCAAAGCCATCTCATACAGTATTCAGGGAACACTGTTTAACTCAAGTAATCCCAAAGTAAATAATTTATTGGATTACTTGGTAGACTGAGAAGTGAAGGTAGGATTTAGATGTATTTGTTTTGCCTTTTTCTTTTTAATTATTCCTTAAATAAGTGCATATGTTGTGTGAGTTTAGAAGCCAAATATTACTGGGAAACAAAATAAAACGCTTGATCCTGGTACCACCTGGTTCCAAGAATGAACAGATCCCCTCCAGACCCATGTTGTACTGGCCTCTCTGCTACTCATGGCTGCTTGAAGGGCCACACTTTCATCTAAGAAAGCCATTTATGTGACTTCAGAAAAGCTATTCAAACTCTCTGGGCTTCAATTTCTTGTAAAACAAAAACTAGTCTCTCAGTTCCTTTCCAGGTCTAAAATTGAGTCATTTAATTTTTTTTTAAACTAACCTAAAATTATTACAGGCGTGAGCAGATAGAAGCACTGTAGCAAGGGCTCAGAGACCAAGAGGATTCCATGGTTGGTGAAAATGGTTAATGGTCTTGACTGCCAACTGAAATAGTGGGAGCTCAAGTTGATCCAGAGGTGCCTCAGAAGAAGGGCCTGGTGATCCCCTTCTGAACAACCAGCCATGAGCGCAGCTGTGCGCTGACACACATGAGATTTCAGTGAGCTGGGATCGACTAGACTGCAACTGACTGAGACTGCAACGCGAGCCTTTGCGCAATTCAAGAAATGGATGCACCCTCCCTTCTTTTTCATGTCACTCATTTGCTCCTTCTTAAGTTGACAAAAATGCCATTTTGTTTCATAATATTTTCATTTAAGTGTAACATTCCACGAATCTTGTACCAAAGGCATTGTACTGTGTGGCTGAAATAACCCAATACAAATATTTGTTCCTTTTTCTTTCCTTTTTAATGAGTTTATGGTTACTAATTTTTTTTTTTTTTTCCAATAAAAAATACCTCACCATAAGCCCTACTGCTCATGGGCCCGTGCTGGCTATATGTCATGCTTCCTTCACAACTTAGCTCATTTTGTTAAACTTTTAGCATGAGTCTCTGTGTGTATGTATGTGTGTTCATGTGAAGTCATGATCATTTCATTCGTAAGAGAATGGAATAAGCTAACCAATGAAAAATATTTAATATTAATAAAATATTAATTGTAAGAAAGTATATCTTGACCCTAAGCAATTGCCATCCTGTCAATTCCGAATGACAGCAACTTGATGGGTGTCAGAGTAGAAACATGCTCCAAAGAGTTTTCAACGGCTGTTATTTTTGAAGTAGATTTCCATGCCTTCCTTCTGAGGTGCTTCTGTGTAGATTCAAGCCTTTCAGTGAGCAGCCAGGTGCATTGAGTGTTTGTACTACACAGGGACTTATTAACCCTACTGTGAAAAAAAAAAAAAAAAACTGTCAGAAAGTGAAGCAGTTGTCAGTGAACAATTGGTACCCACTTGTGGGGAGGTTTTAAATATTTAATTAATTATCTGGATATAGAACATTTAATTAGATGAATTGCACAAAAGCATGAGCAGTTGCCGGTCTACCAATGCCAGAGTACGTCAACCAGGATACCCTTGGGAATGTGAAACAGGTAGTTTAGGTCAAATTAAAGGTGATAGAGTTATAGAGCTCATTATACAATAAGTAATGCATGATTAAAATATCATCAGATGGGTTTAAATGAATTTACGAGTGAAGATGCATTACATGTTAATAAAGGAAACCACGGGTATTTGAAATAGAGACTTGATCTAAGAAACACTTCTGCTGCTAACCTCAAATATTTTGAAGTTGACAACTTGCACAAAATGTACCCTGTTGTCACTCTAAGGGAAAGTGTCTCGGAGTAACTGGCTCATTAATTTGACCTATTATGCCATTTCTTATGTTATTACATTCCTATGACCTCTTTGAAGGCAAATTTGGCCTTGAAGCATCATAAGGTGAAAAAAAATTCAAAATTAATTGGAAGTTACCAAAGAGTGCTTTTATACATGCTTAGCAAATTTCTGGCTGATCACTGATAGAGCAGCGGCCGTCAGAATCTTTTGTCCCAGTGACACTGGCGAACGGGCAGAAAAGGGGTTTGGAAAATTGCTGCCAAAGGCAAGGTTTTCTCCCTAACTCTTTCCACCTTTCAACCAGACACAGAAAAATGTTAAGTTCAAATATTTAGACACTCTCAGGGGAAGGAATATAGACTTACTTATTCCTTAGAATCTCATGGGCCAGGCCTGATTAACTGGACACAATAGACGAGTAAAGTGTCTTTCAATACTTGTAAGCGAGTCAAAACTGACTCAGTCCAAGGCAAACAAATGCACATAGAGTAATGAAGGTCAAGCAACGTGCATTTCTATTTAAAAATATCACAATAATCTTAAAGGTGTACTCTCTTGAGTAGGTATGATCTAATGAGAAAGTAATTAGTTACCTAACTACAATGACTATGATTTAGGCAGGAGATGCATCACATTTTACTGGCAAATGAAATAGCATGGAACCGTTGTAATGTGGGGAGCTCTGTAGCGTAGTGCCTAAGGCACTTGACTGCTAACCAGAAGGCTGGCGGTTCAAACCCACCAGCCACTCCTTGGAAGGAAGATGGGACAATCTACTCTGTAGAGATACTGCCTCAGAAACCCAAGAAGGTGTCGCTATGAGTCGGGTCCCATTCGACGGCATATAATAACAACAACAACAACGTTGTAATGTGGGAATAGATCTATTTTGATGAAAAACACCAGTGAAGAAACTTTTTATTTTTTCTCCCTAGGAGGTGGACACTTGGTCGTGAGATAGTTGAATCCTTTGTCTTATTTGTTATGTCTGATCAATTAATACATGCTCTGCAACTGTAAGTGGAAGTTGTTCTGCCAATGTTGAGTCATTAGAAGGGTCAACCAGTTGTTTTTCTGTCTTTTCAGCATGACTGAATCTCTTTAATGACCAATTCATTGTGTGTGTTCAAGCATGTCACCTGAAAAGCTGTGATCTCTTTAATGAAGGCTCCATTAGTCTTTCAAGAATGTGAACATGTAAAGTTGAGAAACCAATTCAATAAGGTGTCTTCTTGAAAGAATGCCCCTCATGCTGTGAAGTACACTGACCAAAATATAGCTTCTTCATGCATGTTTAACTGAGCAGAATGGTTTTTGGAGTCACAGCAACTGACTCTGAGAAGAACACAGGCTCAGTTTTCTAAATAGCTTCCATTTTCATGAAATTATTAAAATGTTACTTTTCTCTCCACATTTGTAAAGAGCAGAACATTACTTCTCAGAACATAAGCTATTGCACACTCCTCTTTCTGCATTCTTTGAACCTTGGCAGCACACTAGCTCCAAGATTCCACAATCGTAGACAGTCACCCTGCTGTTGTGTGCAATGTAGTGCTTTATACAAATCTTTGTGGTGCCATTGGAAGTGACTCCCAGGAGACAAAGCCCGAGAATGACCTGAGTTTTACCTCTTTGTATAGCCACTCCTGCATTTCCTCTTTATAGTTCTAAACCTATTCAGAAGTCCTTCTGTTTGAGCTTCTAAAATTTAGCCTATCCTCTGCTGAATCTAGAGAGAAAAAGATGTAATTAGAATATATGGATTGCCCTTGCTTGGCACATTAACACAGTAATAGGAAATAGGAGTTTTTCAATACGAGAAATAGGTTTTTGCTCTTATTTTCCATATTTAAAAATAATGCAATATATCAGGAATTAATTTTAGGATGGTCAAGTGTAATTCATCACCATTAAGTCACTCTTACCAAGGAAAATAACTCGATATACTTTCCATATAATAAAAGGGGAAAGAAAGTATATTTCATTGTAACATAGAAATACAATTTTGAGCCCCCAGTATAATTGGATTAGTGATATAGGAAGGCTTCTCATAAAAGGGTTTTATTGTACTTTCTCCTAAAGTTGCATAGAAAGTATTAACTTCTGTAAAGACACTTACCTAAAACCATCCAAAGGCTTACTTGTTTCTCTGAGTATATCACATAGAGTCCATTGAATATGCCCATTTCAGAGATTTCTATTCTAGTGCTATTTTTAAACTAAAACAAACAAACAAACAAACAAAAACCAACTCACTGCCGTTGAGTCAGATCTGACTCAGTGACCTCTCCTTGGGTTTCTGAGGCAGTATCACTACAGAAGTAGATGGTCCAGTCTTCCTTCTGAGGAATGGCTGGTGGGTTTCAACTTCCAGCCTCTGGTTAGCAGTCAAATGCCTTAGGCACCACGCCACCAGAGCACCCAGTTAGATATGTGGCTACTGATTATTTGACAAGAACTCGAGCTAGCAAAGAGTTTGGTAAGTGAAGAACTGGTCTACTATTTTTCCAAGTTGGAAAGTATTGAAGCTAATGGTTTTTATTATATGCCAAGTAGAAATGCTATAAAAAATACTAGGGTCTCACTTTAGATGAACACGTTGAATGAGGACATGTCTGGTCATGCCTGAAACCCTGCAGGGCACTCCCCTCTTTGTGTAGATGGACAGAGGAAGCTGCCTGGGAGAGAAGGCTTTCTGAGGAAAGGAGGAAGGCAGTGAAGCTTGACCCAGTAACAAAGACTTAATCTTCAGAAGGAAGCAGGGATTTTAAATTCAACATGGAGTCTTGTTTGTAGCTCAGATTTGTCTTCCAGTCTAGCCCCCTGTGGGGCTAGACTTCCTGTTGATTCTGAGTCAGTGAAGTGTGTGTGGAATGAGACAGAGTGGGTGTGAGAGGAAGGAGATCTTTAAATAAAAACTTGAAGAACGGATTGATTAGGGATTGTCTCAAACTCTGTTTTGGTACTATCACCAACAGGTGGAACATAAATAGTGGAAGAGGATTATCTGCCCATTTGCAAAAAAAAAAAAAGTAAAAAAAAAATTGCTGTTTTGACTGACCAGTCTAAAGTTCGTTCATCTGTAGTGCTGGAGATTGGGAGACAAAGTAGAACATGAAATACCTCCGCAGAAATGCATCACTGTGTTCTGGGATTTAGGGGAAGAGACCACCAGGAGTGGAGTGGGGATGGGGAACAAGATAAAGTGAGCAGATGAGGCCACCTGTACTAAGATTAACTTTGTAAAGCAAAATCCTTAATTGCTCTTTTCCATATTTACGTTGCTCAAATGAGCGTTAACCACTTGCCCCCTTTTGTGTTTAATGGGTCTTTCTTTTTTTAAAATTGTGATTTGGGTGAAAGTTTGCAGTGCAAATTCATTTTCCTTCCAGCAGTTCATACACATTTTGTTTTATTACATTGATTGCAATCTCCATAATATAACAGCTCTCTTCCCATGTCTTTCCTATAGTTACCTATTTCCTGTGTCCTTTTCGTATGCATCCCTGCTCTCTGAGCTACCTCCCTGTACAAATGTTGCCCTTCTGATCTCCCATGATTGATTGTTCTAAGGAGTGTATGTACTTGGTGTAGACATTTGCCTTATATGCCTGTTGTTTGGCTGGAAGCCAAGGGAGTAAGTTCAGTTCTACATCTGAAGGGTGACTAGAGGCCAGAGTCTCAGGGGTTTCACCAGTTTCTATCAGATGAGTAAGCCTTTTTTGTTTTTTATGATTTTGAGTTTTGTTCCACATTTTTATCTCAGTCTATCCAGGATCTCCTGCACTGAACCCTTCCCAAGTGGTTGACAGTGGTAGCTGGGTACCATCTAGTTTTTGTCTCATGGTCATATAGGCTGATGTTTGCATGGTTCACTAATCCCTTGGACTAGTTGTTTCCATGAATTTTTGGTTTTCTTCATTCTTCTTTGCTCCAGATAAGAGGAGACAAATTGTTGCATCTAGATGCTGCTTGCAAGCTTATAAGACCCCAGTTGCTACTAAATGAAGTAGGATGTAGAACAATGTTTTTGTGTAGTATGTTATGCCAATTGAGCTTGATTTCCAACAGGTCCAACAACTTGCTTTCTCAGAATGGTTGGCTGTGATTAAGAAGTTATTACAACTTTGCCCCCTGTTAGCTCTCTATATATGTTCATTCTTACAGGAAATAGAAATACATATGTAGAAATATTGTCTGCCAACCTTATATATGGTCATGGGTATGTTCCCTTTTGCCTGGATGTTCCTGATCATTCAGCCTGTCTACAGTATGTCTCTACCTATACATTAATGTTTGTTATTTCTGATAATGCAGTATTGCATATATAACAGTGCTTATCTTTGTTGTCTGGACCTCTGGTGCACCTCTCTGTGTCTTCCTTTTCCTTAGCATTACTGTGTTGGTCACTCACTTTTGGTATGTTACCTTTCCCTTCACCCAAATCAATGCTTGTCTCTTAACTATCTAGCAAGTTTCCCTTCCTTCCCCTCCCATCCCCAGTAACCAACAAATCCACATAAAAACCTTTCCTTGACTTTTTATAATAATGGACTAATACAATATATGTCCTTCTGTGATTGACTTATTTCACTCAGCATATTGTCCTCCAAGTTCATCTGTGTTATCCATTGTTTCACAGAATCTACATTATTCTTTAGTGTTGCAGAATATTCCACTGTGTGTATGTACTATAGTTTGGTTATCCATGCCTCCATGGATGGGGACTTAGGTTGTTTCCATCTTTTTGCTCTTGTGCTGCGATGAATGTGTGCATTTATCTATTTGTGTCCTGGTTCTCGCTTCTTTAGGATACATACATAGTAAAGGGATTGCTGGATAAAATGGCATTTCTAGTTCCAACTTTTTTAAGGAATCACCATATTGATTTTCACAGT
>NW_006921889.1:3660511-3661496 GCF_000298275.1 Orycteropus afer afer
CTCGGAAACCCAAGGAGGGGTCGCTATGAGTCGGGGCCGACTCGACGGCACATAACAACAACAACAATGGCTAATGATTGTGATACTTCTACACATATTTGTTGACCACCTGAATATCTTCTTTGGTAAAGTGTCTGTGTATATTTTCTACCCATTTTTAAATTGAGTTGCTTGTCTTTTTAATGTTGAGGTGTTGGAGTTTTCTATAAATTTTAGAGATAAGACCCTTTTCAGATATGTAGTTGCTGAATATTTTTACCCAACTGATAGTTTCTCTTTTGGAGAAGTCTTTTGAAGCAGGTGAAATTTTAATTTTTAGAAGGTCCCAATCATCCAGTTTCTCTTGTGCTGTTTGTGCATTTTGGGATGTGCTTGATAGTCTATTTATGCCATATATTAGGGCCCCTAAGTTTTCCCTTATTTTTTCTTTGATGAATTTTATAGTTTTAGGTTTCACATCTAAGTCTTTGATCCATCTGGAGTTAGTATTTGTGTGTGGTGTGAGGTATGGATCTAGTTTTATTTTTCTGCAAATGGATATCCAGTTTTGCCAGTACCATTTGTTAAAGAGACTGTCTCTTCCCCTTTGAATGGATTTCTGCCCTTTGTCAAAGATCAGCTAACCATAGGTGGATGGATCTTTTCCTGGGTTGTCAATTCTGTTTCACTGGTGCATGTGTCAGTTGTTATATTAATACCAGGCTGTTTTGATGACTCTGGCTGTGTAGTAGGTTTTGAGATGTGGGAGTGTGAGACTTCCTACATTTTTATTCTCCTTCAGTTCTTGTTGTTGTTGTTATGTGCCATTGAGTCGTCTCCGACTCATAGTGACCCCTCCTTGGATGTCCGAGGCAGTATCTACTGAAGTAGAGTGACCAATCTTCCTTCTGAGGAGTGGCTGGTGGGTTTGAACCTCCAACCTTCTGGTTAGCAGGGCTTATCTGAGGTCTCTTTCCTTTCCATATAAATTTAGTGTTATTTTTCC
>NW_006921889.1:3661942-3667371 GCF_000298275.1 Orycteropus afer afer
AAGGAGTGGCTGGTGGGTATAGGATCATATCACCTGCAAATAGGGACAGTTTTACTTCTTCTTTACTAATATGGATGCCTTTGAATTCCCTTTCTTGCCTTATGGCCCTGGCTAGGACTTCCAGTACAATGTTGAATAGAAGTGGTGATAGAGGGCATCTTTATCTGGTTTCTGTTTGCAAGGGTATTGCTTTCAGTCTCTATTGAGAATAATGTTGGTTGTTGGTTTTGCATATATGCCCTTTATTGTGTTGAGGAATTTCCCTCTATTCTTATTTCTCTGAGAGTTTTCATCAGGAATTTGTGCTGGGTTTTATCAAATGCCTTTTTTGCATTTATTGATATGATCATGTGTTTCTTTTCCTTTATTTCACTTATGTGATGTTGGTTGGTTTTCTAATGTTGAACCATCCATCATTCCTGTTATGAATCCCTCTTGGTCATGATGTACTATTTTTTTTGATATGTTGTTGGAGTCTACTGGCTAGGATTTTGTTGGAGATTTTTACATCCATATTCATGAGGGATATTCGTTTGTAGTTTTCCTTTCTAGTGGTGTCTTTGCCTGCTTTTGGTATCAGGGTTATGCTTGTTTCATAAAATGAATTTGAGAGGATTCCATCCTTTTCTATGTTCTGGAATACTTTGACTAGTATTGGTGTCAGCTCTTCTCTGACTTTTTGGTAGAATTTTCTAGTGACACTGTCTGGGCCAGGACTTTTTGTTGTTGTTGGTAATATTTTTATGACCCGTTCAATTTCTTTTGTTACAAGTCTCTTCAAATTCTCTACCTCAGTCTGTGTTAGATTAAGTAAGAAGTATATTTCTGGAAATCTGTCCATTTCTTTTAGGTTTTCAAATTCGTTGGTGTACAGTTCTTCATAATATCCTGATATTACCCATTTTATTACAGTTGATTCTGTTGTGATGTTGCCCATTTCATTTCTTATTCATGTTATTTGCATCTTCTCCTTCTGTTTGTTTGTTAAGTTTTGCAGTGGTTTGTCAGTTTTATTGTCTTTTCAAAGAACACACTCTTAACCTTGTTGATTTTTTCTATTATCTTTCTATTTCCTGTTTCATTTATTTCTATTCAAGTCTTTATTATATCTTTTCTTCTAGTGACTGTAGGCTTTTTCTCTAATTGTTGGAGATGTCGGGGTAAGGTGTTAATTTTTATTCTTTCTTATTTTTTTGATGTGTGCATTTATTGCTATAAGTTGCCCTTGGGTCACTGCTTTTGCTGTATCTCAAAGATTTTGGCATGTTGTGTTTTCAAACTCATTTGATTTGAGGAAATTTTCAATATCCTTTTTATTTCTTCTATTACCAAGTCATTTTTGAGTCTGGTATTATTAAGTTTCCATGTATTTGCTCTTTTTCCTTTGGTCATTCTAGTGTTGATTTCTGATTTTATAGCACTGTGATCTGAGAAGATGATTCACAGTATTTCAAAGTTTTTAATTCTTGGTGAACTACCGTAAGATCTATCCCAGAGAATGTTACATATGTTCTGGAAAAGAATGTATATTTTGCTGTTGTTGGGTGAAGTGCTCTCTAGAAGTCTATAAGGTCAAGTTTGTTGACTGCAATGTTTAATTCTTCTGTGTCTTTGTTGAGTTTCTTTCCAGTTGTTCTATCTTTCATTGAAAATTGTGTATTACAGTCTCCTACTATGACTGTATAGTCATCTATTTGCCTTTTCAATTTTGTTAAAGTCTGGTTTATGTATTTTGGGGCTCTTTCATTGAGTGCATAGATATTAATTATGGTTATTTTTTCTTGTTCAATTGATACTTTAATCATTATATAATGTCCTTCCTGTATGTTATTAACATTTTTGTCTTAAAATCTATTTTATCAGAAATTAATATTGCCACTCCTGCTCTTTTTTGATTGTCACTTGCTTGATGTATCTTTTTGCAACCTTTAATTTTTAGTCTTTTTTTTGTCTTTCTGTCTAAGGTGAGTTTCTTGTAGACAGCATATTGATGGGTCATGTTTTCTTATTCAGTCTGCAATTCTCTGTCTCTTGAGTGGTGCATTTAATCCATTTACATTCAGTGTAATTATCAACAAGTATGAATTTGCAGCTGTCATTTTGCTACGTGTGTTTTTGTGGCATTGCTGAGTCCTTTGTTCCATATAATTTTCTGTGCTGAGCTCTTTTTGTTTATGAATCATGTAGTCATCTTCTTCATTGCTATTGTTTTAGTATTTGCTAAATATGTGTACCCTTTCTTTTTTAATTTTGATATAAACGTTTCTTTGAGGTTACCCAGTGAGTTTTATTTTCTTCCCAAGTTTAGAACAGTCTGTTCTAACTCACAGTTGTTTTGATTTCCTCTCCATTTGGAAGTTCTGTTCCTACACTATTTTTTTTACCTCTTTTTTGGTTTGCAGCTGTCCTCATTTACAAATTGATGTCTCTGGTTCTGTTTAGAGTCTTGTAAGTCTTGTAAGTCTTACGTTACTTTGAATACTTCTGTAACTGGGTAGTTTCTAGGTTATGTTGCCATGTGTGTTAAACATAGGTTGTTGTCTGCTGTTTTTGCTTCTCTGTCCTAATGACTCCCTTTGGCATCTTTTGTAAGGTTTGTCTTGTTTCAACAAATTTTTTTTAAGTTCTGTTTACCTGAAAATGTCCTAATTTCACCATCATATTTGAGAGACCTTGTTGCTAGGTATTTAATTTGTTGGCAATTTTTTCTTTCTGGGTTTTATATACATCATCCCATTGCCTTCTTGCTTGGATGGTTTCTGCTGAGAAATCAGAGCTTAGTCTTATTAGTTGCCATTTGTAGGTTACCTTTGTTTTACGGGTGCTGCTTCCAGCATTCATTCTTTGACTTTGTTTTTGGTGAGTTTGATTATGATATGTCTTGGTGCTTTTCTTTTGGGGTCTATCCTGCTTGTGGTTCATTGAACTTCTAGTATGGATATCTTCTCATCTTTCATCACATTAGGGAAATTCTCTTCCAACAAATCTTTGACAATTATCTCTGTGATTTCATATGTCTTTTCCTGTCCTAGAATTCTAATTACACATAAGTTATTCCTCTTGATGGTATACCACATGAATCTTAGGTTTTCTTCATTTTGTTTTGATCTTTTTTCTGATTGATCCTTTGACAAAGTTGTTGTTGTGTTGTTGTTATGTGCTGTTGAGTTGGACCTGACTCATAGTGACCCCTCCTTGGGTTTCCAAGGCAGTATCACTACAGAAGTAGCTTGCCCAACCTTCCTTCCAAAGAGTGGCTGGTGGGTTTGAACCACAGCCTTCTGGTTAGCAGTCAAGTGCCTAAGGCACTACACTAGTACTGAGGTATTTATCATCAATCTCACTAATTCTGTCTTCCATTGATTTGATTTTATTCCATTGCCTATTCAATATGTTATCTATTTCTGATATCTTAATGTTAATCTTCTGGATTCTATTAGTTTTTTAGTATGGTTTCTAATCTTTCATTTATTTTGTCAGTTTGTTCTTGTTTTGGTTTTCTTGTGGTGCACTAACAGAAATACCACAGGCTTGAACAAAAATGGATTTATTTTTTTACAGTTTAGGAGGCTAGAAGTTTAAGTTCAAAGAACCAGCTCTAGGAGCTGGGTGAAGTCTCCTTGACCTTGGGTTTCAGTTCTGCCTCTTGCTCCCAGGCCACTGGGGTTGAAGATGTCTCTTAACTCAGGTAACTGTTGGCTGCTGAGGCTGACAAACCCAAGGTTGACAGTCCCAAAATTATCAAGCAACATGGCAGGCCAGTAGTTAAAGAGTCCCATGATCAGAAGACAACATGGCAGACCATTGATGACTTGGCAAAATGTAAGATCCAGATGTGCCAAGAAGCTCAGAGACCTTTCTCAAAACTTCTTATATACTGGAAGCACACCACATCCTTAAGGCAGCTACTTAGCTGCTCACAGTAGTTCCCACCATGGAGTTGATTCCCAGTCTCATCATGGGGAATCACTACATCTAGTTCCTCAACCACTCAAAACCAGGCCCAGTCATGTTGACACATAACTTTAACTACCAAAGTTCTTGTTTTATTTTCCTAAAGTGTTCTAGAGTTTTGCCTGTTTTCCTTAATTTCCTTAACTGATTACTAGGTAAATTTATATACAGGTAGTTTCTGATGTAAGAAGGAGGTCCATTCTGACGACTCCATCATAAATTGGTTCTGACATATGTAGAATCCTTGTTTTTTACTTTTTTAAAGTTTTAATTATTATTGATGTTTATCAATAATATCTTTATAAAGCCAGTCTTTATTTGCCTTTAGGGGTTGGCAAGAGAAAGATAACATCAGCACATTATGCATTGCAGCATTTTGTGTAGTGTGGTTGTTGTTAGGTGTCATCAAATCATCTCTGACTCATAGTGACCATGTGCATGGCAGAATGAAACATTGCCTGGTCCTATGCCAGCTCCATGATCCCTGCTATAGCTGAGCCCATTGTTGTAGCCACTGTGTCAATCCATCTGGTTGAGGGCTTTCTCCTCTTTCATTGACCTTCCCCTTTATCAAACATGACATCTTTCTCCAGGGAATGGTCTCTTTTTACAACATGACCATAGTAGGTAAGATGAAGTCTGGCGATTCTTGCTTCCAAGGAGCATTCCGGGTGCACTTCTTCCAGGAGAGACTTGTTAATTCTTTAAGAAGTCCATGGTACTCTCAGCATTCTTCGCCATCACCACATCTCAAATGCATCGACTCTTCTTAAGTCTTCCTTATTCTTTGTCCAACTCTCACATGCATATGAGGCAATGGATAATACCATGGCTTGTGTCAGGTGCACCTTAGTCCTCAAGGAGATATCTTTGCTCTTCAGCACTTGAAAGGTCTTTTGCAGCAGATTTGCCCAGTGCTATACGTCGTCTGATACCTTGACCACTGCTTCCATTGGTGTTGACTGTAGAACCAAGTAATATGAAGTCTTTTTTTTTAAATTATGATTTGGGTGAAAGTTTACAGAGCAAATTCACTTTCCATACAGTAGTTCACATATACTTTGTCTCATGACATTGACTACAATTTACCCCAATGCAACAGCTTCCCTCCCACTTCCTCCCAATAGTACCTCTTCCCTGTGTCCATCCTTCCAGTGCACTCCTGCTCCCTGAGCTGTCTTCCTGTGCATAAATAGCCCTTCTTTCTCCCATGATTGTTCTCTCCAAGGAGTGTATCTACCTCAGGTAGATGTTCAACTCATGTCTGTCTTTTGTTTGGCTGGAAGCCACAGGTGTGTGTTCAATTCCAGACCTCAAGGGCAGCTAGGGGACATAACCTCAGTGGTTCCACCAGGCTCTATCGGACCAGCAAACCTGGTTTACTGCCCCTCCCCCCTTTTTTCAAATGATTCTGAGTTTTGTTCCACATTGTTCTTCCTCTCTATATAGAATCTCCTACCTAGATCCTCTTCCAA
>NW_006921889.1:3668516-3670715 GCF_000298275.1 Orycteropus afer afer
GCTAGTTTTTGTTGTATTGTTATTTATGTATTCTCTGCCATTATCACCTATGCAAAGATTATAAAGTCCTGTTGGCCATGAAATGGGACAGGGTAGCAATGGGGTGGTCAGAATGCCCTTTTACAAAATTTTTGTTTGAAGTTATACTCCTGGAAGATGTAGAGAAAATGTAGAAATCTGGAGTTGTTTGTGGAACTACCTGCCAGGCTTTCCAACAAATTCTATCTATTTAAAGGAGGTTTCCCCTTCTCTTCTCCTCTTCATGTGCGTTATCTCCTCAATCTCAAGTGAGCAATTATGCAGTAAACTGGATTATTTAGTCATCAAATCTCCTTTATTTTAAATTATAGATAGAAGATCAACCTTTTCTTAATTAACTTCAGTTATTGAAGATCCAATTATAAAGAACAGGTGGAAGAAATTTTTCTTAAGAACAGTTAGATGGACAGGGAGCTGAAATTAGTATTTTAGATTACTGAGATAATGATTGAAATCATCACAGCACAGTTGAGAAAAACCAGAGGTTGCCATTTGGTGTTTTAAGATGGATTTCTTCAAGATATTGCTAGTTTCCATAGTCTCAGCCTGTTTTCAAGTTACTACTAGGAACAAGCCAAAAGCAATCGATCAAGCTGGAATTGATAAGAAATATATAGTATTTATGAAATTTCATCAAGTGAGTACTGGAAAAAAGACACATAGAATATTTTGCCTTTTCTAAAAGCTTGTTTTAAGGAAATTATGTACATCATGGCCTAAGGAAGCTTAGCTACATTCCTTTTTGGGATAAAAAGCTATATTAACACAATGTTGATGCTATGGAAACCCATAGAGAAGAAATGGTGATTAAAATTAATTCCAGTTACTATCAAAGTGAAAGGCAGCTAGCCAAAGTAGGGGCAAAATTAAGTATACGCCTTAAGGAAAAGTGGTTTTAGACTATAAAATTGTAAGTCAAGAAGAGGAGGGAATTGGAATGATTTATTTAACTCAGTAATGAAACTTAAATGTAATCTAAATAATGGATTCTGAAGTAACCTAAGGTGCAAAATTCTCCAACTGTGAACATTTAACTGTCAGTGAATTTCAATTTATAGCAAAATGGTATATCTCCATATATTGACATAAAAGCTGTTCACATATAAAGAAATTTCCAGAGCACATGTTATTGTTGCTAGCTGACATCAAGTTCATTCCTACACGGGGATACTCTACATACAACAGAATGAAACATTGACTGGTCCAGTGCCGTCCTCACAATCATTGCTGTTTCAACTCAATGTATCAGCCACTGTGTCACTCCATCTTATTGAGGGTCCTCCTCTTTTTCACTGACCCTCTACTTTACCAAGCATGATGTCCCTCTCCAGAGACTGCTCCATCCTGATAACATGTCCAAAGCATGTAAGATGATCTCATGTAAGGTAGAATCATACCTTCTAAGGAGCATTCTGGCTGTATTTCTTCCCAGACAGATTTATTTGTTATTTTGTAAGTCTGTGGTACATTCAATATTCTTCATGAACACCATGAATCAAAGACATCAATTTTTCTTCTGTCTTCCTTATTCATTGTCCAGCTTTCAACATGCACATGAGAAGATTGAAAATACCATGGCTTGGTTCACAGGTGCACCTTGCTCCTCACAGTGGTATCTTTGTTGTTTAATACTTTACAGAGGCTTTTGCAGCAGATTTGCCTGGGGCAATACATTGTTAGATTTTTTTTTTTACTGCTGCTTTGATGGGCAATGATTATGGATCCAAGTAAAATAAAATCCTTAATAACTTGAATATTTCCTCCATTTATCATAATGTCGCTTCTTGGACCAGTTGTGAGAACTTTCGTTTTATGGTGATGTGTAATCCATATAGGAGCTCTGGTGGCATAGTGCCTAAGGCATTTGACTGCTAACCAGAAAATTGGTTGTTCAAACCCACTCGCCACTCCTCAGAAGGAAAAATTGGGCAATCTACTTCCTTAGTGATACTGCCTCAGAAACCCAAGGAGGGGTTGGTATGAGTTGGGTACGACTCAACAGAACATAACAACAACAACAGTAATCCATATTAGAGGCTGTAGTATTTGATCAACATCAATAATTACTTGAAGTCTTCCTGGCTTTCAGTAAGCAAGGTTGTGTCATTTATATATTGCAGGTTGCTAATGAGATGTTCTCCAATCCTGATGGTGTATTCC
>NW_006921889.1:3671520-3672137 GCF_000298275.1 Orycteropus afer afer
GAGTGGCTGATGGGTTTGAACCACCAGCCTTCTGGTTAACAGTCAAGTGCCTTAGGCACTATGCTACCAGAGCTCCTATTAATTAATATTAATGACATTGTTCTCTAATTTCTGAATTCTATTGGATCACCTTTCTTTAGAGTGGGCACAAATATGGATCTTTTCCAGTGAGTTGACCAAGTAGCTATCTTCCAAATTTCTTAGCATAGATGAATGAGTGCATTTCATCCATTTGTTGAAACATCTCAAATGGTATTCTGTCAATTCCTGGAGTCTTGATTTCTGCCACTGCCTTCACTGAAGGTTGGGACTTCTGTCTTCAATACCATTAGTTCTTGATTAT
Organism: Orycteropus afer afer; assembly: GCF_000298275.1. Taxonomy (NCBI): domain Eukaryota; kingdom Metazoa; phylum Chordata; class Mammalia; order Tubulidentata; family Orycteropodidae; genus Orycteropus; species Orycteropus afer. The sequence continues at coordinate 3,671,864 of NW_006921889.1, forward strand.
ATGCTAGTGGTGTAGTACATTCCGTAGTGTGGCTTTTCTAGCCATGTCTTTGTAAACTCCTTGGTGGAACGTGCTGTGAGCAACTGAGTAGCTCCTGATTGTTAAAGTTATCCACCTAGAGTATTTCTGTTGGGAGCAGCACAGAGTAATTTTCTGGGAAGTTTGCTCTCCCAGGTGTATAGAATTCTGATGGGATTAGTTAATGGTCACTTTGCCAGGCTCAAAAGGACTCCTCCTAGAGTCAGAATGAATCTCTCACTGCTGGCTGAGAGAT
>NW_006921889.1:3672466-3673060 GCF_000298275.1 Orycteropus afer afer
TTTTTTTTTTTTTCTTTTCCTTTTTTGATGCTTCCTATATCCTTTGATATTTTACCTATAGAATCCTTAGATATTTCAACTTGATGCTTAAATTTACTTTAGTTTTCTCAGCTTGAAAAATACTAAGCTTGTTCATCTCTTTTGGTTTCTAACTCCAGGTATCTTTACACTACATTATAATATTTACTTTGTCTTCTTGAGCTGCCCTTTGAAATATGTTTAGCTCTTTTGCTTCATCATTTCTTCCATTTGTTTCAGCTATTTTATGCTGAATAGTCAGCTTCACAGTCTTTCCTGTCATCCATTTTGAGCTTTTCTTTCTTCCCTGTCTTTCTAATGATGTTTTGCTTTCTTCTTATGAGATGTCCTTAATGTCATCACAGGAGCCCTGGTAGTAGTAGTGCCCAAGTTATTTGGTTGCTAACCAGAAGGCTGGTGGTTCTAACCCACCAGTCTCTCCTTGAAAGGAAGATTGGGCAATCTACTTCCGTAGAGATACTGCCTTGGAAACCCAAGAAGAGGTCACTATGAGTTAGAAAACAACTCAATGGCAGTGAGTTAGTGTCATCGTGCAACTAGTCTGGTCTTTCAATC
>NW_006921889.1:3678535-3682692 GCF_000298275.1 Orycteropus afer afer
GAAGTTCTCATGGTGAGTGGGGTCACAAATCTTTGAAAGCCACCAAAGAGTATGGGATTGTGTTGGACTTGGTTCATCTAATGTAAAATGAAGAATAATTTACAGAGAGAACTTTCCCAAGGGCAAAATAAGGGTAAAGTGAAATTATCACTGAACTCTGTCAAGTGACAACTGCTAAAATACAAAAGATAAGGTGTCCAACTTTATGATTCATAATTCCCTCATATGCTAACTCATAGGCTTTGACCACTGATAAGTCATAAATTGTTTAATAGTGCTTTGATCTCCTCAACCAGAAGTTAAGTACCTTGAAGTAGTAGATGTCATATAATTCTTCTGTGGGTTTTGTAATGCTGAGAATATAGTAGTTACATGAAATACTTTTGTTAATTGATAAAGAAGTGGATAACTAAAGAGTTTAAAACATAGTCTGAATGAATTTCACTAGCCCCCCTTTGTAATCCTGCATTCTTGCCCATCATCTTTGTCAGTGGCATGAATATCAGCTTCCTATCTGCATGTGTTTTCCAGCAAAATCTGGTTCAAATTTATTAATAATTGGCTATGAGATAATTTTTGAATATCAGAAACACCTTTCAAAAATTCAAAATAGATTCTCATAATCAATTCCATTTGTTTAAGCTTCAAATCTGTGATTCTATCATGGAAGGATATCAGGTTTCCCAAGCTTGATTTGTTTTCTTCATTTTGGTAAGGTCAGAACCAAGAGAAGGTAGAAATGGTTTCTTATTTCTGTTTAGATATCTTTTGTCTCATTGAAGTTTAAGATCAGTTCCTCCTTCACAATCCCAATTCCTTGAGCTAAATTAAACAAGAGATTCCTGAGAAGATGAAGCTGAGTGTGACTAAAGTCTTGTCTCAGACACATGTCAAGCTTGGTTAAAAATTAGACTCCCCTTAGCTATTGTGGCGACAGAAGAAAGTCTCTTTTCCTATGACCCAGCATGAGAGAGCAGGTCTCATGTTAGTTTTAAGCAATTTACTTTGTGTTTCTTTTTTGTAGTTCACAGCAGGTCCTTTTAGGGGGAATAAAAGGGCTCTGTCTGCAATCTACCTTTATTGTTTCACTGAAGAGTAAAAGCAAAACATATTTCAATCACAACTATTCCTGAGTGCTATAAATGTTTCCAGAGCGAACAGAGAAAGTCCTGACACATTGAATGCCAGAGTTGATGTTTTAAGAAGAAAATTTTGATGGTAAAGCTATAGGGAAATAAACTGCTAAACTATGCTAAGTGAACTATTTCATTGAATAGTAATCAGGAGATAAGGCTAGGAATTCCAGAAATTAGCTACAATAGATAAGATTCCTAGATTCCTAAAGAAACAAAGACATTGCTAGGATGCACAGGGACTCCTGTGGAACTTGAGTGTCACTGTTTTATAGCACAGCCACCTTTGCATTGATTAGTGTTAATGAGATGAAGGGACCCACATTGATGGATTATCAGTTTACCTAATCTTTTTTTTTTTTTTTTTTAACTATTTAAACTTTCTTGTTACTATGGTTAGAAATATGTGCAAACTAAATCCTTGTTTCTTCTTTCGCTTGACCTTATTCTGATTCATCAAATTGATTCTCTTACACTCTGAGCTATGCCAATTATTGTGTCTGTCAAGCCATACATTCATTAGAGTACTGGGGCTAATGGACATGCTCTAAGAGCACATTCATCTTTAGAAATACGGTAAAAGCTAATTCTTTTGGCTCAGCAAAGCTCAGGTTGACATCTTGCCACTCTTCTGCTGCCAGGAATATCTAGTGACTTAATGAAGCAAAGATCTTAAACACACAACTCAGTGGATTATTCAATATCAAGTTTGCACTAGAGTCTGTGAAAAAGGATTAGCACTTTCAGTTCTACAAAAGTGTGCATGATGAATTAAAACACAAGAGGACTGCCACGGTGGACAGCGAATCAGGAGGATTACAGACTAACTTATATCTTATGAGCCCATTGATCATCCTTTTCATATGGTATTTAAAAAATAATCTTTTATATGCTAGTGGTAATGCAACTGGATTAGTGGAGCCAAAAGACTGTGACTGTTTAAATATTAATTGGGATAGCAATGTCTAAATTAGTGGTTCTCAAACCTGACTGCATATTAGAATCAACCAGGGAGAATTTAACATTTACAGATGCTGAGTATCCCATCACCAGAGATTACATTTTAATTGGTCAGGGTGGTGCCCTGGTATCAGAATATTTTAAAAGCTGCCTATGTGATACATATAGATAGTCAGCATTAAGAACCTTTAATAAACAACTTTTAAAACAGAATAATATTTTTTTGGTATCACAGCACCTGACTGACATATCCTAGTCCTTGAAAGACTCTCAGCATGTGCATCTTCCCAGATGAGAGTAGAGCAACCTCCTGTTTCTTTTCATCCCAATAAATGTGGCCTTTGCCATGTGATGATATATTATCATATTAGAGGCTATATTGAGTGCATTAAAACATAATGACCATTTTTAGAAAAGTCTTTTTAGTTCTCAAAATACAGTACATACGAAATTTAGGATCTAGAAAAGTCTCTCTTATTTTTGGTGGTATTGTGGATTTTGTTCATCAGAGCAAAATACAGGAAAATAAGGCCATGGACACTTTGTCATTCCAGTAAGTAAAAAAGGAAACAAAAACCTTAAACTATTTTATTTTTAGTTTGTGAAAATGACTGAAAAAGAGGGAATATTCACTTATTTATCAATGTGTATCAGAAACAAAATCAATGTTGATGTTATTCGCTGTCGTTGAGTTGGTTCCAAACCACGTTGACCCGATATGCACAACAGAACAACACGCTTATTGGTCCTATATCATCCTCACAGTCATTGCTATGATTGGCCTCATTATGCAGTCACCATGTCAATCCGTCTCACTGAAGGGCTTCCTTTTTTCCACTGACCCTTTTTTACCAAGCATGGTGTCCTTCTCTAGGGATTGATTCCTCCTGATAATATGCCCAAAGTACATGAGATGAGGTTTTCTCATCCTCACTTCTAAGGAACATTCTGGATGTATTTCTTCCAAGACAGATTTGTTCCTTCTGTCACTCCATGACATATTCAATATTCTTGCTAACACCATAATTCAAAGACATCCCCCCCCTTTTTTTTTCTCCCCATCTGCCTTATTCATTGTCTCTTTTCACATGCACATGAGGAGATTTAAAATATCAAGGCTTGGGTCAGGTGCTCCCTACTCCTCAAAGTGACAACTTTGCTTTTTAACATTTCAAAAGGTCTTTTGTGCAAACTTGCCCAATGCAATACATTTTTTGATTTCTTGACTGCTGCTTCCTTGGGCATTGATTGAAAATCCATGTAAAATGACAAGTTAAATATTTTCTCAGTTGATCATGATGTTTCTTATTGGTCTAGTTGTGAGAATTCTTGTTTTCTTTATATTGAAGAGTAACCCATACTGAAAGCTGTAATCTCTGATCTTCATTAGTAAGTGCTTCAAGTCCTCTTTACTTTCCATCATATAGAAGATTGTTGATGAGTCTTCCTCTAATCTAGATGTCATGGTCTTTTTCATGTAGCCCAATTTCTTGCATTATCTGCTCAGGATACACATTGAATATGTATGCTGAAAGGATAAAATGCTGACACACAGCTTTACTGATGTCAACCTATATAATATCCCCTTGATCTATTTGAACAATTTCCTGTTGGTCTATGTGTAGTTCCTCATGAGCAAAAGTGAGTGTTCTGGAGTTCCTGTTCAGTTCTTGATCATATGCTACCTCCTTGACTGTATGCTATGATTGAATGTTGACTAATTCTTTTTGGTACAATGACTCTGTGTACTTCTTCCACTTTGTTTTGATGCTTCCTGCATCTATCAATATTTTGCCCAAGAATCCTCCAAAGTTGCAACTCAAACTTGAATTTTTTCTTCAGATTTTTTTTCTTCAGAATTTTCAGATGTAGTTGGCGATGCCCAGACCTCTACGACTGCTGCTTGACAAAGCTCCAGCTGTCAAGAGTCTTGGGCGGAAACCAATTCCACCTTTACTTCTGATTGTATTCTGGTCCATTATCTTAATTGTTACAATAATCTTTATGGTGATCATGCTCCTTCTGGTTCATCCCAGAGGGTCCAAAACTGATTTTCATGTTTCC
>NW_006921889.1:3683402-3684399 GCF_000298275.1 Orycteropus afer afer
TTAACCTCATTGTCTAGCACATTTTATTTTTATAATGTTAATGATAGATAAGGTAGATAAGATAAGATGTAAGTTTAGTTTATAAGTTTAATAATAGTTTTATAAGTTTTGGAAAGTTAATAGCCCACAGCCATATACCTAGAATTGTGGGTTTGTCATTTTGCTTTGTCATTTGTAATCTTCAATACAGTATAAAATAAAGAAGGCCACCTCATTATGTGGGGCACATCTTCATCTTGTGTGAGTGTGTCTCCATCATCTCGCCGGCGCCACCTCTCCCTCCAGAGACCCACAGCTGAGGCTGGACCTCGGCATGTAGTGATATATAAACAAGAAATCTGACGAGAGGTCCATTATTTGTTGTCTGCAATTTTGATGAAGTCCCTCAGCCTTTTTGGGGCCAGGCAGTATTGAACATCTATGAATCCTATCACAAACTTTGAGATAACTTGTTTTAGTACTTAGGAAAAGAGCAATATAGACCAAAGGGATAAAGAAGGAGGTGTTGTTGATGTTGTTACCTGCCTTTGAGTTGGCTCTGATTCACAGCAGGAGAGGCCAGGGACCTCCAGAGCAGGCTATCCAGGTAAAAAGAGGCAGAAGGCAAAGCTAGGCCAAAAGCCCCCTAGACCCAGGAAAGGGAGGGAGCGGCCAAAAAGTGGCCGGTTCCAGGTAGGAATTGGGTAAGGAGAGGGTGCAGTGGTTTCCAACAGCTAAGGAAGACAAACTTGTCTGTCAGTTTGTCATCCTATGGGTCTTGTACATTGCTGTGAGGCTTGAGGCTGTGCCACTGGTGTTTCAGACACCAGAAGAGTTGCACAAAGTGCACAGGTTTAAACAAAGCTTACAGACTAGGAAGAAGGAGGAAGCCATCCACTTCTCAAAAATTGGCCAGAGTAAAGTTTATGAATAGCAGAGAAACACTGTCTGATACATTACTGTGCAACTTTATGAACAGCTCGAAAACATTGTCCAACACGGTGCAGGAAGACTAGCC
>NW_006921889.1:3689194-3704960 GCF_000298275.1 Orycteropus afer afer
AAGCCAATTACTATAATGAAATGTGCAAAGACCTGGAGTTAGAAAATCAAAAGGGAAGAACACACTCAGCATTTCTCAAGCTGAAAGAAGTGAGGAAAAAAATGAAGTCTCGAGTTGTAATATCAAAAGAGTCTATGGGCAAAATATTGAATGATTCAGGAAGCATCAAAAGAAGATGGAATGAATACACAGAGTCACTGTACTAAAAAGAACTGGTGGATCTTCATCTATTTCAGGAGGTGGCATATGTTCAAGAACCAATGCCATTGAAGGAAGAAGTCAAAGCTGCACTGAAAGAATTGGTGAAGAATAAGGCTCCAGGAATTGATGGAGTACCCATTGACTTGTTTCAACAAACCAATACCCCACTGAAGTCACTCACTCAGTTATGGCAAGAGAATTGGAAGACAGCTACCTGGCTAAATGACTAGAAGAGATCCATATTTGTACCTATTGTGAAGAAAGGTGATCCCACAGAATGTGGAAATTATTGAACAATGTCATTGATATCTCTTGCAAGTAAAATCTTACTGAAGATAATTCAAAAATGGTTGCAGTAGTATATTGACAGAGAAGTTCCAGAAATGCAAGCTGGATTCAGAAGAGGATGTGGAATGAGGGATATCAATGTTGATGTCAGATTTATCTTGGCTCAAAGTAAAGAACACCAGAAAGATATTTACTTGTGTTTTATTGACTATGCAAAAGCATTTGATTGTGTGGATCATAACAAATTGTGGATAACATTGAGAAGAATGGGAATTCTAGAACACATAATTGTACTCATGAAGAACCTTTACATAGACCAGGAGGCCGTCATTCGAACAGAAAAAGGGAACAGTGTATGGTTTAAAATCAAGAAGGGAGTGCCATCAGGGATATATCCTTTCACCTTACTTACTGAATCTGTATGCTGGGCAAATAATCCGAGAAGCTGGATTATATGAAGAAGAACGTGGCATTAGGTTTGGAGGAAGAACCATTAACAACCTGTAATACATTGACAACACAGCTTTGCTTGCTGAAAGTGAAGATGACTTGAAGCACTTACTGATGAAGATTGAAGAATACAGTCTGCAGTATGTATTACATCTCAATTTAAAGAAAACAAAATCCTCACAACTGGTCCTATGAGCAACATTACGATAAATGGAGAAAATATTGAAATTGTCAAAGACTTCACTTTACTTGGTTCTACAATTGATACCAATGGAAGCAGCAGTCAGGACATCAGACAACATATAGCACTGGGCAAATTGACTGCAAAGGACCTCTTTCAAGTGCTGAAGAGCAAAGATGTCTCCTTGAGGATTAAGGTGGTCCTGACACAAGCCATAGTATTCTCAATCACTTCATATGCATGTGAGAGCTGGACAATGAATAAGGAAGATAGAAAAAGAGTTGATACTTTTGAGCTGTGATGTTGGTGAAGAATGCTGAAAGTTCCATGGACTGCTAAAAGAACTAACAGGTCTATCCTGGAGGAAGTGAGCCAGAATGCTCCTTGGAGGCAAGACTGGCCAGACTTAGTTTCACATACTTTGGTTATGTTGTCAGAAGGGGCCATTACCTGGAGAAGGATGTCATGCTTGGTAAGGTGGAGGGTCCACGAAAGAGGGGAAAACCCTCAATGAGATGGATTGACATGGTGGCAGGGGCAATGTGCTCAAGTATAGCAAGAATCAGGGAGCTGGCTCAGGACCAGGTGGTATTTCGTTCTGCTATTCATAGGGTTGCTATGAGTCGGAGACAACTCAACAGCACCTAACAACAACAACACAGCAACTTCATGTACAATGGAACAAAATGTGGTCACCCCGTAATAGGTTGGATCATTGGAGTCCATAGGGTTTTCACTGGCTGATTTTCAGAAGTAGATGGCCAGTCCTTTTTTGCCTGGTCTATCTCAGTCTAGAAACTGTCCAAACTGTTCAACATCACAGCAACATACAAGGCTCCACTGACAGATGGCTGGTGGCTGCTTAGGAGGTATATTGGCTGGGAATTGATCCAGTGCAATATTAAAATAGTAGTATTACCCTTTATTATGATAATTCAAGTCTTCCACTACATTTTTCTAAAAGTGACATCCTCTTAACCAGGTTCAGGAGCTAAATCTGAAAGCATGATCTTTTTACCATCATAAGTAATATTGTTTTGTGTCTCATCTCATTTTGTTGTGTAGCTTTTTTCTACTGCAATCCTTTCTCCCCCTAGCATATACTCCTTGTTCTAGAATTTTTTAACACCATATTTTAAACTTGTATAGAAAAGAGCTATTCACCAACAAGTTCAATCCAATCTTGTTGTTTGCCCCAACCTGCCTCAGCTATTGTGAAGGAAGAAAACACTGCAGAAACAATTAGTCACTTGGGTACCCTTTCCTTTCTCTTCTCATTCACCTCTAGCTTCTTCCAAGCCATTATCTCTCTTCAATTTTCTGTTTCTCATTCCTGTGCATGCTTTCCCACAGTTATTAAATGAATATATCAGTAAATAAAATAGAGCATTTAATCTAAGTAGTATTTTATAAAACACATTCTGTAACTTTTTTTTTTTTTTTGGCTTAAGATTATGATTTTGAAAAACAGGGCTCACATTTCTCTCTTTTAACTTCTGTATCTTGTTCTAGTGAATATCCATTCCATTTATTGATTAACTCTATTAACAGACATTTAGTCTGTTTCCAGTTTTGTGTTATTATAGATAATATTTCAAAGAACATTTCTGAATCCTTGTTTAGGTTTCTCCTGTAACCCTGATGCATTTTTAGCTGTTATAACAGTGCCTCTAAAATTTGGCTTTTTTGTCTCTTATGACCAGAGGGCTGAAAGGAAAATTTTCTTGTTTCCATTTCATTTCTGTGCACTCTAGGAGTGTCAATAGTAAGATTCTGAGCAGGACAATTAAAAGGGGTTGAGCTACCTGGTTAGAGTAAAAACAGCCTGTGGTTTGAACTCTTTGTGATCCATTGGGTGTCTTAACTGTAAATTTGCACTTCTCTTGCAGTGGATAATTTCCGATATCCCACAACCCCAGTGTTCCTTCTAATTTACCTTTGACTGGGAGCTCAGAGGAAATTGCTTCATACACCTCTCTAGGATGAGAGGCTTTTCTGGGAGGATTTTCAAAGGATATGCACATTGTAACCCTCCTAGAGCGATCAGAGATTTCATGTGTAAGGTTACTACTCCAACTTTCCATAAGATGAGCTTCTCTTCCTGCTGATAAAACCAGAATCACAACCACATATGGATGATAATTGCACTCCCTGACTTTTGGTGGTTTTGTGGAATTTGTTCATCCACACAATATGAAAAATTGGCTCACAGGTACACCCCTCTATATTTTCTCTCATCTCTCTCTTGGGTTCATTTCTTTATATCATAATGGGAGAATATTTTCTGCAAAACATCATCAAATAATTATAACAACTGAGCAAGGGTAAAATTCTAGGTTGTGTCATACTGCATTTTTTAAACTGGATCAATCATGGTAGCTTCTCCCATAGGTGGACTGGATGTCATTCCTATTTAAAAAAAAAAAAAAAAGCATTGTGATTTTTCATAGAAATTTAAAAGCTTTGTATATTCTCATTCTCACCAGTAAAGATGGACCTGACAAGCAAACACAAAAAGAAAGATCAGCACCAGTGCCTGTGCCAAGAGCATTCGGGTTGACTTACATAGTTGCCTCGTGCCATTATTTAAGCCTTCTGGAAGACTTGATATGGTATATGAAAACAAAGTGGCCCTCTTGCTGCCTTGGCTAAGGGAAAGGGGTATGACTTGGCTGTGCATCGCTATTACTTTCTTTCCTGCACTAAGCCCTGCAGTGTGTTGGGTTGGCATGCTCATATGTGAACGTGTACTGTTCCCACACTTCATCCAGCCAATTTACGTAAATCCATGACAATCTGCTGCAGAGTCTTCCTCCACCGAGTTGTCAGTTCAGCCCCTACGAGGTGTTACTGTGGCATCTGGGCTCCCAGTATTGGGTCTTCTTGTATGTGGCCCCAGGATGTGGCCTTTTCCATCCTACTTCTGGTCCTAGTAGGGAGGAATGACGGAATTTTTCCTGCCTATCCAAGCAAGAAAGCAGCTCCTAAAATTATTCATTTGTGGCTTGTGAGACTTTAGGATTTTTTTCCCCATTATCCACATTTCACGACTTGATGAGTTTGATTATGGGGTTGTACTGATAGCAGCTTATCAGGATATACAGACTTTTATCAGCCAGCTAGTGTTTACTAGAAATGTAGTAGGAGGTAATAAGAACAATAGTCCAATGGTTCTTGTCTTGTGGAAGAATGTATAGTTAGTTTGACAGTAAGTCCATGGACTATTTGGGAAGCATGTGCCTGCAATTCACACCAGAAGGAGATTTTCAAATGAAACATGTTGGAGTCCCATACCTGACATGTGTTGAGCTGGATGGTGTTTCCATATTTGGAGTGTCAACAGTAATCCCCAAATCAACTTGAAGAAGCTCCCGTGATTATTGTTATAGATCATATCAACTAACTCATTTGCCATAAGTAAGTGAGAGTGTCACAGATGGCTTGCATGTACGGAGATCTTGAGCCCCTTATATGTTTGGTAACTGGATGCCTGATTAGGATCTGGACAGACAGGAGCTTCCTAAACCCTCACACCATCTTGGAGCAGACTTTCTAGTTTACCCTGGTATGCATTATAAATAATATCATTCTATAGGTGGGAAGTGATGTGGAAATATGTGGGAAGCTTTCACTGGGTAAGTGTTCTTGGAGCTAACTGTACTTCAGAATCACTGAGGGAGTTTTAATGAAAACAATAGTAATAAGAAAAAATCTACTCCCAGACCACAAAAAGAACAATTAAATGAGAATTTCTGGGAAAAGACCTGGGCATTGACATTTCAAACATGATCCCCAGGTGGTTCAGATGTGCACCTATAACTGGGTACAACTGCTCTGGACTAAAACTCAGACTGGAGGTAATAGATACTGAAAGTAGAGAGTGGAAAGGAGGAATGACTAAATGAGGGTGGTTAAGGTTAGGTGATTTGATTATGGTTAAAGAAGAAGAGCTAGACTAGGAAGCAGGGTTGCTTTGGATGATACTCCTCAGTATCTTCTTATTTTACCTACAGAGTCAAGTAATAATAATAATAATAATAATGATAATAATAATAATAATAAAATCAAACCCACTGCCATCAAGTTAATTCTGACTGGTAGTAACCCCCATTGGGTTTCCAAGGTAGTAAATCTTCATGGAAGTAGATTGCCTCATTTTTCCTTCCACAGAGTGGCTGGTGGGTTTGAACTACCAATCTCTGGTTAACAGTCAAAGGACTTAGGTACTGTTTCACCAGAGCTCCTTGAGTTGATGAATAACCAAAAACCAAAATGAAACTCACTGCCAATGAATCCATTCTGAGTCATGGCAACCTCCATTGGATTTCCAAGCCTGAAAATCTTTATAGAAACAGATTGCCCCATTTTTCTCAAGAAATAGCCACCTTAAATGCCTGGTTTTACATTTTTGCTTCCCTACACAGTAATTCCTTTTAACTTCTGGAGACACGGCTTCTAAAGAAAAGTGTCGTCTCACCCCTCAATACCACTGCTGCTCTCAGAGAAGAAGCAGCAGCATGGTAGAGAGCCTAAGTCTAGGAATTTCTGGAATGTTCTAGAAGTGATCACAAGCACACATTTTTATAGTAGCCAGAAGTTTTGCTTTCCTAGTATGTATAAAAGAAAGATAACAGTTTAAAGATATGGTATGCTTAAATTATAAGAGAAATAAAATAGGATATGTTATTATATATGCATGTATGTAGAATATTTACATCCTCCATCTTACTCATCATTACAATTACCTGTGATCTAGGGAAGTGGATCAATTCACCCAAAAGCAATCCAATGAATGATCAATTAACTGAATGGCTAATTCTTCAAATAACCAGGTTGCTGACTTTCCCAATCCAGTCAATTAACCAAAAACTTTGGGTACTCAAAAATGAACAGAAATAATCATGTTATAAAATAATAGCATTTTAACACATGTGAAGAAAGTCTGAACTGTGCAAAATAAATGTCATAAAAATGTCTGAAATTTTGGCTTATAACAAGTGGTTTTTGTTGACTTTTTTTAGCAGTTTGCAAAAGAGATTGGATATAAATAAATCCCCCAAATGTCTCAAAGTAATAGAAAAGAAGTGAGACTCAATGGGAAGTATCATGACCACTTAGAACAGTGGAGAGACAATAAACATAAATGACGAACAACAGAAATCATTACTTTGATTAAATCTTAAAAATCTGAAAAACTTAAACATCCCAAAATGGGTGAAGTTTGAAATAGAGATAGGAACAAACATGTTACATGTTAGATCCTGGCTGCTGATTGCTAGAAATCACATACTAATGCTGATACGGTATTTGAAAAATTGGTAAAATATTCTTAAAATTTTTGACAAGCAGAAATGATATCAGAGAGAATTGAAAAGACATCAGCATAAACTGAAAAATTTCCACAGGAAATTCTGAAATTAAAATCAATAAGCTAAATCTTTGCAGAAATTTTGAAGAAAACAGACACTGTCCCATCATGTATAAATTGCTATAAGCTTTATAAGTGTTGTTGTTGTTATATGCCGTCGAGTTGGCCCTGACTCATAGCAACCCCTCCTTGGGTTTCCAAGGCAGTATCACTATGGAAGTAGATTGCCCCATCTTCCCTCTGAGGAGCGGTTGGTGGGTTTGAATCGCCAGCCTTCTGGTTAGCAGTCAAGTGCCTTAGGTACTATGCTACCAGAGCTCCCAGCTTTATAAGTAGTTGCTTTTAAAAAAACAAATATTTTTTATAAAGAGGTACATTTAGTAAACAAAACAATTGGCCATTCAACATACCAATTTTTGGTGAATCAACTACAGTGGTAAGGTACATAGAGACAGTAGTATTATCCCCATTTTCTAGAGAAACTAATGCTGTTAGTTTCATCAGTAAAGGAGGATAAATAGTTCATGCCCATTTGACAAGTACAAATATATGGTTGCATGTTCCTTAGAAACTTGAAGGCTAGAGTAGATGATTCAAACCTATGTCTGACATTTGAGAATTGGATCTGAAATAGTTCATAAACACCAAAACTAAACATGTTGCCATTGTGTCGATTTTGACTCATAAATGACCACGAAGGACAGAGTAGAACTGCCCCATAGGATTTCTAAGGCTGGGAGTTCTGGTAACGTACTGCCTAAGGCACTTGACTGCTAAGCAGAAGGTTGGCAGTTCAAACCCACCAACCACTCCTCAGAAAGAAGGTTGGATAATCTTCCATAGTGATACTGCCTTGGAAACCCAAGGAGAGGTGGCTATGAGTCGGGTCCAACTCGATGGCACATAACAACAACAACAACAATCTTTATGAGGAGCTATGGTGGTGCTGGTGTTAAAGCACTGGGTCATTAACCAAAATGTTAGTGGTTCTAACCCACCAGCCATTCTCTGGGAGAAAGATATGATGGTCTGCTTCCTTAAGATTTATAGCTTTGCAAACCCTGTGTCAGTTCTACTTTGTCCTAGAGGGCTGCTATCAGATAGAATTGACTTGATAGTGGTGTTTTCATTTTCTTTTTTTTTTTTTTTGTCATTGTCATTGTTTTTTGATTGTTATGGAAGAGGGCTGCCACATCCTTCTTCCACAGAGTGGCTGGTGGGTTCAAATTGATAAAGTTTTGGTTAGTAGCTGAGTGCCTAACCATTGTACTGCCAGGACTCCTGAAATAGTTATAAAGAATATTAATTAAAATATACCAGATAAGAAACGTAAAATGCAATATTATTAGTTGCCAGAAATCAAAATTTCAGAAACACAAATAACATCACTTGAGTTCTTATGTAGAAGAAATAAATCCATACATAGCTCCAGTGCCCGTATAGTTGAGAAAATTGTCACTTCCAGATTGAAGATGGTACTTGGCACATGATGTGACATATGTCATCTTCACTGCAAGCAGTTTCCTATGCATATGGTCCCTCCAGCTAGAGGAGCCCATTCACAGCCAGTTTTATCAATAGTGATGACACCTAGACTGAAAATAATCTGGTATTAAATAGGATCAACTTACTTTTCACCAAGAGGACACTGTTTTATAGATATACTGTTTTCCTTAAGTAATTATTGTGGAAAAATAATGTATACTTACAGTATAGAATAGTTCCATGTCTGCAAGCTAAATGTCAATTGTATTATGAAAAGAGTTTATTAATATTCACTAAATATGAGGGATTTGCTACATATGAGTCTCATATGAGTTCCACATGAGTCCCATATCTGGTTCACCTTAAGATAAAAGAACAACTTATCTTTTGCAACTTGAAAATAGTTTATAGTTTTGATATTTTGTCCCTGGTATATGAGTAGAGTCTGGCTTGACAGCACATACCAACAACAACACTGATACAGCATGAAAAGTTTTATTAGTGATCGATAGGAGCTCTGGTGGTGTAGTGCATAAGGCATTTGACTGCTAACCAGAGGCTGGTGGTTCAAACCCACCAGCCACTCCTCAGAAGGAAGGTTGAGCAATCTACTTCTGTAGAGATACTGCCTCTGAAACCCAAGGACATGACACTATGAGTCCGAAATGCCTTGACAGCAGTGAGTATAGTGATCTAACTCTCTCTCTAAAAGGAACTCTGGTCCTGTAGTAGGTAAGGCATTTGGCTGCTAACCAGAAGACCAGTGGTCCAAATCCACCAGCTGCTCCATGGGAGGAAAATGGGGCAATGTTCTGCAGTAAAGATTTACAGCCTCAGAAACCCAATGCGGGTTGTATGGGTTGGAATTGACTTGATGGCAGTGAGTTTGGTTTCTGTTTTTTTATAGTGATCTGAAGATACAACTTTCAAAAGAGAGACAAATTCCTTGATTATGTCTGACTGTTCCAATAAAGTGAAATTGTGTAAGTAACTAATATGTAAATGCAATATGTTCAGTTGAGCCAAGTTCATTCCTTTTTAATAGGTTTTTAAATGAAAAGAATGTGGCACATCATTTGTGAATTCTATTTTGATTGTTTGCTTTCTTTAAAAAATGTAGGAAGGTAATTTTAGAAACTAAAATAGACCATGATTTAACTGCTGTTTTTAATAGTGGTGAAATGATTTTTAAAAAGTACTTTTATACTCAATGTGGCAAGTAAATTTCTATAGACATTAAGAGAACTCACAGCTCAACTCCAATGGCTATTTTTAAATGTTAGAAAGGACCAAGGAATTATTTTGAATATCGATAAAGAGAATTCAGAAATGACCAAGAGCTCAGAAAAATGAAAACTAACATTCTAGTTGAAGAAATAGTACCTTGTACTATTAAAGAAACTTTTGTCTTAGAATTTAAAAGAGGGATTTACCACTTTACCACTTCTCTATGAATTTAGAGCCAGAGGCTCCGGGCTTTCGGAAATTCAGTGGAATTCCAGTGTCCTGCTTCTGGTAGCATAGTGGCTAAGAAATTTGGCTGCTAACCAGAAGGCTGGAGGTTCAAACCCACCAGCTACTCCTCAGAAGGAAGATGGGGCAATCTACTTCTGTAGTGATACTGCCTCGGAAACCCAACGAGGGGTCACTATGAGTTGGGTCTGACTCGACAGCACATAACAACAACAATAGCTTCCTATGCTGGTACCATCCATATTTGGTGAAGATTCTTCACAAGCAGGAGGCTTTTGACTACATCTCTCTTCCAGTTTGTTTTTGGCAGAGGTAAAATGACTGCCATAAAAGCTTGACTCAGATAGTCTGACTGTCCACCTTATGGATGTGTAGTAGAATACCTACTCCCTTTGAAGTTAGGCATGATCATGCTTTGACCAATGAACTGTGATTGGAGGTAATATATCTTGTCTGGTTGGAAGCTTTCACACAGTGTGTAGTTGGTTGTGCTCTTGTTTCTTCTGCCACAGTGATGGGTAAAGCTCTAGTGGCTATGGCCCTTGACTGCTAACCAGAAGGCTGGTGGTTCAAATCCACCAGCCACTTCTCGGAAGGAAGATGGGGCAATCTACTTCTGTAGTGATACTGCCTCGGAAACCCAAGGAGGGGTCACTATGAGTCGGGTCCGACTTGACGGCAAACAACAACAACAATTGAGTCTCTGCTAGTTTGGGTCTCAGAGAGAGGGCGCTTAGAACACCCTAGTTGACACATAGTTAGCATGTAGTGGGTATGAGAAATAAGCTTTGGTTTTATGTCATTAGAAGGCAGGGGACTATTATTACTATAGCACAATGCTGCATATCCTTATCTAACTTAGTAATAGTGCAAGAAATAGCAAATCATCTAGAAATTAACTGGCTACTATCCAGCTCTGGTGGTGTAGTACCTAAGGCACTGCTAACTAGAAGGCTGGCAGTTCAAACCTACCAGCCACTCTTCACAAAGAAGACTGGACAATCTACTTCCATAGAGATACTGTCTCAGAAACCCAAGGAGGAGTCACTATGAGTCTGAACAGACTCAATGACCGTCAGTTTGTTTTTTTATCCAGGGAAAGAAAATCAACTAAAAGAAATATATTACAGACTATTTGCCAATGAGATATCACTTTTTATATAACATATGAAAAAATACATAAAGTGAGAACATCTTTCAGTTAAAGTGCCTTATATATTATTTGATTTTAATGTGCAGTATAGAATTGACCCTCCATTCCTGCATCCTTCAATTTTATTAGCTAGTGATCTAGTAGCATAGTGCCTAAGGCACTTGAATTCTAATCAGAAGGATGGTAGTTCAACCCACCAGCCACTCCTTGGAAGGAAGGTTGGGCAATCTATTTCTATAGTGAAACTGCCTTGAAAATTCAAATAGGGGTTGATATGAGTCTGACTTGATGGCACATAACAACAACAAGCACAACAAGGGGTCTGTCAACAAGCTTTTAAAATATATGACTAGATAGTGAATGTTTTAAGTTTTGTGGGCCATATGGTTTCTGTCAAGTCTTCTTAACTCTGCCATTATACCCCAAAACAGCCCTAGACAATACAGAAACGAATAGGCATAGCT
Organism: Orycteropus afer afer; assembly: GCF_000298275.1. NCBI lineage: Eukaryota > Metazoa > Chordata > Mammalia > Tubulidentata > Orycteropodidae > Orycteropus > Orycteropus afer. The sequence goes on from NW_006921889.1 coordinate 3,700,258, forward strand.
ATATTCCAATCAAATTTTATTTATAAAAACAAGTAGTGGGCCTGATTTGATCTATGTGCCCTACTTTGCTAACCCTGGTATTAAATAACATTTCAGATGCCCTGTTGTGGTGGTGATGACATCTAATTGATTCTGATTCTTACGACCCTGTAAGACAGAGAAGAATTGCCCTGTACAGTTTCCTAGGCTGTAATTTTTAGGTTTCTCTGCTATTCATAAGGTTTTCCCTGTCCAATTTTTGAGAAGTGCATGGCCTCCTCCTTCTTCCTAGTCTGTCTTAGTCTGTAAGCTGCATTGAAACCTGTGCACCATGTGCAACTCTGCTGGCGTATGAAACACCAGTAACACAGCCTCAAGCCTCACAGCAATGTACAAGCCTCATAGGATGACAAACTGACAGACAAGTTTGTTTCCTTTAGCTGCTGGAAACCTCTGCATCTTCCTCTTACCTAATTCCTACCTAAAGCCTGCCACTCTGTGGTCCCCGGCTGCTGCTGGTTCCTTCATTTCATGGCTCTAGGGGGCTTGGCACCCGCCTTCCCTCCCACCCCTTTTAACCTGGATATCCTATCACTCCTGAGGTCCCTGAGGCTGCTCCTGGACCCTCATTTTCCTGGATCTAGGGGGCTTGGGGCCTAGTCTTGCCTCTCACTTCTTTTAAACTGGATATCCTGCTGCTCCTAAGGTACTTGAGGCCGGTCCTGGTCCCTCTCTTTCCTGGCTCTAGGGGGCTTGGGGCCTAACCTTGACTCTCACCTGTTTTAACCTTTTGAATAGCAGAGAAACACAGTCTGATACATTATTGGGCAACTTTATGAATAACTTGGAAACATTGTCTGACACAGTGTAGAAAGACTATCCCCTTGGGTTGGAAGGCACTCAAAATAGGACTGGGAAAGAGCTGCCTCATTAGAGTAGAACCAACCTTAATGATATGGATAAAATAAGTCTTTCATGACCTCCATGTGCTGACATGGCACGACTCAAATTGAGAAACAGCTGCAAACATCCATTAATTATTGGCACATGGCATGTATGAAGTAAGAATCTAGGAAAATTGGAAGTTGTCAAAAATGAAATGGAATGCATAAAGATTGATATCTTCAGCATTAGTGTGCTGAAATGGACCAGTTTTGGCCATTTTGAATCAGACAACCATAGGATCTATTATGGCAGCAATGACATATTGAAGAGGAATGGTGTGGCATTCATCATCACAAAAGATGTTTCAAGATCTGTCCTGAAGTACAATGCTTTCAGTGATAGGATAATATCCATATGCCTACAAGGATGACCAGTTAATACAACTACTATTCAAATTGATGCACCAACCCCCAAAGCAAAATATGAAGAAATTGAAGATTTTTATCAACTTCTGCAGTCTGAAATTGACCGAACATGCAATCAAGATATGTTGCTTATCACTGGTTATTGGAATGCAAAAATTGGAAACAAAGAAGAAACACCTGTAGTTGGAAAATTTGGCCTTGGTGACAGAAATAAAGCTGGAGAACACATGATAGAATTTTGCAAGACCAACGACTTATTCTTTGCAAATACCTTTTTTCAACAACACAAATGGTGGTTATACACATGGACTTTGCCAGACGGAGTACACAGGAATCAGATTGACCATATCTGTGGCAAGAGGCAATGGAAAAGTTCAGTATTCTTCAGGCAAAACCAGGCCAGGAGCTGATTGTGGAACAGACTATCAACTGCTCATATGCAAGCTCAACTTGAAGCTGAAGACAATTAAAACAAGTCCATGAGAGGCAAAATATGATCTTTAATGTATCTCTCCTGAATTTAGAGACCATCAAAAGAATAGATGAACACCAATGATGGAAAACCAGAAGAACTGGGATGATATCAAAAGCATCATCCATGAAGAAAGCAAGAGGTTATTAAAAATATGAGAAAAGAAAAGACCAAAATGGATGACAGAAGAGACTCTGAAACTTGCCCTTGAGTGAAGAGTAACTAAAGCAAATGGAAGAAATGACAAGATAAAAGAGCTGAACAGAAGATTTCAAAAAGGAGCTTGAGCAGATCAAGCCATTTACTATGATGAAATGTGCAAAGACCTGGAGTTAGAAAACCAAAAGTTAAGAACATGCTTGGCATTTCTCAAGGTGAAAGAACTGAGCAAAAAATTTAAGTCTCAAGTTGCAATATTGAAAGATTCTATGGGAAAAATATTGAATGATGCAGGAAGAATCAAGAGTAGATGGAAGGAATACACAGAGTCACTATACCAAACAGAGCTGTTTGATCTTCATCCATTTCAGGAGGTGGCATATGTTCAAGAAACAATGGTATTGAGAGAAGAGGTCGAAGCTGCACTGAGGGAATTGGCAAGGAACAAGGCTCCAGGAGTAGACAGAATACCCATTGAGATATTTCAACATATGGATGCCCCGCTGGAGGCACTCATTTGGCTATGCCAAGAGATTTTGAAGACAGCTACCTGGTCAACTGACTGGAAGAGATCCATGAGATCCAAAGAAATGTGATCCTACAGAATGTGGAAATTATCAAACAATATCATTGATATCTCATGCAAGTAAAATCTTACTGAAGATAATTCAAAAATGGGTGCAACAGTATATTGACAGAGAACTTCCAGAGGTACAGGCTGGATTCAGAAGAGGATGTGGAATGAGAGATATCTTTGCTGATGTCAGATGGATCTTGGCTCAAAGTAAAGAATAACAGAATAGCCTTGTGTTTTATTGACTATCCAAAAGCATTTGATTGTGTGGATCATAACAAATTGTGGATAACACTGAGAAGGATGGGAATTCCCGAACACTTTATGGTACTCATGAGGAACCTTTACATAGACCAGGAGGCTGTCATTCAAACAGAAAAAGGGAACACTTCACGGTTTAAAACCTAGAAGAGAGTGTGTCTGGGTTGTATCCTTCCACTCTACTTATTCAGTTTGTATGATGAGCAAATAATCTGAGAAGCTGGACTCCATAAAGAAAACTGTGGCATCAGGATTGGAGGAAGAATCATTACCAACCTGTGATAGACACAACTTTGCTTCCTGAAAGTGAGGATGACTTGAAATACTTACTGATGAAGATTGAAGAATGCAGTCTGCAGTATGGATTACCTCTCAATTTAAAGAAAACAAAAATCCTCAGAACTGAACGTATAAGTAGCATTATGATAAATGGAGAAAAGATTGAAAATTGTCAAAGACTTCAGGTTGCTTGGTTTTACAATCGACGTCAATGGAAGCAGCAGTCAGGACATCAGACAATATATAGCACTGGGCAAATCAGCTACAAAAGACCTCTTTCAAGTGCTGAAGAGTAAAGATGTCTCCTTGAGACTAAGGTGCACCTGACACAAGCCATGGTATTTTCAATCATCTCATATGCATGTGAGAGCTGGACAATGAATAAGGAAGACAGAAGAAGCATTGATGCTTTTGAGTTGTAGTGTTGGCGAAGAATGCTAAAAGTACTGTGGACTGCTAAAAGAACTAATAGGTCTGTCCTGGAGGAAGGTGAGCCAGAATGCTCCTTGGAGGTGAGAATGGCCAGACTTAGTCTCACATACTTCAGTTATATTGTCAGAAGGGACCATTAACTGGAGAAGGATGTCATGCTTGGTAAGCGGAAGGACCTCAACGAGGTGCATTGACATGGTTGTGGTGGCAGTGGGCTCAAGTGTATCAAGAATCAGGGAACTGGCTCAGGACCAGGCAGTGTTTTGTTCTGCTGTGCATAGGGTAGCTATGAGTCGAAGATGACTCAATGGCACTGAACAAGAACAACAATTTTCAGGGGTGCAGGCAATAAGATCTTTTCTGCCACACAGCAGCTAGTTTGTGTGAACTGCTGATGTTTCAGTTAGCAGCTGAGTGCTTAACCACTATGCTACCAGAGATCCTTTGCGTAGGCCCTGTTGTTGTTGTTGTTGTTAGGTGCTGTCAAGCCGTTTCTGACCCATAGTGACCCCATGCATAGCAGAATGAAACACAGTCCGATCCCACGCCAGCTCCACAATTTCTGCTATACTTGAGCCCATCATCGCAGCCACCGTGTCAATCCATCTCGTTGAAGGCCTCCCCCTCTTTCGTTGACCCTCCACCCTACAAAGCATGACATCCTTCTCCAAGGAAAGGTCCCTTCTCACAACACGACCAAAATAGGTGAGATGAAGTCTGGCCATTCTCGCTTCCAAGGAGCATTTCGGGGCACTTCCTCCAGGACAGGTCTGTTAGGTGTTTTAGCAGTCCATGGTACTTTCAGCATTCTTCACCAGCACCACAACCCAAAAGCACCAACTCTTATTCGGTCTTCCTTATTCATTGTCCAGCTCTCATATGCATATGAGGCAATTGGAAATATCATGGCTTTTGTCAGTCGCACCTTACTCCTCAAGGAGACATCCTTGCTCCTCAGCACTTGAAACAGTTCCTTCGCAGTTGACTTTCCCAATGCTACACATCATCTAATATCCTGACTGCTGCTTCCATTGGTCTTGATTGTAGAACCAAGCAACCTGAATTCTTTGACAACCTCAATCTTCTCTTCATTTATTGTGATGCCGCTCATTTGTCCAGTTGTGAGGATTTTTGTTTTCTTTATACTGAGATGTAATTCATACTGCAGACTATATTCTTTAACCTTCATCAGTAAGTGCCTCAAGTCATTCTCACTTTCAGCAAGCAAAGTTGTATC
>NW_006921889.1:3706875-3722148 GCF_000298275.1 Orycteropus afer afer
ATGAATGCCATGCCATTCCTCTTCAAATTGCCATTCTCTGCATAATACATCACATGGTTGTCTGATTAAAAATGGCCAAAATCAGTCCATTTCAGCTCACTAATGCCAAAGATATCAATCTTTATGCATTCCATTTCATTTTTGGCAACTTCCAATTTTCCTAGATTCATACTTCGTACATTCCATGTTCCGATGATTAATGGATGTCTGAAGCTGTTTCTCTTCATTTTCAGTGGTGCTACATCAGCAAATGGAGGTCTTGAAAGCTTTACCTTATCCATAGGAGTAAGGCTGGGTTTACTTAGATGATACATCTCTTTCCCAGTCCTATTTGAGAGCCTTCTAACCTAACCGGACTATTCATAAAGTTGCACTGTAATGTATCAAACAGTGTTTCTTTGCTATTCATAAGGTTTTCCCTGGCCAATTATTTGAGAAGTGGACAGCCTCTTCCTTTTCCTAGTCTGTCTCAGTCTGTAAGCTGGGATGATACCCTGTGCACCATGTGCATCCTGCTGGGTCTGAAACACCAGTGGCTCAGCCTCAAAACTCACATCAAGACAACACCACAGTAGGACAAACCAACAGACAAGTTTCTCTCCCTGTTGGTAACATCTCTTACCACCCTTACCTGGGTCCCTGTGGCTGACTCCTCCTCTGTTCAGATTCCTAGACCTTTTTATCCCCTTTCTCCTGCTCTCCTATCCTGTTGCTTTGGGCGTACTTGATTTCCCTCCCCTCACCTGGATCCCTGCAGCTGACTGCTCCTCTGTCTGGGTTCCTGGCTTTTAATCCCTTTTTACCTGTTCTCCCTCACTGCTGCTTTTAGCATGCCCAAGTTCTCTCTCCTCACCTGGATCCCTTCGTGTGCCCTAGTGCATTTAATAGAACCAAAAAAAAAATAAAAAAATAAAAATAAATAAATAAAAATAAACAAAAAACTAACAAACAAGAAAAATTAAAAGGGGAACTCTGGTAGCATAATTCCTAAGTCATTTGACTGCTAACCAGAAGGCTAGCAGTTCAAACCCACCAGCCACTCCTCAGAAGGAAGTTTGGATGATCTCCTTCTGTAGTGATATCACCTCAGAAACCCAAGGAGGGGTGCTAAAAGTCAGATCCACATTTACAATGATATCTCTTATATTTTCTTACATGACTCAACCAAGTGTGTTTTCTTAACAAAAAACTCAAAAAAAGGAAAAAAAAAAAAAAAAAAAAACCAATCTCATCGCTGTGGAGTTGGATCCACTCATAGTGATCCCTCTTTCGGTTTCTAAGGTAGTATCACTATGGAAGTAGATTGTCCAATCTTTTTTCCCAGGAATGGCTGGTGGGTTTGAACCACCAGCCTTCTTAAAGGTGAGTTTTATTTTATTTTTTAACCACACTACAACTGGTTTTATGGTATGGGTAGCAAGATCAGCTTCAATCTTGGAGAAATTTTTACTATGCAATTGTCAGTTGCTGTGGAATTGATTCCGATTCACTGCAACCCCAAATGACAAAGTAGAACTGACCTATAGGGTTTCCTAGGCTGTAATCATTATGGAAGTAGATTGTAAGGTCTTTCTTCCAAGGAGTCATTGAATGGGTTTGAACTGCCAACCTTTTGTTAGCAGCTGAACACTTAACCACTGCACCACCAGGGCTCCTTTTTATACAGGTTGAAGAATGCATATTCAATTTATAATTTATTAGAATGTATGCATTTTAATGAACTTAAATATTTTATTTTTACAGGTAAGTTCACTGATGTACATTGCAATGAGAGGTTTGTTGAAATTCCTGCAGTCAATTTGCAGAAGACTAGGCCAGCAACCTGGGTTTTCTGGCAGTCATCCAGTCCCATTTTATTTCCATTATGATACACTGACTTCTAAGTGAACAGAATGAGTTCAGAAGGATTAGGCCAAGAATTATAGGCAGTTTTCCTGGACTTTATTTAAAAACTGTGGAAACTGATTTTAGTTAATATTGAAGAGAATCTGTGTTAAATGAATATATGAGAATATACACAAAGTGTATTAAGTTTCAGTTTAAGGTATTTTCAAGGTAGGAGGGAAAGGAAGATGTAGAGTCCTGCTATTAACCTAATTTATGATGTTTACTTATTCCTACCTATCTGACTAATGTGCCTTTTGTTCTCTTTTATAATTCTTCATTTCTATCTACTACTTCTTTCCCCCCAAGAGCTGCAAACATTAGCTGATTAATACTCAGTCTTCTTAGAAGCTGTGATCAGTGGAGGTAATCTCTCATAGCATGTTGATATCTAAATCAACATAATATGTCTAAATCACCTTTGCTAATCTGCTGGAATTTGCTTAGTGTTTCCTGGGCTTATATCTCCACTACAACAGTGTGTTTGGAAAAAGAAGTTCCTAGGACATAAAGATATGAGAATTCAATTCTAGAAAAGAATTGCTTCACATTTGGAGTCCAGAACATTTAATCAAAGTCTTTTAAAACTTTTCTCTTTTCTTTTGGTTGTTTTGGTTATACTGAAGGAGATTTTTCCATGTAAAATCTACCAATTTAGAGGACCGCTTTCCCTTATGTGTCACTATGTCACACTCTTTATTTCTCTGTACTGAAATAATGTAGGATAAGAAGAAATAACATATGAGGGTACTACACAGAGTGCATTTTACAAATCCCTGCAGTCCAACTGCATGCTTTCTTTCAACTGAAAGTATAATTTGATTTATATTCTGAAAGAACTAGATTGTTAATTATAACAAAACTTGAGTACTTTCACACTGTATGGATTCTCTGTGTGTATCGTTAATCAAAGACTGAATTTGGTTACTGTGGTAGGCTAAATAATTCCCACTCCTTCCCCCCACCAAAGGAGCTCTGGTAGTGTAGTGTCTAAGGCATTTGACTGCTAACCAGAAGGCTGGCTGTTCAAACCCACAAGCTACTCCTTGGAAGGAAGGGTGGGCAATCTACTTCCATAGTAATACTGCCTCAGAAACCCAAGGAGGGGTCTCTATGAGTCAAGTCTGACTCCATGGAACATAACTGCAAAAAGGGCAAGGAGGCCACATGTTCTGACCTCCTCTAATCTCACAAGAGGAAAGCAGAATCACCACAAATAGCCCAAGACCTATTACTGCAAGGCCAGACATGCTGCCTCCCTCCAGCCCTTTCACCAACTGTTCCTCCCAAAGCACCACCCCCTCTCTCCTGGGTTCGATAATTCACTGCAGTGGCCACACAGAACTCACAGATTATGAGGTTTATTAGGGAAGCACCAGGCTACAATTTGAGTTCAGGAAAAATGCTCAGTCTCTCTCCCCAGCCCACCGTCTCTCAGCCATGTCTCTCACAGTCTCTCCCCCAGCAGTGCATGTCTCTCGGTGTCTTATTCAGTAATGCGTGTCTCTTGCATCTCTTTCCCAGCAGCACGTGTCTTTTTCGGGAGCGCGTGTCTCTTTCGGCAGCACATCTTTCTCAACCAGCAGTCAGAGAGAGTTCTGCCTCTAGGAGGTCATCTTTTGAGCTTGGCAGAGTGGCCAAACCAACCAATCATAACAACAGAATTCTAAGCACCTGAGAGTGAACCTCCCATAACATTACATTGTGCCACGCCCAACAGAAATAACCCAGGTAGATAACACTTACAATCAGGAGCTCCTCAGTTGCTCATTCCACCACTGAGTTTACAATGACTTATGGGTAGAAAAGCCATGTTGTTGTTGTTGTTGTTATGTGCCATTGAGTCGGCCCCGACTCATAGCGACCCCTCCTTGGGTTTCCGAGGCAGTATGACTACGGAAGTAGGATTGCCCAACCTTCCTTCCGAGGAGTGGCTGGTGGGTTTGAACCGCCAGCTATCTGGTTAGCAGGCAAGTGTCTTAGCCACTATGCTACCAGAGCTCCCAGAAAAGCCATACTAAGTAATTTACTACACTGCAGTAACAACAGCAACAACCCTCCACCAAAGCTGTCCACATTCTTGTCCCTGGAAGCTATGATTATTGTTGTTATTGTTATGTGCTGTTGAGTTGGACCCAACTCACAGTGTCCCCTCTTTGGGTTTCCAAGGCAGTATCACTATGGAAGTAGATTGTCCCATCTTCCTTTAGAGAAGTTATGATTATGTTACTTTATATGGCAAAAGGGACTTTGCAGATGTGAAAAGTTTCAAGGGAAATGGGGAGAGTATCTTGGCTATCCAGGAGGCCCAATGTGATCACAAGGATTTTTCTAGGAGGAAGATCTAGAGTCGGAGAGAACAAGGAGATGTAGCAGTGGAGCCAGGAGTTGGAGTGATATACTTTGAAGGTGGAGAAGGGGGCCATGAGCCAAGGAATGCAGGCATCTTTTAGAAGCTGAAAAAGATAAGGAAACAGATTCTTACCTGAACCCTCAAGAAAGAACAGAGGGCTGCTAACACCTTGATTTTAGACTCTTGGCCTCCAAAATTGTATGAGAATAAATTTGTGGTAATTTCTTACAGTGGCAATAGGAAACTAATAATCTTCCTGGATTATCAAGGAATGTAAGCATGCTTAAATTTCAAAATGACTATCCACAAGAGAAATTAGGAGCTTCTGTTTCTCAAATACTAGAACACATATTTTAGTAAAATAGAAATTTGTCTTGAATTATCTGTCTTTTTGTCTTACTTTTCCCTTTGGGATAATTACAAGGAATTTTACTGATTTTAGACTAGCCTTCCATTTGCCACGATTGCTCTGCAGTTTGTTCCGATAATTTTATTTCCTTGCTTTCTAAGAAATGCAGGAATCGCTGTGGGGAAGTGAGAAACTGGCCTACATTAGCTAGTGCTTTCACAGCTTGGAGAAGCAGTGGGCGTATGGGCTCACTTCCAATTACGCACAGAAAGTGTCCATGTTTTTCCCAGGGCCATCTCACCTGCATGGCCTGAGGTGGGGCCAGGGGCCAAAACACAAAAAGGGAAACAACAATCTCATGCAATACATTAATTGGAAGAGAGGACAGAAATAAAGGAAGCTTCTGTACCTCTTCCTTACTTGGCTTGTGAATTCTGGTCTTTAAAGGGAGAACATAACTCTGTTTTATAATCAAGCAGTGTTTGGAATTGGCCAGGCTTAAGATGCAAATGACTTTAACAAGCACATACTCCCAGAAATTTCTAGTTCTTTTAGAAATAAACCTGGAAACATGTTCTATTGTTTGCTGGAGGAACACATGGACCCCACACACTTTTGCCATAAATAGTAAATTGTCTTTGAAGAATTAGCCTGCATTTCCTATTGTTTTGTTGTAATGGTTGCTTGGAGCTAGTCTCAGTTTCTACTAAGTCCAGAAGGAATACCTTTCCTAAAACACAGACAGCTGCTAGTTTAAAACGTAGAGTCCAACCAATATCAATTGCAGTTGAGTTGATTCTGACTTATGGCTACTCCATTTGTGTCAGCACAGAGCAGTGCTCCATAAGGTTTTAGACGGCTGGTTTTTCAGACACAGATCAACAGGCTTTTCTTTCCAGGTGCCCCTGGATGCACTTCAATCTCCAACCCGTTGGTTAGCAGTTGAGTGCATTAATCGTCTGTACCACCAACGGTGCTCTGCTTTTGTGCACAGTCTTCTTTCCTGTTGCCCTTTGGGGGTTGATTTGTTCCTACTGAATTTTAGAAAATATTTGCTTTCAGTGGTAGTTATATAATTTATTACCCATGGTAATAGCAAGTCATCTTTACGTGGAATTTAATTAAAAGACTTTGTTGTTGTTGTTGTTGTTAGGTGCTGTCTTGTTGGTTCCCACTCATAGTGACAATACATATAACAGAACAAAACACTGCCTGGTTTTGCACCATCCCACACCTTTCTATGATTGAGCCCATTGTTGCAACCACTGTGTCACTCCATCTCCTTGAAAGTCTTCCTCTTTTACACTGACCCTCTACCTTCCCAAGCATGATATACTTCTCCAGAGATTGGTTCCTCCTGATATGTGCCCAAAATACATGAGATGAAGTCTCACCATCTTACTTTCTAAGGATGGCTGTACTTTTGCAAAGACAGATTTGTTCATTCTTCTGGTAGTCCATGATGTCAGTATCCCTCACCAAAACCATAATTCAAATGCATCAACTCTTCTTTGATTTTGCTTAGTCATTGTCCAGCTTTTGCATGTATACGTTGTTGTTGTTGTTATGTGCCGTCGAGTCAGCCCCAACTCATAGAGACCCCTCCTTGGGTTTCTGAGGCAGTATCACTACCAAAGTAGATTGCCCAACCTTTCTTCTGAGCATGTATATGAGGTGATTGAAATCATGGCTTGGTTCAGGTGTACCTTAGTCTTCAAAATGACATCTTTACTTTTTAACATTTTAAAGATGTCTTTTGCAGCAGATTTACCCAATGCAAACGATAAATAATCACATGTAAAGCTTTACATATGAGTATTTAAGACTTGGTGTGTTCTCAGTGAAGAAATTAAGAAGTTGAGGACTCAGTAGGTGACTAGCCTATTAGAAATGTACAAAATTAGGTTTGATGCTAGTTTTTTTTTTTTTTTTCTCAAGCAAGTTCAAACCTGGGAATATAAAGTCCACTTCATAAAGCACACATGCATGTGATCTCACACCACAGTGAGTAATGAGAAGTCAAAGCAGTGAGAGAAGAGGGTGGGCTGAGAAAAAAGAGGGGGCTTGACAGAGAGGTTGGAACAAATCTTGCTGATGAGAGGGTTTGAGTTAGATTGAAGTATGGGGAGGATTAAGGAACATGGAAAGGTTGAAGAGAGGAGAGAGTCCGAGACTCCAGGAGGTGCCAACAGCAATTATGGGAATGCTGTGTTCTAGAGACTGAAACCAAAACCAAACCAAACTCACTGCCATTGAGTCAGATCTGACTCATAGCGACCCCTCCTTGGGTTTCTGAGACAGTATCACTACGGAAGTAGATTACCCCATCTTCCTTCTGAAGAGTGGCTGGTGGGTTTGAACCATCAGCCTTCTGGTTAGCAGTCAAATGCCTTAGGCACTATGCTACCAGAGACTGAAAGGAGTTTTGATTTGCACTAATAAAATGTGTATTTCTAATCATATTTGAGGGCAGGGCACTGCAGTGTTTTTCTTTTCTTTAGAGTTCTAAAGAGAAACACACTTTTCCTGCCCAGGTAGGCATAGCTGTCTGTCTGTTGAGCCAGCCTCAGCTGGGAAATGCTGTCCTAGGTCTAATAGCAGACTGTCCTCTGACATGCACAGTATCTTAGAAAGTGAAGCATCCTGTCACTTTTCACTTAGCATTTGCTTCAAATAGATGGGGAAAAACACACACATTTTAGAAATTGGAAGTTTTGCAGTGTCAACAAAACCTATGCTGGAATCAGTCCTTAACTGGATGGTTGCCCTGTGAAGGCCCATTGTTGTCTCATGTTGTGCATCCCTCTTCATAAACTGCCAGGAAGGCATGATTTTGAGATGATAAAAACTTGCACCTCGTCTTTCTTTAGTTTATTCATAAATACCTTTGAAGTAGGTGTTATGAGAAACAAAACATTCCCTAAACCATGGCCCCAACCTTGCAATTTTGAAAATTAATTTTTGCCCTTTATAAGCTGCAGATATGACAAACTCTGAAAAACCACCACTTGAAGGCAAAAACAAATTGGGTGATGTCAAATCTGTTTGGAGGCTGAGCATTCTAATTATCTTGTAAGAATCAAAAACCTTTTAGAAGAAAAACCTAATTTTGGTAATAAACTTCTTTCCAAGAATGAAAGCATGCCACATGCCAGAGTGCTGTTATTATAACTCGGAAGGAGAATTCTCGGGCTGTGACTGAGCCGACGCCATGAGCCTTCTGTGCGTGTTTTTAATATGCATGCTCAGAGAATACTTCCAAACCCATCTTCTTCCAGCTCTTAGCATTGACTTGGCCTCCAACTTTCAGGATCAAATACTACATTCAATGGCCCCTTATAATAAAAAATCCAGGCTCTTTAAGTCAACATTCAAAGCCCTTCACATTCAAATCAAGCTTTCACAAGATTTTTCAAAATTCACCCTCTGTGTACCACTCTTAGAGCCAAATCCACTACTTCTTATTTCTTGTACACAGCATCTGTACAGCTAGGACTCCAGAATATATCTATTCTTTCCTGATCTAATGGACTTGACGTCTATATTTTCAACCACCTACTGGAATGAAGCCAGATAAATTCAGTTAAGTCCAAAGCTAAACATTATCTTTCTCACTAAATTGCTTGAATTTGCTATTTCAGCTAATCAGGTTGCCGTTTACCTTGGTGCTCTGTTGTTGTTATGCACAGCTGGACCAGCTTCTACTCATAGTGACCCTATGTACAGCAGAACGAAACACTGCCTGGTGGTGTGTCATCGTCACAATCCTCACTGCACCTGAGACCATTGTAGCAGCCACTGTATCAACCCATTTGTTAAGAGTCTTCCTCTTTTTTGCTGACCCTCCACTTTAGCAAGCATGAAGTCTTTCTCCAGGGAACAGCCCCTTCTAGCATTGTGACCAAGGTAGGTGAGATGAAGTCTGGCCATTTTCACTTCCAAGGAGCAATTAATCTACACTTCTTCCAGGACAGATTTGTTCTTTCTTCTGGCAGTCCGTGATACTTTCAGTATTCTTCTCCAACACCACAAGACTCAAAAGCACCAACTCTTCTTTGGTCTTCCTTATTAATTTTTCAGCTTTCACATGCATATCAGGCTACTGAAAACACCATCGCTCAGTTTAGGTGCACTTTAGGCTTCAAAATGACATTTTTGCTCTTCAGTATTTTAAAGACGTCTTTTGCAGCAAATCTTCCCAGTGCAATACAATATCTAATTTCTTGACTGCTGCTTCCATGAGTGTTGATTGTGGATCAAAGTAATATGAAATCTTTGACAACTTCAATCTTTTCTCCATTTATCATTATGCTGCTTATTGGTCCAGTTGTAAGGATTTTCATTTCTTTATGTTGAGGTATAATCCATACTGTAGTCTTTAATCTTAAAGACTGTAGTCTTTAATCTTCATCAGTTAGGGCTTCAAGTCATCTTCACTTCAAGTCATCTTCACTTTCAGCAAGCAAGGTTGTGTCATCTGCATATCACAGGTTGTTAATGAGTTTTCCTCCAATCCTGATGCCACATTCTTCATCATATAGTCTAACTTCTCAGATTATTTGCTCAACATACCGATTGAACAAGTAGGTGAAAGGATCCAACCCTGATACATACTCTCCCTGATTTTAAACCATGGAGTATCCTCTGTTCCGTTCAAAAGATTGCCTCTTGGTCTATGTACAGGTTCCTCATGAGTACAATTGTGTGTTCTGAAATTCTCATTCTTCTCAATGTTATCCATAATTTATTATAGTCCACACAGTTGAATGTTTTTGCATAGTCAATAAAACACAAGTAAACATCTTTCTGGTATTCTTTGCTTTCAGTCACGATGCACCTGACATCACTAATGATATCTTTTGTTCCACATCCTTTTCTAAATCCAGCTTTTTTCCATTTCTAAAAGTTCCCTATCAATATAATACTGCAATTTTTAAAAATTATCTTCTGCAAAATTTTACTTGTGTGTGATATTAATGATATTGTTCAATAATTTCCATGTTCTGTGGGATCACTTTTCTTTGGAATGGGTACTAATATGGATTTCTTCCAGTCAGTTGGCCAGGTAGCTGTCTTCCAAATTTCTTGTTATAGATGAGTAAGTGCCTCCAGCACAGTATCCATTTGTTGAAACATCTCAATGGGTATTCCATCAATTTGTGACTTGTTTGGTTTACCAATTCCTTCAGTGCAGCTTTGACTTCTTCCTTCAATACTCTTACTTCTTGATCATATGCTACCTCCTGAAATAGTTGAACATCAACTAAATCTTTTCTGTGCAGAAACTTTGTGTATTCCTTCCATATTCTTTCAAAGCTTCTTGCATTATTCAATATGTTGCCCATGTCGTTGTTGTTAGGTGCCATCAGATTGGCTCTGACTCACAACAACTCTGTATACAGCAGAACAAAACATTGCCTGGTCCTGCACCAGCTTCACAATGCTTGCTGTAGCTGAGCCCATCATTGCAGGTAACTTATCAATCCATTTCATTGAGGGCCTTCCCCTTTTTTGCTGGCCCTCCACTTTACTAAACATGATATCTTTCTCCAGTGAATGCTCCCTTCTGACTACATGACCAAAGTAGATGAGATGAAGTCTGGCCAATCTCACTTCTAAGGATTTTTCTGCCTGCACTTCTTCTAGGACATACATTTGAAATATTGGTGTCATAGAGTTCAGCCTCACAGCAACATGCAAACCACCACAGTACAACAAACTGACAGATGAGTGGGGGATTTTGCCCACAGAAACTTTCAATATTGTAACTCAAGGCTTGAATTTTTTCTTCAGTTTTTTCAGCTTGAGAAATGCTGAGCATGTTCTTCCACTTTATTTTTCTAGTTCCAGGTCTTTGCACATGTCATTATAATAACTGACTTTGTGTTCTCAAGCTGCTCTTTGAAATCTTCTGTTCAGTTCTTTTATCTTGTCATATCTTCCATATGGTTTGTCTGTTCATCATTGAAGAGCAATTTTTGAGTCTCTTCTGACATCCATTTTGATCTTTTCTTCCTTTCCTGTCTTTTTAATGACCTTTTTTCTTTTCTCGTTTGATATTCTTGATATCATCCCACCCACACTTCATCTGATTTTCAGTCATTGGTGTTCAGCGTGTCAAATCTATTCTTCATATAGTCTCTAAATTCAGGTGGGACATAATCAAGGTCGTATTTTGGCTTTTGTGGGCTGGTTCTAATTTTCTTCAAATTCAACTTGAACTTGCTTGTGAGCAAGTAATGGCCTGTTGCACAGTCATCTTCTGGCCTTGTTTTGGCTGAAGATATTGAGCTTCTACATTACCTCTTTCCACAGATGTAGTCAATTTGATTCCTGTGTATTCCATCTGGTGATGTCCACATGTATAGCCACTGTTAATGTTGTTGAAAAAAGGTATTTGCAATGAATAAATCATCAGTCCTGCAAAATACTATCTTGTGATCACAGGTGTCATTTCTATCACCAAGGGCATATTTTCCAACTACTGGTGATTCTCCTTTGTTTCCAACTTTCTCATTCCAATTACCAGTAATAATCAATATAATTTAATTGCATGCTTGGTTGATTTCAAAGAGCAGAAGTTGGTGAAAATCTTCAATTTCCTCATCTTTGGTTTTGGTGTTTGGTGTGTAATTTGAGTAATAGCAGTATTAATTGGTCTTCTTTGTAGGCATGTAGATATTATCCTCTCACTGATGACATTGTATTTCAGGAAGATCTGGTAGTGTAGTGCCTAAGGCACTTGACTGCTAACCAGATGGCTGGAGGTTCAAATCCACCAGCCACTCTTCAGAAGGAAGGTTGGACAATCTACTTCCATAGTGATACTGCTTTGGAAACCCAAGAAGGGGTCACTATGAGTAGAGTCTGACTCAACGGCACATAACAGCAACAACAACATGAATGAGGCTACAAATGTCAGAAGAGACTCTGAAACTTGCCCTTGAGTGAAGAGTGGTTAAAGCAAATGGAAGAAATGAAAAGATAAAGGAGCTGAACTGAAGATTTCAAAGAGCAGCTTGAGCAGGCAAAGCCAATTACTATAATGAAATATGCAAAGATCTGGAGTTAGATAACCAAAAGGGAAGAACACACTCAGCATTTCTCAAGATGAAAGAACTGAGGGAAAAATTTAAGCCTTGAGTTGCAATATTGAAAGATTCTATGGGCAAAATATTAAGTGTTGCAGGGAGCATCAAAAGAAGATGGAAGGCATACACAGAGTCATTGTACCAAAAAGAACTGGTCGATCTTCACCCATTTCAGGAGGTGGCATATGATCAAGTACCAATGGTATTGAAGGAAGAAGTCGAAGCTGTACTGAAAGAATTGGTGAAGAACAAGGCTTCAGGAATTGATGGAATACCCACTGAGATGTTTCAAAAAATGGATGACCCACTGGAGGCACTCACTCAATTATACCAAGAGATTTGGAAGATAGCTACCTGGTCAACTGACTGGAAGAGATCCATATTTGTACCCATTCCAAAGAAAGGTGATCCCACAGAATGTGGAAATTATTGAACAATATCATTGATATTGCATGCAAGTAAAATTTTACTAATGATAATTCAAAAATGAGTGCAGCAATATATTGACAGAGAACTTCCAGAAATACAAATTGGTTTCAGAAGAGGAGATGGGAGGAGGGATATCATTGATGATGTCAGATGGATCTTCGTTCAAAGCAAAGAATACCAGAAAGATGTTTACTTGTGTTTCATGGACAATGCAAAAGCATTTGACTGTGTGGATCACTAAAAACTATGGATAATTTTGAGAAGAACGGGAATTCCAGAACACTTAATTGTACTTATAAGGAACCTGTACATAGACCAGGAGGCTGTCATCCAAACAGAAAAAGGAAACACTACATGGTTTAAAATCAAGAAGGGAGTGTGTCATGGTTGTATCCTTTCAGCATATTTATTCAATCTGTATGATGAGCAAATAATCTGAGAAACTGGACTATATGAGGAAGAATGTGGCATCAGGATTGGAGGAAGAATCAGTAACAACCTGCGATACACTGATGAGGCAACTTTGCTTGCTGAAAGTGAGGATGACTTGAAGTACTTATTATGAAGATTGAAGAATAGAGTCTGCAGTATGGATTACATCTCAATATAAAGAAAACAAAAATCCTCAAAACTGGACCTATAAGCACGATTACGATAAATGGAGAAAAGATTGAAATTGTCAAAGAGTTCACATTGCTTGGTTCTACAATAGATGCCAATGGAAGCAGCAGTCAGGATATCAGACAATGGTATAGCACTGGGTAAATCAGTTGCAAAGAACCTCTTTCAAGTGCTGAAGAGCAAAGATGTCTCCTTGAGGATTAAAGATGCACCTGACACAAGCCACGGTATTTTCAATCACCTCATATATATGTGAGAGCTGGACAATGAATAAGGAAGATAGAAAAAAAGTTGATGCTTTTGAGCTGTGGTGTTGGCAAAGAATGCTGATAGTACTGTGGACTGCTAAAAGAACTAACAGGTCTGTCCTGGAGGAAGTGCAGCCAAAATGCTCCTTGGAGGCAAGAATGGACAGACTTAATCTCACATATTTTGGTCAGGTTGTGAGAAGGCACAATTCCCTGGATAAGGATGTCATGCTTGATAAGGTGGAGGGTCGATGAAAGAGAGAAAGACCCTCAATGAGATGGGTTGACATGGTGGCAGTGGTGATGGACTCAAGTATAGCAAGAATCGTGGAGTTGGCTCAGGACCAGGCTGTGTTTAGTTCTGCTGTGCATAGGGTCGCTATGAGTTGGAGATGACTCGACGGAACCTAACAACATGAATGAGACATCATTCCTCTTCTATTTGCCATTCCTAGTATAATAGATATAGGAGCTCTGGTAGCATAGTGCCTAAGGTACTTGACTGCTAACCAGAAGGCTGGCGGTTCAAACCCACCACCCCGAAAGCCACTCCTCGGAAGGAAGTTGGGCATTCCTACTTCCGTAATGATACTGCCTCGGAAACTCAAGGAGGAGTCGCTATGAGTCGTGGCCGACTCGATGGCAAACAACAACAACAACAACAACAACAACAACAGCATAATAGATCATATGATTGTCTGATTCAAAATGGCCCAAACCAGCCCATTTCAGCTTACTTATACTTAGGGTATTGATCTTTAAGTGTTCCATTCATTTTTGACAACTTCCAATTTCATACTTTACATATTCCATATTCTAATTATTAATGGATGTTTACAGTTATTTCTTCTTGTTTTGAGTGATATCCCATGCACAAGTGGAGGTCCTGAAAATTTTATTTCATCCACATCATTAAGGTTGATTCTACTTTGAGGTGGCAGCTCTTCCCCAGTCATATTTTGAGTGCTTTTTATTCTGAGGGTCTCATCTTCTGGCACTATATAAGACAATGTTTTAAGGGTATTCATTAAATTTTCCAGTAATACATCAGACAATTTTTCACTGCTATTGACAAAGTTTTCACTGGCCCATTCTTTGAGAAGTAGATGGCCTCTTCATTCTTCCAAATTTGTCTTAGTCTGGAAACTCCTCTGAAAAACTGTATTTGAAATACAATGGTATGGTCTCCAGTATCACAGTAACATGCATACCACCACAATATGTCAAACTAACTGATGAGTAGAGGATGCTCTGTGGAACCCAGAATCATTTATGATCCCCTCTCCTTCACTGCTGTTCTCTCCATCCTTCCCAGTCTTCCATTCACACAGGGACTCTTCTAATTTCCCAATCAATTAATACCAACATACCTAATTTTTCTGCTGTCTCTAAACTATTTTTTACATAACCTAAAAGAAAGCAGCTGCAGGGATCCAGCTGAGGAGAGGGAAATCAGGCACACCCAAAGCAGCAGGAGGGAGAGTGGGAGAAAGGGGAAAAAAAGTCAGGAACTCAGACAGAGGAGCAGTCAGCCACAGGGATCCAGGTGAGGAGAGGAACTCAGGCTCACCCAAAGCAGCAGGGTGTGAGAGTGGGAGAAAGGGGATAAAGAAGCCAGGAACCCAGACAGAGGAGCAGTCAGCCACAGGGATCCACGTGGGGAGAGGAACTCAGGCACGCCCAAAGCAGCAGTGAGGGAGAGCAGGAAAAAGGGGATTAAAAGCCAGGAACTCAAACAGAGGAGCAGTCAGCCGCAGGGATCCAGGTGAAGAGAGGAACTCAGGCACACCCAAAGCAGCAGGGTGGGAGAGTGGGAGAAAGGGGATTAAAAGGTCTAAGAATCTGGACAGAGAAGGTGTCAGCCACAGGGACCCAGGTAAAGGTGGTATGAGAGGTTACCAACAGGGAGACAAACTTGTCTGTCGGTTTGTCCTACCATGGTGACGTGTTGATGTGAGTTTTGAGGCTTAGCCACTGGTGTTTCTAACCCAGCGGGATGCACATGGTGCACAAGTATCATCCCAGCTTACACACTGAGACAGACTAGGAAGAAGGAAGAGGCCTTCCACATCTCAAAGAATTGGGCAAGGAAAACCTTATGAATAGCAAAAAAAACACTGTTTAATACATCACTGTGCAACTTTATGAATAGTCCGGTTAGGTTAGAAGGCTCTCAAAATAGGACTGGGAAAGAGATGCATCATCTGAGTAAACCCAGCCTTACTCCTATGGATAAGGTAAAGCTTTTGAGAACACCATTTGCTGATGTGGCACCACTCAAATTGAAGAGAAACAGCT
>NW_006921889.1:3722991-3723628 GCF_000298275.1 Orycteropus afer afer
GGATGACAGAAGAGACTCTGAAACTTCCCTTGAGCAGAGGGTAGCTAAAGCCAATGGAAGAAATGACAAGATAAGAGAGCTGAACAGAAGATATCACACACAAGTAAGATCTTACTGAAGATAATTCAAAAATGGGTGCAGCAGTATATTGACAGAGAACTTCCAGAGGTGCAAGCTGGATTCAGAAGAGGACGTGGAACAAAGGATAGCATAGCTGATGTCAGGTGGATCTTGGCTCAAGGTAAAGAATACCAGAAAGATGTCTACTTGTGTTTTATTGACTATGCAAAGGCATTTGATTGTGTGGATCATAACAAATTATGGATAACTTTAAGAAGAATGGGAATTCCCAAGCACTTGATTGTACTTATGAGGAACCTGTACTTTGACCAGGAGGCTGCCATTCAAACAGAACAAGGGAACATTGCATGGTTTAAAATCAGGAAGGGAGTGCATCAGGGTTGTATCCTTTCCCCATACTTATTCAATCTATATGCTGAGCAATTAATCTGAGAAGCTGGACTATATGAAGAAAAACATGGCATCAGGATTGGAGGCAGTATCATTATCAACCTGAGATATGCTGTTGATACAACTTTGCTTGCTGAAAGTGAGGATGACTTGAGGCACTTACTGA
>NW_006921889.1:3724024-3746529 GCF_000298275.1 Orycteropus afer afer
TGGTCATGTTGTCAGAAGGGAGCATTCTTTGGAGAAGGATGTCATGCTTGGTAGGGTGGAGGGTCAACGAAAGAGGGGGAGGCCTTCAACAAGATGGATTGACATGGTGGCTGTGATGATGGGCTCAAGTATAGCAAGGGATCGTGGATCTGGCGCAGGATTGGGCAGTGTTTTGTTCTGCTGTGCATGGGGTCACTATCAGTCAGAAACGACTCACCGGCACCTAACAACAACAACAACAAAAGAAAGCATTGTCTTAAAACACAAATTTGTTCATTATACTATCCTTTCAAAATCCTTTACTCCAAGAAAAATATCCAAACTTCTTGGTATGAATTATATGGTTCTTCATAATCTGGCTTCAAACTAATTAATCTTACTTATTTTCTACCTAATATTATAATATACAGTCTTTATTATTGTTTTTGTTGCTGTCGTTGTTGTTGTTATTATGTGTCATTGAGTTGGACCTGACTCATCACCCCTCTTTGGGTTTCCGAGGCAGTATCACTAAGGAAGTAGATTGCCCAACCTTCCTTCTGAGGAGTGGCTGGTGGGTTTGAACTGTCAGTCTTTTGGTTAGCAGTCAAGTGCCTTAGGCAATATGCTACCAGAGATTCTAGGTGACCTTACATGTAAAGAACAGGCCATTTCCCATTTCCCAATCATGCATCATCTTCATGATTGTTACTAAGTTTGAGTTCATTTTTGTGGCTAATGTGTCCCATTGTGGTCATCTCATTGGGAGTTTCTCTCATTTTCTTTAGCCCTTTACTTTACCAAACATGAGTCCTTGTGTAATGATTTATCTTTTCTGATGACTTGTCTAAAATGTGTCAAATTCTTGCCATCCTTGCTTTTAAGGAACATTCTCGTCGTATTTCTTTTAAAACTGATTTTTTTTTTAGTTTTTTGGAAGTCCCTGTTATATTCAAGACCCTTTGCCAACACCATAGTTTGAATGTATCAGTTTTTCTAACTTAGTTTTTCATTATCCCACTTCTGCATGTATAATAAAACAATTCATCTCTAGACACATAGAACTCGTTAATCTTTCCCTGCATACATTTTCCTCTGTTAAGTCTTTTTCTTTTTCCTCCTTTTTACCTTGGAATTCTTTTCCATCTCTATCGACATGTTAAAATCCTATGTGTTCTTAAAGACATTTCAATGGTCACCGCATCAATATCCATATCATTCCCAATCTTCCCATATCAACTCTGACTATTCTTTATCTTTTACTCTCTCTGGCACATATCCATTCTACTTTGTAGCTTAATTTAATAGAAGAAAATTTGGGATTGTCATCACAAGTTTGGGTTCAAGTCTGAGCTTTCCCTTATTTGTGGATATTATGCTTCTTTTTTAAGTTATAAGATATGCAGATGTCTCTATTAAACTATGAAGTACTACACATGTGATGTATTATGTTCATTTGTATTGAATTGTATTTGTGGAAACAGAAGACAGTTGTAACACTAACAGTAGGACTGAATGTTCTATGGGAACCATTGAACAAAACCAATGAAATTGTTAACTTTTGTTGAGCATGTCTGGAGTGGATTTATGCACAGTAAGTGCAATTGGCAGAAAACTGCAGAGAATCTTGGAATTGACAATTTTTGTCTGTAAGCTTACAGAACTCATGTTGCCACCATTGTGTCAGTAGAAACACATGATTTTTGGAGATGTGTCCCAGAGTAAGTTATCTTACCTCCATGAGCCTCAGTTCTTCACCTATAAAAATAATTCACTGGTAAAGATTTACATGAGCCTGCTATGAAAAGCATTAATTCTGTGAAGTCCAATCCTTCTAGATAGTAAAATTATAGGAAAATTCAAGACTACAATGTTGATACTTATCAGAAATGGAATAGAAACTCAGTCCCCTTGGTATCCTAAATAAATGTTTTCAGTTGTTAATCAAGTCACAGAATCAAGGTTTGCCATATCTGAGCAGATTCCGGCAGCATTCTATTCATAATTAAGGAGAATTTGAAGCTGGAATCACGAACGATATGTTGTTGTTGTTAGGTGTGGTCGAGTCAGCTCACACTCATAAGGACCCTATGGACAACAGAATGAAACACTGCCCAATCATATGCCATTCTCACTATACTTGTTATTCTTGAGACCATCACTGCATCCGCTGTGTCAGTCCATCTTGTTGAAGGTCTTCCCCTTTTTCACTGACCCTCTCTGCTTTACCAATCATGACATCCTTCTCCAGGGAATGGTCCCTTCTGAAATCAAGACGAAAGTAGGTAAGTTAAAGTCTGGCCCTTCTCATTTCCAAGGAGCATTCCTTCTTCACTTCAGACTTGCTTGTTCTTCTAGCAGTACATGGTATTTTCAGTATTCTTCACCAACCTCACAACTCAAAAGCATCAACTCTTCTTCAGTCTTCCTTATTCATTGTCCAGCTTTCACAAGCACATGAAGCAGTTGAAAATACCATGGTTTGGGTTATGCCCTCCTTAGTCTTCAAAGTAACATTTTTGCTCATCAGCACTTTAAAGAGGTCTTTTGGGGCAGATTTGCCCAGTGCAATGCATTGTCTGATTTCTTGACTACTGCTTCCATAGAAGTTGATTGTAGATCCAACTAATATGAAATCTCTGAAAATTTTAATCTTTTCTCCATTTAGCATGCTGCTGCTTATTAGTTCAGTTGTGAGGATTTTTGTTTTCTTTAGGTTGAGGTGTAATCCATACTGAAGACTGTAGTCTCTGATCTTCATCACTAAATGCTTCAAGTCTTCTCCACTTTTAGCAAGCAAGGTGGTGTCATCTGCATATCTCAGGCTGTTTAAGAGTCTTCTTCCAATCCTGATGCCATGTTCTTCATATCAGAATGATATAGCACTGATAAAGAGTGACTACTCCCAATTAAAAAAACAAAAACAAAAAAACCTAATGTCTGTGAGTAGCAGTTTTCAGGAAGAGATGGAAGACTCATGAGGCAGACACTTCGGCTGGGTGATTTTTTTCCTTTTTCTGCATATTTAGCTTCACTTCTCTGACTAATAAAGATGGCCATATGCTCATGCCCATTGTAAGTGGTATTGTTTGTTCATCTTTGTTGATCAACTACATGCCACTTCTCTAAAGTCTTGTCTTGACATCTTTTTGATATCTGTGGTAACTTCCAGGGTACATGGTGTACTTTAAAAAAATATTTTTCAAAACATCCTTTCTACTATTTATATATATATTTTAAAAAAACAACTAATGTGTATAATAATTACATGACTGTATGGTGGAGGGGGTTTTAAGGGTGTGCATATGTAGGGAAAGAGGGTGGGAGGAGAGAAGGTAGGGAGGACTTTGATTCACTGTTGATTATCGACCTTTGACCTATTGGTAAATTGAGAATAAAAAGATTGTTTTATATATATATATTTATAATTCTATACATAACAAGCACTAACTCCCTGCCTGCCTGCCTGCCTCCCTTTTCCTTCCTTTCTTCCTACCTCCCTTCCTTCTTTCTCACCCACCCAAAATACTTCCCCTGGAATTTAAAATATCTCTGACCATACTACATAGCACATCAACCACTTCTAACTCACTTCCCAAGACAGTGATAGGCAGTGGCTGTGTTAAGGGCTGTAAGGCTCTGTCTGGTCTCATTGAGAAAGAGAGCTGCAGTCCATTAATACAATCTGCCATGGATGTGTCATGGGGCAGTGGCAGCAGGCAGTCAATGTGTTTTTCATATTTGATATATGTAAGTAACATGTGGCTGCTCAGTCTGAGCAAATGTCCCTGGAATGGTTGAGAGGCAGCACTATGTCAAATACATAGACCAAGGCTTAAGGTCTAATTTCAAGCCCCCAAGTGCTTGCCCAACTTTGAAAGCAGAGTTTTGACTGTCTGTTTGAAGTTTCGTGTCTTCTTGTTGTTATTGGTTAAAGTAAAAATTTTGATAATAAAACCATTAAAACTTTAAACTCACATTGATACCCATAACTTGGTGCAATTTCTAAATCTAAATAGTCTCATTTTCTTTACCTCTTCTGTTCCTGGGAGCTCTGGTAGTGTAGTGCCTAAGACACTTGACTGCTAACCAGGAGGCTGGTGGTTCAAACTCACTAGCGACTCCTCGGAAGGAAGGTTGGGCAATCTACTTCCATAGTAATACTGCCTCGGAAACCCAAGGAAGGGTTGCTCTGAATTGGATCCGACTCGACGGCACGTAACAACAACAACTTCCGTTCCTTACTCTGAAAAATGAATCGATAATGCTTTTGAAACTGAATTGCAACATAATAAATTAAATAACTCTGGTGGCATGATGGTTAAGGCATTCAGCTGCTAGCCAAAGGGTCTGCGGTTCAAATCCACCAGCTGCTTTGTAAATGGAAGATGAAGCAGTCTGTGGGACAGTTCTACTCTGTTATAGGGTGGGGATGAGTCAGAATTGCTTCAGTGGCAGTTGGTTTAGTATCACTAAACATCACGTAGCACTGGTTTTCAGAAGCATTAAATGCATTTTGTAGAAACAGATTTTCATGATGTGGGACTGCTTTACTTTAATCTGTAGGAATATTTGCTATGAATCTCAATCTTTCTTTTCTGTCTGGAGAAAAGCTTCTACCCTTTCTGCACTTGTCTTCCTAGAGCTGATTCAAAGGCTGGGGCTAATAAATAAACAGGGGCTCTTTTCACCAGTCCACTCTGCAGGAGTCCTGTGGGAATTTATGGATTCTCTGCAGTCAAGAGCGGCTTCCTACTCTCTGAGTAACTCAGGCAAAAGCTCTCTTTTTTGGATGGAGAAGAGTATTTACACACCCAGAACAGTTACCTAAATCCTCTTCCACATTTGCCCTCAAAACGAGTCTGTGGTTGTTGTCTGAGACTGAGAGTGCGTGGATATTTTGGTAACTGTCAGGTAAGGCTCTGTCTCATCTCATTCCTGCAGGACCTCGGGGGATCTTTTGCTATGTTGCTCAAATCCCCATTCAGTTCCTCTCCATTTGTTAAACTGAGGCCCAGTGATTACGGTTAAGCCTAACAATGCATGCTGCTCTAACACTGATCATTAACTGCCTTGTCCAGATGGTCCCTGCTCTCCCTGACAGATATTAAGTCTAAATTGTTCATCTCCAGTGTTTCTTGTAGACTGCCCAATATGTTTACTGTGTTCCGTTCGCAGGAGGGTGACATTAAGCAGATCCGAAGCTAACATTCTGGCATTAGCATTGATGGGAAAGTGGCAGATCTGGGGAGGTATGTGGAGGAGGCAGCAAGTGAGTAAGTTACACCCTAAAGCATCAGCCATCCTAAGGCAGCCGGCTATTTTAGTAATCTGTCAGAGATAGGTAGGAATTCAAGCTCAGTGCTCACTTCATGCTGGCCTGGAGAAGATTAGCAGTACAGCAACTGACACCTCAAACTACTTTCCTTTAAGTCATGGAAACAGCGAGCAAGCAACAACAACAACAACAAAAAAAAAAAACCAGCAGCCTCATACCTACCTTAAGGTCATTCTCATAAATGTCAATCATGCTGAAATCAGTAGGGTTTCTGGAGGCACACATCACAAGACACTTACGGCTCACTCGCATGCTTAAAAGTTGCATTGTTCTTTTAAAGTTTTGCACTAATGTCCACTTACTCTCCTATCTCTGAGCTTCACCCTTCGTCTTAGCTAGCATCTCAGTTAATTCCAGTCTTTACTCTCTAGCTCTGGGACCATACATGCTAAGGCTGAAGGATCTTTCCTCCTTTTCCTTTATCTGTTTCCTTTGAAATAATAGATGGAGACCACTCAAAGGTGCAGAATGAAGAATTAAAAATGCATAGTCATGGTTTAAGTGGTGCTAACAAATCTCTTTAGAGAAAGATTGAGTGTCAATTATATGCATGGCACTTGGCTTTGTGATATCATCATAATCAAATTCCTATCATCAAACAACTTACATTAAAACCACCAGATTTGTCAATCAAATACTTTTTTTAGGTTTTTCTTTTGAAACCCTATTTACCATGACTGAAGTTTCTAGAAAGCCATTAGTTATTTGATAGTTAGCCATTAATGAAGATGTGCAATTCAAAAAATTCTGACTGCCTTGGGAAAAAAAAAATCGACCATGCAAGAAAAGAAACAGGAAAATATGTTAAAAACTTAGTACAAGATTGTGGGTGAGAAGCACAAAATTGAATGCATTGCAGTTTGGGGAAAGGATACATCCTTTATTGTGATCCACCAATGAATTGTAACTTTCTAGATCTCTTGGGTTTAGAAAATACATATTACATATTTATTTTTCCTTTGCAAACAAACAAAACACAGTATTTTGTCATTGCAGATCTATGGAATAACAATGTTTTGCACTTATTCATTTTTATGACTTAAATATGTTTCAGAGCAATGAATACGGGCCCTACATGTTGGGAAAAATTATAATTTGAGAGGAAGCAAATCTAGATATGGAAGCAGCAAGATAATTTTTCTCTACGTTTTTTAAATCTCTGTTCACTCTCACCCTTTGATAGCAGTGGTGATGGGGAAGAAAGAGTGTTTGGTGTGTGTGCTTCAAGCCCCTGAAATGATTCTCCTTTCTCTGGACTTCAAAGTGGAGAAACTGTTCCATCCCACTTTTCTACTTCAAACCACACTGTCTGGTGGTCAGACTTTGAACTCTGGGTGAGAATAGAATTAGTCTTCAGGAACTTTGAGGGAGATTTATAAAATAACCAATGATCATTTCTCTGCTCTCTAAAGACTTTTTGCTGCCATTCTAGATAACATCCCTGGTGTGCTATAATAAGCATACTTTATTAGAAAAAAAAAAAAATCCCTCTTGGATCTCTACTGCCCCACTTTCTGGTTTTGAACAACCCAGGAAACTATTATCTCTAACACTGCTTCTGGGCTTATGTCAAGATGGCAGACATAGGAAGGCTCCCTTAGTCTTCTCTAAAGGTAGGATTAGAATTGAAGAGCACAAGAATCAAGAGACATTTTAGGACTTTTCACCCAATTATATCTTTGTAAGTTGATCCTGAGTATTTAGATAGCATTCTTTCCTTTAATGCTAGGAAGTGTGTACTGATTTCTGGCTTTTCTCTTCTATTTAGTCTCTTGAATTTTTGGAGTGACTGAGGTGTATTTATGTTTTCCAGGGCTCTTTCAGTAACCAATTTAAAAATCGTTGGTTAAGTGCTAGGCTGCTGACCAAAATATTGGTGGCTTGAACCCACCCAGTGACTCTGCAGTATGACTTGGAAATGTGCTCTCACAAAGATTACAGCCTAGAACGTCCTCTAGGGGAATTCTATTCTGTCACCTGGAATTGCTATGAGTTGGAATCAACTCATTGGAAACTACCACCACCACCATCACCAAGGAGATACTGTACTTTTAATTGAAGGGAACTTCAACCTTAAACTCTTCTCAGAATTATATACTTCCTGGTGTTACCATCCAAGTGTCTATGAGAACATCAAGCTCAATAATTTCAAAGATAAACTTGGAGGGATCTTTACTAAATCTCCTTTCTTTATTAATCTTCTTGTGGGGGGTTGGCCACATCCACTTAATTTCTAACAGAAGCAGGTACACTGGCCTTCGCTACTTCCTCTTCTTCCCTCCATATCTAACAGAGCCTTGCCCTATGGATTCTACTTTCTTGATATTTCTAATCTCTTTTCCTCCAAGCCCTCTAAAATTTCTCAGTTCAAATTTTTATGTCTGGAATGGGCTACCCCAATAGGATTCTAATTGGACCTTTAGGAAATCCCTACTCCATCTCATTGCTTATATGGTTTCCAAAATGATCCAAATGTACATGTTAGATTATGCTACTCTGAACTTTGGTATTTATTAAGCATTCTCTATTACCTAAAGCATTCTCTATTACCTAAAGTAGGAGCTCTGGTAGCATAGTGGCAAAAGCACTTGACTGCTAACCAGAAGGCTGGTGGTTCAAACCCACCAACCACTCCTCGGAAGGAAGGTTGGGCAATCCTACTTCCGTAGTGATACTGCCTTGGAAACCCAAGGAGGGGTCACTATGAGTCGGGGCCGACTCGACGGCACATAACAACAACAACAACATTACCTAAAGTCTGTAGTCCATAAGAAGCTGTGGTGGTAAGTGGGTAAGGCATTTAGCTGGTAACCAGAAGATTGGTGGTTGAAACCTACGAGCTGCTGTGTGAGAGGAGATGAGACAATTTACTTTCATAAAGATTTACAGCTTTGGAACCCAATGGAATCATGATGAGTTGGAATCAACTTGATGGCAGTGGGTTTTTTTTTTTTTTTTTGGGGTGGTAGTCCATAAGTCTGGTATGTAGAATAAAATTCCC
This sequence comes from Orycteropus afer afer, assembly GCF_000298275.1. NCBI lineage: Eukaryota > Metazoa > Chordata > Mammalia > Tubulidentata > Orycteropodidae > Orycteropus > Orycteropus afer. The sequence continues at coordinate 3,732,343 of NW_006921889.1, forward strand.
TCTAAGCTCTGGACCTAGACTTGTCTTTAACTTCATTTGTCCTCACTTGTCTTTCATATCTAATATGGCTACTATGACAAATTATGCATGGTTACCTTAAAAAGTTAAGGTGTTTTATTTATCCTGTTCTTTGCTCATGATATTCCCTCTATATGGGAAAAAAAAATATTCCAGGTACTCTGCTAAAGTTGTACCCATTTTATACACAAGGACATTGAGGCTTAATAAGGTTAAGTATCTTTCCCACTATTAGTATTCTAGTAATCATTTTTGTATCTCTGTTGTTGTTAGTTATCCTAGATGGGCTCTGACTCACCATGACTTGAAATATAACAGAACAAAACATTGTCCGGTCCTGCACCATTTGCATGATTGTTGGTGTCCAATTGTTGTGTCCAATTGTTTGGGTCCATTGTTGTGGCTGTCATGTCAATCTCCTTCACTGAGAGTTTCCCTTATTTTCTCCAACCCTCTGCTTTACCAACCATGATGTCCTTTCCAAGCAATTGGTCTTTCCTGGTATTGTGCCCAAAGTAAGTGAGCTGAACTCTTTCCATACTCACTACTAAGAAGCATTCTGGTTACACTTCTTCTAAGATTGATTACTTCATTCTTCTGACACTCCACAATATATACAATATTCTTTGCCACCACCACGATTTGAATGCATTGTATCTCTAGTCACCATATACTTCTTTATCTAATTTTGAATACAATCTGGCATCTCCTTTCTCTTTCTATTCTTATAAACGTTCCTTATCCATTCATTCAACAAATATTTTTTAATGCACTAATGTATGCCAGTTACACGCAAGTGATACCAGGGTACTATCTCAATGTCACTTATGTGCTGAAGGTAGCTTATACTAGCTCAAGGTGCTACTTGAAGCATCTGTTTGCTACTTTTTGTCAGTGACATCATTTTGGAGATTAAAATTGACCATTAATTGTAGTTTTCTTTCCCTAGAATGTCAGCTGTTGAACCATCAACATGTCCTAATTGAGATCTCTTATTTCACTGTTATCCCCTAACCAACAATGATGAGACTGATCTTTCACAAACATAAATTTGATATGTCTCTCCCATGCTTTCTTCCCATCACCAACAGATGAAAATCATCAGTCCTTACTCTGGTACATAAGACCCTTTTGGAACTGATCACCTCTCCATCTGCATTTTTAATCACCATTATACTTTACATGCTGGCAATACTAAACAGTGGATAGATTCTGCAACAAGCCTGCTCACTACTGATCTCTCTGTCTCTGTTCATTCTACTTCTTGTGCTTGGAATGTCTTTCTTTTCTTTTTTCTTTCAGTAAAGCTTATTCTTCAAAATTTAAAAACTGACTCAGTGCTTGGCACATAGCAAATGTGCACTATATTTTATCATTGAATTTTGAAAGAATATTTATTTACTATTATTTCTTTTGCTAAGCTTTTCTGGAATCTCTCCCCTTTTCCATTAGAGGGAGAGTTAAGTGCCCTCTCATAGCATTTTCATTGTCTTGGGGATACATCTGTGACCACATATAACATTGCATAATGAATTTCTTGTATCTGTCCCTCTCATTAGACTCCCTGTCCTAGAGGGAAAACCCTATGTTATAAGATTCTGTTACATTTTTTACATTTAGTGTTGCAGAATAGCATATAATTAGCTGCAAATTTGTTCAGTACCGATTATAAGTTTCTGTTAGTGGAGATTGTGATGCAGTGGTAAATATCTTGGCTGCTAACTGAAAGGTAGGTTTGAACCTACCAGATGCTCTCTGGGAAAAGGATATGACAGTTTACTTCCATACATACCAGGAGCTTTGGTGCCATAGTGCCTAAGGCTTTTGACTGCTAACCAGAAGGCTACTAGTTCAAACCCACCAGCCACTCCTTGGATGGAAGCTTAGGCAACCCACTTCTGTAAAGATACCACCTCAAAAACCCAAAGACAGGTCTCTATGAGTCGGATCTGACTCAACAGCAGTGAGTTTTTGAGTTATTAGTGGGGATAGACAAGGCTGTGCTGCAGTAGTGAATGCATTCCCTAAATTTAGTGGGCTATGCACAATAAAACTGTATTTCTCATTCATGCAAAGGCCAATGCATATTAGGCTAGTTTTCCAGGGGATCTCTTCTCCACACCAATTTCTGGAATTCAATCTCTGCTTCTACTTCTTGGGGCAGCTCTATCTGGAGCTCCAAGGTAGCTCAGTAGACCAAGAAAGGAGAGGAGGAAGCTCCATATGTCTGTACTCCTCATACCACTTTCTGTTAATCTGTTCACTAGAACCCATGTTGTGACCTTAATCGAGCTCTGAGGGAGGTTGAAACTACAGAGGGCACATTGGAATTTGCTGAGCACTAACAGTCACTGCCATACAACATTGAAGTACCTAACTCACTGCTGTCAGTCCATTTGGCTCATAGTGACTCCTCCTCGGGTTTCCAAGGCGATATATCTACGGAAGTAGATTATGCAGTCTTCCTTCCAAGGAGTGGCTGGTGTGTTTGAACCACCAGACTTGTGGTTAGCAGGCAAATGCCTTAGGCACTATACTACCAGAGCTCTCAATTGCCAAGTGGAAAGGAATTGTCATTATGGGGTGGCCTAGTTGAGAGAAGCGTTATGGTAGAAATGGGGCTTAAACTGAACTTGATTGAAGGATAGAATTTTGATAATGAAAGGGGGAAGAGATATAAGTCATTTTCTGACCTAAAATATAATTAAATTCTGGCTTAATAGTAAATTATTTTATAATATCTATATAGCTTTCAGATTCATACTTTTACTTATGATATTTGATTTATTTTCCTGAATATTCATTTACTTAGTTTGGTTTAGAATTTTCATTAAAAACTCAGCAAAGTTTTGTGGTAACTAATCAAAAAGACTGTTAGAACATGAATGCCTGGGAATTTGGAAAAAATGACATTTGTGCCAGAATAGTTAGATTAATTAGGGAAAGTACTAGATATGCCACATAAATAGGTCAAGGATACATTTCACTAGACGTAATCATGTACCACAGAAGAAACACCTGTCGGTTTGTGGAATCTTGACTCTCCATGTTCCCTATTAGTGATAGTTAAGTTCTGTTGCACCAAACTAGACCATGTTCAAAATGGGGACAAGTAATATCACTTTAAGCTTACATTGTGCTTTCAAATTTCCAAGGTTGTTTCATACTCAACATTTATTCAGATACTCTCACTAATCTTTTGGTGTGGATTGGACAAATACTATTTAATCTTATTCTATGGGTGAAATAATTGAGGTGAAGTGACTTTCCAAAAGTAATAGGAGAGATTATTAGTGTCAGAAATGGGAATTAAATCATTATTTCAAAATCTAAGGCTAGTTTTATTATTTTTTTCTATATCAAATATGTACTGCTTTCATTGTCTTTTTGATAAAATCAAGCTGTATTGTGGCTCAGATTATTTTTGGAGATCCACAAGAAAAACCAGTTTCCTCAGGATCAAATATTACACCCAAACAAATACCTCTGTGAATGTTGATCACATAAAAAATAGGCAAAGAACTGGCTAATTGATAAAGGAAAAATGATAACAGATTAAAATTCTTTCTCAAACGAAGTTTATTTCCTCTTACCCTAGAACTTCTGAAAACACTTTACTTAATTTATAAAGTACCTCAACAGTCATTGTCATAAGTAAGTCTGCCTGCTTATATATGGCATCACTTATTCATTTATTCATTAAATATATATTGATCACTGATAGCATGTTAAGCACTATAACAGACACTGAAGATTCAATGGGGAACAATATCGAGTTTATACCTTCACAGAGAAATCATACGGAAGTGCAGTAATTGTCAAGGCAGGGAAAAATACAGGCTTGGTGACAGAATGTGGTGGAGGAACCCCACAACGCCAAGAGGGTTAAGGATGACTTTCTGTGAGAGATGACCTGAAAAAAAACATGTAGGAGTTAGCATTATGGCAGAGGCTGCACCTAGGAGACAGCTTCAGGGGGAAGGTGTTCCATTGATTGTGGCAGAGTCCAGATAAATCTTCTTACTCTTAAGTTCTTCATGCCTACTAAGTATGAAAGTGTAATTATCATATAGATCTGAGTTTTTTTTTGGGAAAAAAAAGATCAAAATACTTTTAATGAGATAAAGAGTCTTTGGGTAGGAGTTCTCAAATTTTAGGGAACATCAGAGAATCACCTGGGAGTCTTGTTAGATCTCAGATGGCTGGGTCCCACCCTTAGACTCATTTTGAATTAGGAGATCTTGGCTGGGTCCTGCCTTTCTAACAAATGTAAGGACTGCCAGAGAAACAAACAAATGAGTTTTAGAAGAAATACATCCAGATGCTTCTTAGAAGCTAGGCTGGTGAAACTTCACCCCATTGACTTTAGGTGTGTCATCAAGAAAGATCGAATGCTACAAAAGAACATATTTGGTAAAGTCCAGGTTCAGCAAAAAGGAAGGAACTCCCCAATGAGATGAACTGATGCAAAAGCCACAGCAATGGACTCAAACACATGAATGATTATGAAAATGACACAGGACAGGGAGGTGTTTTGTTCTGTTATTCATCAGGTTGTCATGAGTTGGAGATGACTCCATGGCGACTAACAACAGCTACTTTGCAGGTGACATGGTATTGCTGGTATGGGGACCACACATTGAGAAACCTGAACCTGTTTTAGGATTCAGATTTGGATTTTTGTGTTAGAGACTTTTACTTTTGCCATTTCTTCTGAATGGGCATATATTCCAAAGGCACATTCATTACAAAGGTGCTTAATATGCTACTGAATGAATAAGTAAATGAATATAATTAATTATCCTTCATTAGTTATAGCAGTTCCACGAATTTACTGTTATTTCAGGTTCACTATGGATACACAAGCTATAGAGAGATGACTTCTTTGAGAAAAATTGCAACTGGTAGAATTTATGAGGTTGCTGGCTTTGTATCTTCAGTATATTTTTAGGGCAGCTGATTGAAGAAAAAATAATTTAAAAATAAGAAGAGCTCACTTAGATATTTATAACCTGACAGGTTAAAAGTGGCACAACATCTGAATTGAAGAAGTGTGACTCTTAAAACCTACACAGACGTTTTTAAAAACTCAATGAACCAATTCATAGGAAATTCCACTAAGAAATCTGTAGTTCTGGAAAAGGAGTCCTATAGAACAGAGATCTTCTTCAAAGGGTTAAAATGCTAGATTATATATCCCTCTGAAAAAATTTAAATTCTATTAGAGAGAATCTGCATTTTCACGATTAAAACCTGCAGAAACTCCTTCCCCTAGGCGTTTCCTGGCAACAACTGGAAGCAGATGGAGGGAGGGAAAATAAAAAGTCTTGGCTTTTACCCAGGCTCTGTCTGCTTCCTTACCACCTTCTCCCCAGGTTCACTTGTTTTCAAGGCCTAATTGGGCTGGGAGGAGTCGGAGGAAATAGCCACCATCCTACTTGATTCAAAGCTTGATTTTCAGTCCTCACAGACTTGCTGGTTGTTCAGGGGGAATGTTTGTCCTTGGAGGTTTTGATCTTCTTAACTGAGCAAAGCCTTATGGAATGAGTACAACAATTTGGAGGATTGTTCTATAGATGAAAGGGCATCTTTGAAGGGTGTTGAAATGGTAGGAAACTTTAACTCAGAGGAAGGCTAGGGGCACAAAAGAAATGAACTGCATAAGGAAGGAAAGGAAAGGTCCCATATCCCTTACTATCGATGGGATAGTTTATAAGCACTTTCTCATGCATCCCACCAGCAATCCTGTGAGATGGATTATGGATGACAGATTATAGACAGATCTCATTTAACACATGAAGGCACCGAGGCCATGAGTCTGGACAGAGAAGGTAAGTAGCACAGCTGGGATAGGATTTCAGGACATTGGACCCCAAGCCTGCTCTTATTTCACATACCAACTGTCTATTATGCATTAAATTGTATTCCGCCAAAATATGTCTTGAAATCCTATTTCCTATGCCCATCAATATAATCCTGTTTGAAAACAAGGGCTCTCTTTTGTTGTTTAATGATGTCATACCAGTGCAGGATGGATCCTAAACCTAATAATTTGACAAAAAGACACAGACAGTGGGAAGAAAAAGACAAGACCCTAAAGTAGATGTGTCTACAAATCCAGGAACTCCAAGGGCTGGCAGCTACTAGAAGCTGGGGGGCATAATAGTGGTTCAATGGAAGAATTTTCACTTTCCATATGGGATACCTGGGTTTGATTTCCTGACAATGCTCCCCAAGCAGAACCACTATTCACCTGTTAGTGGAGGCTTGTGTGTTGAACAGGTTTCAGCAGAGCTTCCAAACTAAGACAGACTAGGAAGAAAGACCTGGCTACTGACTTCTGGAACAGCCAGTGAGAACCCTGTGGATCACAACAGTCCTAGGACGGTGTTGGACCTAGCTGCATTTTCTTCCACTATACTGGGGTCACCATGACTCTATGGCAGCTAATAAAAACTCGAAAGTGATCAGGACTCTTATGAATTGAGACTTCTAACCTCCTGAACTATGAGAAAGGAAATTTCTGTTCTTTAGTTTTTATTTCTTCATTTTTTTTCCATCCCCAACACTAATCCAGTCTCTTCCCCTCCCTGCCCAGTACCCCTGCCACCCAGTGCCCCTCATAGTTATGCACTCCTGTGTGTCCTTCATTTCCTCCACGCAAAGGTTGCCCCTCTGGTGCTCCATGGTTGATTGCTCCAAAGGATGCCTTTCCATAGAGTACATGGGTGGGTCATCCTGGGTTTAGTGATTTGCGTGTACATCTTATTTACTATTGGGTGAGAGCCAGCTCCTGGGAGCAAGTTTTATTCCAGGCCCAAAATTTATCCCAGGGCCATAGTATTAAGGGTCTCAGCAGACTCCATCTAACCAGTAATTCTGGTCATTACTGAGTTTTTGGATTTTGTTCCACGTTTTTCCTTCCACTCTATCCAGGATCTCCAGATTTGATCCTTTCCTGAGCAGTTGGCATTGGTAGCTGGGCACCGTCGAGTTCTGGTCTCGAGGTCCATCATGTCCTAGGGCCGATTGCTTCCAAATGCCCTTGGTTTTTTTGCACTCTTCTTCACTTCTGATGATAGGAGACCATTAGCTATCTTAGATGTCTGTTTAAAAGCTTTTAAGACCCCAGTTGCTACTCACCAATGTAGGAAGAGGAACAAGATTTTTATGTATTTTGTTGTGCCAGTTGAGTCTGGTGTCCCCATTACTACTGACTCAGGACCATAGTACCAGGGAAATTTCTGTTCTTTAACACCACTCCCTTGTGATGTTTCTGATACAGCAACTCTAGAGAAAGAAAACACCATTTTCTCAGGAAAAGGCAGGTATAATTACAGGAGGGGGAATGTGGACATTTAAAACATTGTATGAAGCCTGAGCAATTTTCATAATAGCCAGACCCTAACTATTAAATCAGTAAATTAGTTAATTAATTTCCATGTGAAATCTTCAGTTAGCTGTTCTCTTGGAACTTATCTTCATTTATTTTCTCTACTTCAACCCTATATTTTGTATTAACATCCTGGATCTATTAATTATTCCAAAGCTCATACTTATGTGATCAAGTCCTGATCTTTTATTGATTTTCTAACACAGGTTTATAACATTGTCAATCAACAGTGGGCTGCTACACTAGTATGGCAGCCTTTATGGTCAAAGGTCACCTTGTTGTTTTGGAATGACCTTTTGGAGTTCTTCCTGATCTTCCAGCACAGTCTCATTTTTAGCTCACGTCCAGTGCAGATTGACAAGACCAGTTAAGATGGTCATTTTTCTAAAGTAAAATTATGAACAATGTAGTGAAACAGGGATGTGAGTCTTTTCTAAGTAGCTACTTCCTTCTCTTGCTCTTTTGTGCCTTTGACTTTGAACACAAGTATTGTTCTTTTGCCCTTGTATTCCTTATTACTTTGCATCTTCAATGCAGTGGTGCCTTATGGAATAAAAATCTGTAAGATGTTTCTGAGGGAGCATCTCCCTTAAACAATTAACCTTCTAATTCAGGAGGACTCTTATTACTGAATTTAGGTTCCATACCACTGGTTTTAAAAAACATTTTAAAAAGAGTGTCACCATAATAGAGAGCATGATGCTTTGTGCATAAGCATGTAAATCATTTTTGTAAATAGCTATTTACTAAGGATGAGCAGCAATTTGTGCTGGGTGGGAGGTAAAGAATGAGAACTCATCATTTAGTGGCAAGGTACACACATTCTCAATTATCTGTGCTAATGGGGACAATGATAACAAGGGTAATGGAGTCTCTAAGAAATCCATGATGGAATTTAAATCAGTGTTTTTTTTTTTTTTTTTGCTTCTTGTTAGTAGTGAAGGCAAATATTTTGCTAGAATGAAATTTTAGATTGTTTGTAGATTTCAATTACTAAGCTATTCCAGGTCCAGTTCTATTTTTTTTCTCAATGACTCAAAGTTTGATAGTAAAGAATAGACAGATAAGGGCCTTGCCACGTCTTTAAAATGAAGGCACTGTATTCAAACTGTCTATGAATATACAACACCCATGCGTAGGTCTGATTTTTCCTTGTGCTAAATTGAATAAATGTTGACATTTTGTGAACAAATAAAATCAAACAGTTTTACTAAAACTACCAGGAAGTTTACTAGAGGAAGTTATGTGATTTTATCTACATGCCAAATGGGTGGAATTTGTTAAGATCTGTCTCAAATTTTTGTGAAAACCTAGAACCAAGTCCATAGCTTCATGTGATAGAGGATTCACCTGTAGATGGCTTCTTCTTAGTTATGCCTAGAATTTAAAACAAAAACCTCAAGATCCTCCAAATAAAATCACTCAATTCTGTTAATTTTTGCTTTTCACATACAAAAGTATGCTTTTCACTTAACAGTGTGAATATTTTAAAATATTATAAGGAAAATGTTTTAAAAAGTAATAATGAAAAATAAGGACAATAAAATATATTAATAAAGAGACAAATAAGCTTCCTTCCTCAATATCACATCTGCCATCTCTCCCATTCATATTTAACTAAACTTTAAGCTTGTTTATTTCAGAGTCAGAATGCCTTTCACTCCTGAGTCTATTGAGTTAGGAGTTCTAACCTTCTAACTTGGGCAGATGATAAACTCAAACAACATTACATTTTCACGCACTTGATACATCTCTTCCAATTTCCATGCATTCATAAATCCCTGTACCAGCTCCAGGGTCTCAAGCTCATCCAAACAGGTTCAGTGAAATGGTACTGCTGATGCGGTGTAACAGAATCAGATCCCAATTTGTAAAAAGAGGGTGTACCGGGATGATAACTGAAACAGGAAACATTGTAGGCCTAAATCCTGGAATGGTAGACTTGAGAGACATGTAGTCAACTCATTCCGGAGCCAGACGCAGGGGACTGGATTACTGCCAGGAGTCTGGAGAGTGACACACATTCAAAGTAGCATGGCTGTCAGCCATTTTTGAGCTAGCTGGGCACCGTTATTTACAACTCTGCCAGTCAAGAGATTTGGTTGCTATGCAACATGCCTGCTGCCTTTGTTTTCTAAAAAGGAGATTAATTTCTACCAGGGTGTCGACAAGTAAATTTTTCTGTTCTGGTTGTTGTTCAAGGAGCTCTTGTGGTACTGTGATTATGGCATTGGGCTGCTAACCAAGTGGTCGGTGGTTCAAATCCACCAGCTGCTCCATGAGAAAGATGAGGAATTCTGCTTGCATAAAGTTTTGCTGCCTTGGAAACCTCAACAAGCAGTTCTACTCTGTCTTATAGGGTCACTATGAGTTGGAATCAACTTGATGGCAGGGGTTTGATTTTTTTTTGTTGTTAACATTCAGGTACACTCACATTTTATGAATTTGAGTCTGTTTGGTTTTGCTTCATAGGCTGTGACTGATCTGGGAAGAACCAGTTTGAAGCCTTGGCTAGCTCTTGTCTGTTCTTTCCAGCAGTAGCTTTGTAATGAGGAGCTTACCCCACACCTGAGCTAACAACGTTTGGAGAACAGTCTTCTGCTATTTCCTGCAAGATTTATAATTTGCTATATTTTTTGCCAGCTTCATCACTATTTTTTTTTCTCTCTTTCAAGTCATAATGAATGAAAAAAGAAAACAACTGGGGCCCCTACCTCTTTGAGAAGACCAAACCTTTCAACGTTTTGCATGGTTTTCAGCAAAATTTCTTGAGTGGTGAAGATGCTATATTAACCTCTTTTTCTTCTTTGCTAATTTTACTTTGGATTTCTCTTGGTATTTTTTTTCCCCATGAATGGCTTAATTAACACTGAATCAGTTTTCTTTCCTGAAACTAGAACTCCCAGAAGTGTTTAATATTTATCCAGAATTGTAACTCTCTACTAAAAGTAGCTTTGCTTAATAATTCATTTTATACACTTTTCCTGGGTACCTACCAGTCAGTGTTAGGCACACTGATAGAATCTCTACCACAAGGAGATGAGATGCTCAATATAGTAGCCATAAGCCACATTTGGCTATTGAGCACTTGAAATGTGGCTAATCCCAACCGAAAAGTGTTGTAAGTACAAATATACCCTGGATTTCAACAATTTAGGGAAAAAAAAATCAAGCTGATTTTCATTTCTTCAGAATTTGTGTTAATTTAGACCAAACTTCTACTAAAATTTACCCGTGTACAATATATTGTGGGATGGGTGTAGGCAATGAAAAGCACAAAGGGTTAGTTCTTTATTTTCTATTAATGTATATTTTTAGTTTCTACATCTCCATCACTTGTGGTAACAGAAGAAAATGTTGTCAGCCAATAGCAGTACTAAAATATTAAGGAGAGTATAGGAGGTACCACCTTGGTGGCTTCCCAGTTCACAATTTCATAATGTTTTTCATCATGTTTCTCCCATGGAGGAGGGGACTGTTCCCTGGCTGTGGAAGGGCTGTTGTCATTTGGACTACCTGCTGGTGAGCCTTCTCATATCAGCAGCCCTTCTTTTGATTCAGAAAGCTATCTCTGTATTCTTTCTAATAATTCCTTCCTTATTTCAGCTAATTCAAGCTGGCTTTCTGTCAGTTGCAACCAAAAAAGTCCTGACTAATAGCTGGAGTACAAAATATCCAAAAGGAATGAGTTTTCAAGTATTTTGGGAAGCATAGCAGAACACATAAATAATGGAACTGAAATCTTTAAAAATCTTAAAAAGCAAAGATGTCACTTTGGTGACTAAGGTGTCCCTGACCTAAGCCATGGTCTTTTCAGTCACCTCATATGCAAATGAAAGCTAGATGACAAATAAGGAAGACCAAAGAGGAATTGATGCATTTGAATTATGGTGTTGGTGAGGAATATTGAATGTACTACCATGGACTGCCAGAAAAACAAACAAATCTGTCTTGGAGAAAATATAGCCAGAATGTTCCTTAGAAACAAGGATGACAAGATTTTGTCTTGTTTATTATGCATGTGTTACTAGTAGGGACCATTCCCTGGAGAAGGACATCATGCTTGGCTAAGTAAAGGGTCAGCAAAAGTGAGGAGACCCTCATTGAGATGGATTGACATGGTGGCTGCCACAATGGGCTCAGACTTAACTACTATTGTGAGGATGATGAATGATGCAGGACTAGGCAGGTTGTTTTTTTTTTTTTTTTCTTTTTTCTTTTTTCTGTTAGCATAAAGTTACTAAGAGTTGGAGCCAATTCGATGGCACCTAACAACAAAAACAATGGAGTGGAAAAATATGTGCCTGTCAATAAAGCTGAGGATAGTGCTGTTATAATTTTTTTTTTTTTTTTTGTGGATTATCTCTAAACTTCGATCAGGAAACCTCAGTAACCTAGGTTCAAGTTACTAAATAAATGAAAACACAGTAAAATAGTTTAGTTTTCTTGTTCTAACTTTCTCCTGTGAGACCACAGAAGAACTCTGATGATAGAAGTCAGTGAGATTTTATCTAGCTCTGTTCCCTTCCCTAACATCTGCATTGAACACAGTAACATCTCAACCTCAGTGGATTTTGCTTCCTCCATTCTTTCTTTAACCCTCTATAATCAGGAGATAAAGATGGAGATTGGGTTAAGGAGGTAGACAAAGGCTTTAAAGACAAATTTCAGATATGGTTTGATTTAGATAATTACTCTGGACCTGTCCTGAAGAAACACATGACTAGGTTAAGATGTAAAGATTAGAAGGTAGGACAGTACATATAATGGAAATCTTTGAAAGTAGATTATTTATTTATTTGTTTTGCATGACATTATTCTGCTAAAGTATCCATAGCAGCTCTTTTTGTTGTTCTGCATTTTGTTTAGTCACTAAATTTTATACATATATATGTTGTTTTTTGGTGCCATTGAGTCACCTCCAATTCATAGCTACCCTGTGACAACAGAATGGAACACTACCCAGTCCTGTGCCAACCTCACAATCCTCACTGTCCTTGAGCCCATAGTTGCAGCCACTGTGTCAATCCACCTCATTGAAGGTCTTCCCCTTTCTGGCTGACGCTCCGCTTTACCAAGCAAGATATCCTCCAGGGAATGGTCCCTTTTTACCACATAACCAAAGTAGGTAAGATGAAGTCTGGCCATACTCACTTCTAAGGAGAATTCTGGCTACCCTTCCAGGACAGATTTGTTCATTCACCTGAAAGTCCATGGTATTTCCAGTATTTTTTTTTTTTTTTCCAACACCACAATCCAAAGGCATCAACTCTTCTTCAATCTTCCTTATTCATTGTCCAGCTTTCACATGCACATGAAGTGATTGTAAATAACATGATTTGGGTTAGGCACCATCTTAATCTTCAAAGAGACATCTTTGCTCTTCAGCACTTTAAAGAGGGCCTTTGCAGCAGATTTGCCCAGTGCAGTATGACAGTTGATCTCTTCACTGCTTCCATTGGTGTTGACTGCAGATCCAAGTAAAATGAAATCCCTGACAACTGCAATATTTTCTTCATTTGTCGTGATGCTGCTTATTAGTCTGGTTGCGAGGATTTTTGTTTTCTTTCTGTTGAGGTGTAATCCATTCTGCAGACTGCAGTCTTTAATCTTCATCAGTAAGTACTTCAAGTCATCTTTACCTTCAGCAAACAAGGCTGCATCATTTGTATATCACTGGTTGTTGATGATGCTTCCTCCTATCTTTATGCCACATTCTTCTTCATATAGTCCGCCTTCTGAGATTATTTGCTCAGCATACAGATTGAATAAGTATGGTGAAAGGATAGAACCTTGACACACTCCCTTCCGGATTTTTAACTTCGCAGTATCCTCTTGCTCTGTTTGAACAACTGCTTCTTGGTGTATGTACAGGCTCCTCAGGAACACAATTAAATGTTCTGGAATCCCCATTGTTTTCAATGTTATTCATAATTTTTTATGGTCCACAAAGTTAAATGCCTTTCCATACTCAATAAAACACAGGTAAACTCATTCTGGTATTCTTGGCTTTCAGCCAACACACATCTGACATCAGCAATGATAATCTTTCATTCCATGTTCTCTTCTGAGTCCAGTTTGAATTTCTGTCAATATTCTGCTGCAATCATTTTTGAATAATCTTTAGCAAATGCTTACTTGTGTCTGATATTTATGATATTGTTTGAAAACTTTAACATGCTGTTGGATCACCTTTCTTTGGAATGGGTACAAATATGGATCTCTTCCAGTCAGTTGGCTAGATAACTCTCATCCAAATTTCTTGCTGTAAATGACTAAGTGCCTCCAGGGCTGTATCTGTTTGTTGAAACATCTCAGTGAGTATTCCTTCAATTCCTGACTCTTGTTTTTTGCCAATTCCTTCAGTGCAACTTTGATTTCTTTCGATTCTTGATCATATGCTACCTCTTGAAATAGTTGAACGTCGACCAATTCTTTTGGTGAAGTGACTCTGTGTATTCTTTCCATCTTCTTTTGATGCTTCTTGAATCACTTACTATTTTAGCCATAGCATCCTTCAGTATTGCAACTAGAGGCTTGAATTGAGCAATGCTGAGCTTATTTGTCCCTCTTGGTTTTATAACTCCAGGTATTTGCACATTTCATTATAATACTTTGCTTTGTCCTCTTCAGTTACCCTTTGAAATCTTCTGTCCAGGTCTTTTATTTCATCATTTCTTTCATTTGCATTAACTACTCTGTTCAGAGTTAGGAGCTCTGGTAGCATAGTGCCTAAGGCACTTGACTGCTAACCAGAAGTCTGGTGGTTCAAACCT
>NW_006921889.1:3747934-3780329 GCF_000298275.1 Orycteropus afer afer
CCTTCTGGTTAGCAGTCAAGTGCCTTAGGCACTATGCTACCAGGGCATCATGGTTTAGGCAAGGCCATGCTCTGTCTGAAGGTTCTAGGAAGGATCCTTCTTTGCCTCTTCCTAGCTTCTGGTGGTTGCTGTCAATCCTTGGGGTTTCTTGGTATATAACTGCATCACATCAATTTCTGCCTCTGTCATGAACTTCTTTGCTCTGTTTATGTCTCTGTAAAGACACAAGTCACTGATTAGAGTCCATCCTAATACAGAATGACCTCATCTTAACTTGCTCTTCCCTGCAAAGACTTTATTTCCAAATAAGGTCACATTCACCGGTACTGGGGGTTAAGATTTCAATATATCTTTTTTGGGATGACACAACTCCACCCATAACATAGCCCAAAATAGTGAAAAAGCTATTAAACTTAGAATGCTGCTTCCATTTATTACCTAAAACCCTCAAGACAGTGCGTGAGAAACATCTGAACAAAATTCTAAAACTGTTGTTGTATTTAATGCCATTGATATTCAGTCTTTCATTCAACAAACATAAATACAGTGCCTGGCATGTGTACAGTGCATTGAGATTTTCAACAAATTGAAAATTCTTTGGGAGTAATACCAAAATGAATAAGATATGGTGCCTGATCTCAAGGAGTTCACAACCTAATAGGTAAGATAAATAAATGAGCAAAAATAACACTACAGTTTTATAGTCTTGTTTGCAATTGTATCCCTAGAACTCAGCCCACTGTTTCAGACTCAGCAAATACTTGTGAAGAGTCCCTGGAGATTTTAAAAGTCAAAGTACTTAATTGTTAATGAAACATTGGAGGTTTGAGTCCACCCGGAGACCCATCAGAAGCAAGCCCTGAAGATGTATACCCAAAATATCAGCCGTTGAAAACTCTACAGAGCATGGTTCTACGCTGATACGCACATATTGTGAACTTTGCTTGGAGTTTTGTCAGAGATAGTTGGTCTTAAAGGCGAGTGAAAGTTTGCCAAGAATTTAGATAAAAGAACGTTTCAGGAACACAGAATTGCAATAACATGAAATTATTCAATAAGATATGTGTCATTGGAGAAGGATTGGAGATGGATTTATGAGGTTGGAATTAAACTCATAGGGGAAGAAAGCTCATAGATGATATTGGTAAAGAATGGAAAATCTAGATGGTTTGGGGCTTGTATTCTATTTGAAGGAGCTCAGACACTATTCTCTGGACTGTACAGAGACATTTTGGGCTTTATAAATAAGAACCACATAAGCAGATTTGTGAACTTTAGAAACACTGTGAATATGGATTAGAAGTATAAGCCTGGGGTAAGGAAAAAGGATTGAGAATATGAGAAATATACTGAGCTCTGGTAGCATAGTGCCTAAGGTGCTTGACTGCTAACCAGAAGGTTGGAAGTTGAAACCCACCAGCCACTCCTCAGAAGGAAGGTTGGGCAATCTACTTCCATAGTGATACCACCTCGGAAACCCAAGGAGGGGTCACTATGAGTGGAGTCTGACTCAATGGCACATAACAACAACAACAATAACATAGTGAGGAAGTGATACTAAAGTCAGGAAGAAATGGACAATTTTGAGTGACGTGACCTGGTGAGTGATTATACGTGGGCTGCAGGAGATGGCTACCTCACAACTGGATCAATAAGCAGCATCACAATAAATGGAGAAAAAATTGAAGTTGTCAAAGATTCGTATTACTTGGTTATACAATCAACACCAATGGAAGCAGTAGTCAAGAAATCAAGTAATGTATTGCATTGGGCAAATCTGCTGCAAAAGTCCTCTTTAAAGTGCTGAAGAGCAAAGATTTCTCTCTGAAGACTAAGGTGAACCTAACCCAGGCCATGGTATTTTCAAAAGCCTCATATGCATGTGAAAACCGAACAATGAATAAGAAAGACAGAAGAAGAATTGATGCTTTTGAGCTGTGGTATTGGCGAAGAATATTGAAAGTACCATTGGCTGCCAGAAGAACTGACAAATCTGTCCTGGATGAAGTACAGCCAGAATGCTCCTTGGAAGTGAGAATGGCCAGACTTTGTCTCACTACTTTGATCATGTTGTCAGAAGGGATTGTTCCCTGGAGAAGAATCTCATGCTTGATAAAGTGGAGGGTCAGCAAAAAAGTTGAAGACTCTCAATGAAATGAATTGACACAGTGGCTGTAATGATGGGCTCAGGTATAGCAAGAATTGTGAGGCTGGTGGACTGGGCTATGTTTCATGTGGTTGTACATAGGGTTACTATGGGTTGGAGCCAACTTGATGGCACCAAACAACAGGAGAGGAGAGATGAAGACATCCCTGCAATATTTCCAGGGTGAATTTTTCTCTCTGCTTACTCGTTGGGAGAATTTCTCAAATAGCACAGGTCCCTTCATGCGTCTCTGAGCACAGCTACATAAAATAAATTGGATTAAATGGAACCTATTTTATAATTCAACCTCATATTTGTTGGTGTTAAAAAATGAATTTGAGAGAGCATTTTCAACTAAGGACTGATGAGTCATAAATCACCAAGCAATAACCTTAGGACCTTGGTGAATTTTTCACCATTCTTCAGCACCTGTCAGAATCCAGGCTAACATCAAAGACTTTTTAGGGTTTAAGAAGATAGCAACCCCACATATGCTGTAAACACTAGACAAATGCAATAGTATAGCCTCATGCAATTGTATTGGAATCTTTAAGGACAAAAAAATCACATTTTGTTCTTTTTTGAGGTAGTGAGCACCTAATCCCACAATTTAGCACATGGTACACATCAAATAAATGGTGGTTAAATGTGTATGTATTGATTATATCTCTGACAATCTACAGTAGAAGCTCTTTTAAATGACCTTCCATTAACCAACCTGCTGGATTAATCCACGCTCTCTACTCCTTCTAAAATATACTGACTGTTGCTCAAAACGCTGAGTGCTCTTGCCGGTAGGCTGCCCCTAATCTGCCTGCTTACATATTGAATTATATCATCACCAAAAGTTAATTGGGCTTGGTTCTGAATATATTAAGGCCACAATGCCAATTGAATTGAACTGTTTATGGTGAACTGGTTATAGTGGTTCTATATATTAATTATGTTTTACTAATAAAAAATGAGTACAAAATAAGAAGGAGTTGATTTCTTTGAAACCCACATTAAATGCCTTTGAATGGCTCAGTAAATATAAGTTGCTAAAAATTTCTATCCTAATAAACGTGAATAAAATACTTGTAAAATAAATGTAAAATCCAAGAGGATTCTCTGCTTTGCCAGTGTTTTTATGTCCTTTCTCCACTTTAAGGAAAACTAAACTAGAAATCATAGATGATGCATTATGGATGAATTTATTGATGAAAAACAACAGGCAAATCCAATTTTTAGTCCTATATGCACTAAAAAATGTCTTGGCATCATATCAAAAGAATAGCAACTAAATATTCATTTATTGTTTTTTAGATTAAATAAAATCATTATGGAAACTATGCATCATTCAAAAAATTCCTGCTTTTATCAAGTATTTTTTTAACAATCAATCTGCTATTAGTTTCAATTGACTCAGACAAGAGGGCCATCACTGTTTTTTCTTGAGAGCAATATATTAAGAAAGTCCACATCAGCACTTAAACAGAGGCACGGACATTTGGGTCTCTGTAACAACCTATTCAAACATACTATTGGGTTATGGTTTTTTACCTTCATGGCCCTGGATAGAAGCATTAACTTTTCTTATGGTAACTTCATTTCATGTTTACATATTTCTTATATAATAAACCATTCCTAACAGAGAAAGGAAAAATTAGAAAAGAATTTGGAGACCGTCTCAGAATGTCATCAAGCAGGCAGTGATTTGGGAACATTGTCATCAACTAGGTTCACTCCATTGTTTGCTAATGTTATGCATTGATGAACAAACAGAGTCCATTATACCCTAGGATATTTCTTATTTTAATTTTGAGAAGTGGTCAGAATTAGGAAAAAAAAAAAAAAAAGATTTTTGAAAAGCGATTTGGATTTAAATAGGATGTTGATTGCCAGGACAAGATTTTGGGACTTATAGAAATGCTCTGCTCTCCAAAATATGAGTTTGTGGAGAATTATTTTTACAGATTGGACAGATACAGTCTATGGTCCTTCCATGCACAAATCCTGTATAATTCTGTTGCCTTGAGTATGGATGAGAACTGTGTCTTTCTACTAACCAATGTTGTTGTGCCATCCGGTTGGTCCCAACTCACAGCGACCTTATGTACAAAAGAAGGAAACACAGCCTGACGCAGCACCCAATCATTACTATGTCTGAGCTCATTGTTGCAACCACTGTGTCAATCCATCTCATTAAAGGTCTTCCTCTTTTTTGTTTGCCCTTTACTTTACCAAGGGGTTCTTGTGGCATAGTGCCTAAGACATTTGATGGCTAACCAGAAGGCTGGTGGTTCAAACCCACCAGCCACTCCTTGGAAGGAAAGTTGTACAATCTACTTCTGTAGAGATATTGGCTCAGAAACTGAAGGAGGGGTTGCTATGAGTTGAAAACGACTTGATGGCAGTGAGTTTGGTTGTTTGGTTTTACTTTGCCAAACATGACGTCCTTCTCCAGGGATTAGTTGCTCCTGACATGTCATAAGATTGTGACACAAAGTCTTGTCATCTTTGTTTCTAAGGAGCATTCTGGCTGTACTTCTTCCAAGACAGATTTGTGTGTTCTGGCAATCAAGTCATTGCCAACACCATACTTCAAAGGTATTATTTCTTTTTTGGTCTTTCTTTTTCATTGTCCAGTTTTTGGATGCATATAAGGTAACAAAATACCATGAGTTGGGTCTGATGCACCTTAGTCTTCAATGGGATATCTTTGTTTTTAATGCTTTAACATCTTACGCAGCAGATTTTTCCATTGCGATACATCATTTGACTTCTTGACTGCTGCTTCCTTGGGCCATGATTGTGACTCCAAGTGAAATGAAATCCTTCACAACTTCAATCTTCTCTGTTTACCATGATGCTGTTTATAGGTTCATTTGTGAGGATTTTTGTTTTCTTTATGTTGAGGTGTTATCCATACTGAAGGTCATAGTCTTTGATCTTCATCAGTAGCACTTCAAATCCTCTTTGGTTTCAGCAAGCATAATTGTATCATCTGCATATCACAGGTTGTTAAGAAGTCTTCCTCCAATCTTGATTTTGCATTAGTCTCTTGGAAAAATTCTTCTTGGATGATCTGCTCAGCATACAGATTGAATAAATATGGTGAAAGGGTATAACCCTGAAGCACACCTTTCCTGATTTTAAATCATGCACTGAGCCATTGTGTCTTGATTTATATACAGGTTCCTCATGAGCACAATTAAGTGTTCTGGGATTCCCATTCTTCTCAACATTATGCATAATTTTTTATGATCTATACAGTCAAATGCCTTTGCAGAGTCCTTAAAACATAGATAAACATGTTTCTGGTATTCTCTGCTTTCAGCCAAGGTTGATTGGACATCAGGAATGATATCTCTCATTCCACATCCTCATCTGAATCTGGCTTATATTTCTGGCAGTTCCCTGTTGACGTATTGCTACACTCGTTTTTGAGTTACCTTCAGCAAAATTTTACTTGCATGTGATATTAATAATATACTCCAATAATATCTGAATTCTTTGTATTCTAACCAATGGAATATGGAAAAGGTGCGGGATATTACTCCCCTAAATAGATTATCTATATTTGTATGTAGTCCTTGGGTAATGGAAACAGTTAATGCATTTGAGGGCTAACTGAAAGTTTGGAGATTTGAGTTCACCCACTCGTTTTTCGGGAGAAAGACCTGGTGATCTCCTGCTGAAAAATCAACCAATGAACACTCATGGAGCACAGTTCTCCTCTGATACACACACTGTCAGTACATGCCAACTTGATTCAGAGATGACTTTCTATGTATGTATGTATGTATCTATGTATCTGCTTATCATCTATCTTTGTGTTGTTAGCATGCAATAGATACTCCTCTGATGATCTTGAAGAAAGAAATGGCTGTGATGTGAACTGCTTATGGAGAGAGTCACATGGCAGGGAAATGCAGGTGGCCTCTGAGAGCCAGCGAGAGGGCTCAGTGCTATAGCTACAAGAAACTAAATTCTGTCAAGAGTCACACGAGCTTGAAAGAAGATTCCAAGTTGTAGGTAAAAAACACAGCTCAGTTGACACATTGATTGTGACTTTTTGAGAACCTGATCAGAAGATCCATTTGAGCCATGCCCACAGAAACTCTGAGATAATAAATGTGTGTTGTTTTAAGCCATGAGATTTGTGACAATTTGTTACACAGCAATAGAAAGCTAATACAACAGTCAGTGGTTTGGATCTATTTTGGTCTTATTTCTGTCATTTTTATTTTTCCCCTATGAAGTTCTCCAGAATGAATGGGTACAAATCATGTTATTGTGTTGGGTTTAAAAGTTTCCCTATCCTTTCCGAATACCTGTAAAAATATTGCTCTAATCTCCTCTATCTTTATCTCTAAAAGAGATTTCTGAGTGTCCTCTAGTTCTTATCTGGTATTTTTCTTCTTCTCATTTATTACTATTGATTTGGACATACAGAATTTATATTATTTTTGAGGAGTAAACAAAAAGAAATCAAATAAGTTGTAGGCAAATTAAAAGATGTATTCTCATTGGATTTACTGGATTGAGAAAGAAAGCTTTCTAGATAATTTAAAAACACAGAAAAATGTCATGAGTGACCACATGGAAACACACTTGGGACCCTGAGAATCTCTTCACTCTCTCTCTCCTCCACCTTTCTCTTCTTTTTTCTTTTTACCCCCGGTACACTGGATTTCGTTCTATCACTGAGAGTTACTTGGCAAATACAACTTGTTCATCATGCTATAGAGGGTATTTTACAATGAACTACAATCTACAAAATGACAACTCTCCTTGACGGTTCATACCAGCATGTGCCTTGTTCATCTCTTCAAGCAGTTCCAGGAACACTGGAGATTGAGGCAAGCAAAAGAAAGCACTCGACTGCTAACTGAAAGGTTGGAGGTTTGAATCTATCATTTGCTCCATGGGATAAAGATGTGGCAGTCTGCTTCCATAAAGAGTTACCATTGAACTTGTAGAAGATCTTTAGGTGAAATAAATAGATGATATTTTTGCCATTAATGCTCCTACAACCTGATTTTGTGGCATGATTGTATATGTTTATTGTTGCTATAGAAAAGCACACAAAGTTGACTATTAACTTGATTCTCAACAAGGTGTATTTGTAGATATGTGGATTTTCCCACATGGCCACCTTTAATGTTAATGGGAGTGTAAAAGATTGACTTTTGTGTCTTGTGCTGAAAGGTTTTCAATTTCCGGCTGCCTTGCAAGGAGCCAAGGAGAGCTCCTCTGTCATTGTCATGCCAGCCGAAAGTAAAATGTTTTTTACTTAATGATGAGAAATAATTCTGAGCTCTCCCCACCTGGAGGGGAGTGAAAAATGGCTCATCCACTTTCAATCACCAAGTTCTCTGCATGTCAATAATGGAAGTATATCTTTTGAACAACAACAATAACAAAATAAGATCATGTTTTGATTTCCATGTTGAGGACTCACCAAAAATTATCAACTGGACAAAACAAAGGGAATGAATGAAAAGATTTAAAGCAAAGTATAATGGGAGATTCTTCTATGTAAATAAAGAGCAAATGTCATAGGACAGTATATATTAATCAAATAATTAACTTTTAAATAAAATTATTTATTCTGGAGAGCAATTTTGCCACCCCAAGAGTTATGGAGAGACATTTATTTCAGCAGATTAAAGAGATAATATATGTTAACTCTTTAATGGTTTAAAGAGTGCATGTCATCTAAGTGGCTGATAGATTGTTGTGTAACTAGAGCTGAGGAGCTGGCATGCAGGACTGGGCTGTCAGTCAAGGTGTCATCTTTGCAAAAGCCTGGAACACATCTTTTTTATTATTGAAGAACATTGTCATGTTGGGAGATTCAGGGACAGAGTCTGAAAAAAAAAAAAAAATCATGCAAGTAGAAATATCTCATTCTCCAGATCTGGTTAATGTTTTTTTTTTTTCTTTTTTCTTTTTTTTTTTCTCCCATGGCTAAAGGCTTCCTAGGTCATGACTGGTCATTAGACTCAATTAAAAGTAGGAATAGAAAATTGATCTTCACCCTCCTCCAAATGTAGCCACATTTGCTGGTACATGGATATTAAGCTTGTTAATAATTCAAAACTTGGTGTAGACATATTTCTGTGAAACTTAATGTTTGGGAGAAAGGGAACATATCTAGGTTACCCTAGAGGAGAAAACAAATTACCTTTTGCCTTTCTGACATCTTATTCTCCTTAAGTGCACCTGGCCAGTCTCCACCTGGCAGTGCTCTCAATCACCCAGATGGAGAGGGCATTTAGGTGGCCCCTCCAAAAACTGATGAGGTTCAGCCTCATCAGTGGTCTAATAGAATGGGCTCAACAGTGGAACAGTCTACATTCTATGCATCTGTCTTTCAGGGACCGATAGCTGCATATATTCCGTTTTTGCATCATAAAACAAAGAAATATTTTCCTCTTTCCACATTTACTTACCCATAATATTATTTGTACATTGCTGTTATCATTATGTCTAGTTTTGTGAATAATACTTTAATACTATAGCTTGCTTAATACAGCTTTTATGCAGGATTTTTATTTCCTAATACATATAGACCAGAAACAGTGCTTTTCTTAATGATATGAGTGCTTATTTTACTTCAAGATGTTCTGTGTTTTAAAATCAAGATGATATGGGACAGTAATATGATGGATGGTGTTGTGTGTATGTACCAAATGATAAAGTGAAACAGTAAGCTTTCATTTTGCATAAAAAAAAAAAAAAATCCAGCAACTGATGATGAAAACTGCCTTAGAACTGTTGATTCCAATTCGTCAGGAAGATAAAGTCTAATATCTGAAACCCCAAAAATATCTCTGTTTCTATGCTTGCCCACTGACCAGAGCTGAATAATGTAAAATTTGCAAAGATTCATTTACTAAACAGAAATCTCTAGAGAATAACTGTAGAGTTCCCATTTACATCAGCATCCCTATGCAAGTTAAGAAGAAAGGATCACAAAGTTAAGTCTATCTCTATTTGAATAATTTCAATACAGCACCGGAGCTAATTTTCAGTAATGTCCCTAAGACTCTAAGCAGAAACTTTATACTGCCTAGCTCTTGTGATCAAAAAGTTCCAAATCAGACTTGCAAATTATCTTCTCATCACATCACTGGAGCTGCCAGATAAGAAAGTGTCGTAAGAAAGGGAACAACCAGAGTGCATTCATTAGTGTCATTGTACTCTAATTGAAGAAGTGACTTCTTTTGTATCCAGAGATGGAAAATCAGTTAGCTGGTGACTGGGCTCCATACAGGTAGCTCATGGCTGAATGGTAAAACAGTAGTTACATATTGAAGAATTCCTGTGATGATTGAAAATACTCTAAACTATGGAATCTACACTTTGAAATTTAAAATGATGATAGCACCTGAGATATCATTTAGTGGCTGCGTCTGTATGACTTGTTGGAAAGAGCCTCTCAGAAGGACATTTTCCATTACTCAGCTTGCTGTTTTGCACGTAGAATCCCTAATTGTGAAGACATGGTAAGTCACTAATATGTTCTTTATGGATCATGCCAAATCCATATTGCTTTCTGCAGGAACAGCTGTTCTGGCACAAGCATGGTCCGGTGGTAGCAATTATACCCCCTGACCTCTACAGGCAAAAGGAAGTGCTAATTCTGGAACTTCATCAAGCTCTAAATAGTAACATTTGCCTGAAGCCAAAGATGCATTTTGGAGGGAAGGGAGGCAGATCCCAAAGGTATACATATACTTAGCAGAGGGTAACCTGTTTTGTTACATAGCTTGAAATCTGAAAGTTAGACTATTCCATTACAATTTTATATTTTTATGTTTGTGAGCTTCAATTTTCTAATCTGCAAAATAATCCCTATTAGGCCTTAATGCAGGTAGGAATGAATGGGATGAAGCATGTGAAAGCACATTGTACACGTCATGAAATGCAAAGGAAGTGAACATTATTTGTATAAGAGATTATTTTTTCATATGTATTGCTGCCTAGTAATGGAGTAGTTACTATCTTGCTAGATATTTAGCTCTCTGTATATGGAGAAATTGAAGCAGAATTGGTCAGGGACACTACACAATGACAAGCACAGTGGAAAGGATTGTCAAGATGATTACAAGGCACCTACAAATTACCAACCCCTATCACCCCTTGATTTCCTTTATAAGAACATATACTGTAAAGCATTCTTGTTGGAAGTGGTGATGGGTTTGCCAAATAATCATATGAAGGAGTATATCAAAACAGTATTTAAAGAATTGTATAGATGTGGTAAAGATATTTGATTTGTGTGTTATTAAGAGATGAGCAGTGACAGATAACTCATTCAAGGTCACATATGGCAAATATATAGGAGTCTTTTAAAAATTATTACCTATTCAGAGACCCTAAGACCTCAACAGATCACTCTGCCAATCTCAAAGAGAAAATAAAAAATCTAGTATTTCATTTTTCCATGTTATTTTCTTCATAAAGCATGGATTCATTAAATATCCTGAAAAGGCACAAATGAATATTCAGTACATAGACTGCAATGAATGCTAAAGGCACTTGGCCTGCTTTCTGCCATTCCCAGAAACACTGCCATCAAGTTGATCCAATTCATAGTGACCCCCATAGGGTTTCCAAGATTGCAAATCTTTACATAAGTAGATTGCCTCATCTTCCTCCTGCAGAGCAGTCAGTGGATTTGAAACACTGACCTCCTGGTTATCAGCTAAATGTCTTACCCACTGTGGCACCAGAGCTCCTCAATTTCTGCCTTTGGTTTTGGAAAATATTTCCCATGGTTTGGACGTATGTGTTTTAGTTTATTCAATGGAAGGTCCCCTCACCCTGTTTTCCTCTATCATTGGCAGTATCCATCAGTTAATGACCTGCCAACCCTACCTGACTTACAATGCAGAATCATCGAAGTAGGTGAATACCAGCCTCTAGAAGAATCATATTTCCTGCTTCTCAGTTTAATGTATGTGTGTCATAGGAACTCCCTGCAAAATTGTGCTTAGGGGCTTTAGGATCCAAGTCAAAGCAATTCATAAGACGGATATGTTATAAATCTAGCTGTGGAAGATTGATGTTAAGGCTTCATACGTGCTTGCTGAGTCCATTCACGAGTGGGGACGGTACAGTCATCTCCTTTTTAGTAGCCTGCAGTTTTATTGCTCTTTAAAGAAATCATTAAAGATATTTGAAGTTGTCAGAATCAGAGAGTTGTGCTTTGGAGGAATTCCAGGAAAGAAATGCCTTATACAGAAATGCTCCCATGATGATTTAGATATAGCAAAAGGCTTTCTAGTAAAATAGACTAATTCAAGGCCTTTAAAATCACAAATTTGGCCTCACAGATTTAACTCGTTCATTTGCTCATTTATGTTTATATGTTTAGCACCTTACATGAGTCAGGAACTGTTCTAGGTGCTTGGTTCTCAAGAGGGAGCAACACACACATAAATCCCTTGCTTTCATAAATATTGTTGTATGCCCATCTTATACTCTTGTTGTTGTTAAGTGCCATAGAGTTGGCTCTGACTCTTGGTGACCTTAAATAAATCAAAATGATGTCTTATCCTGCAGTATCTCCATGATCGTTGGCATGTTTGAGTCCAACCCTGTGGATCACAGCAGTCAACCTGTATCCTGTGGGAAAAGGTGAATATGGTGTAAATTCTCTGATGTCACTGGAACTCATTAGTATATTGCACTTTTGATATGTTGTATTCTTAGCTACCATTGAATTGGTCT
Organism: Orycteropus afer afer; assembly: GCF_000298275.1. Taxonomy (NCBI): domain Eukaryota; kingdom Metazoa; phylum Chordata; class Mammalia; order Tubulidentata; family Orycteropodidae; genus Orycteropus; species Orycteropus afer. Next base: position 3,759,807 of record NW_006921889.1, read on the forward strand.
TGACTCATGACAACTTCACTCAAAATGGGATCAATCATTGTGATCCTTATTTTCATTGGCAAATTTGTAGAAATAGATGGTCTAGTCTTTCTTCTGATATATATTATTAACTCATTGCTATCAAGTCAGTTCCCACTCAGCAACCCTATAGAACAGAATAGAACTGCCTCATAGGGTTTTCAAGGCTGTAATCTTTATGGGAATAGACTGCCACATTTTTCTCTTACAGAGCAGCTAGTGGGTTTGAACTGCTAACCTTTCCGTTGGCAGTCAAATACTTAACCACTTTGCCACCAGGGCTCCTTTGATACCTATTAGTTCTGAATAATGCACAAACTGAAAAAGGTTACCAAACTTAAGAGCAAATACTGGAACTGGAAGAACTGCAACAGAAGTCATGTAGACTCATTCAGAGAGAATCCAAGATGTTCATACATTTCTAGGCAAGGGAGTAGGTGAGCTTATGAAGATTTTTGTTAATATCCTTTTTTACTGATGAATAATATATTATATCCTAAGTCAGTAGAGTGAAGCAACATATTGTCAGCATAATATGGGTTCCAGGTCACATGGAAACTAGGATGTTTTGTTGATGCCCTACTACTTCCACTTTCAGAAATCCCACTCTGCTGCTGTCTATCTCCACAGGCTCCAAAACTGTGGTCAGGAAGTCCATGTAGGTAACTGGTGGCTTTTAGGCTTTTCAAGAATATCCTTATCTATAAATTCTCATGCTTAAATTTGGCCACTATTTAAACTCTGATATATCACTAACAAATCACATGAACTAATACTGGTTGAGACTGTCCTCTAATGAAACAACATTGGGCTGGGTCTTTTAGGAAAGGAAAACAAAGATGTATTAGTTCATTGGGAGTCGGAATAGACTTAACAAAAGCAGGTTTTACTCTTAAGATCCTTTTTTTTTTTTTTTTTTAGGTAAGAGTGAATATCAGGTTGAATGCTGATAAAAGATTAAAATACCTCTTTATGACTATAGATGCTTTTTTCACAGGATAGGAGCTGATGAATTGCCAAATGACTTACACAGCCAGGCCTTTGGTCCATTTTATTGGGCACAGGAGGATGGATTCTATCATCCTTGCATTCAAAAGGGCTCCTCTTCATGAGTTAAAATAGCTGAGCTTCAGCTCTGCACTCGTGAAGAATTTGGTTTCCAGCTAACAGTGCAGAGAAGGAAGAGCGTTTTAATTATTTTCTCCATTTCTCCCTTTACACTGTGCCTCTTTACAAAGCAAACATGCCTCTTTGGTGAAAGCACTTTCCCACAGTTTGACAATCCATCACCCATCTCTGAGTGTCTCTCTCCCTTTTGCTTTTAAGCCTGATGTTCAGACATTTATCTTCTTAGAGGTGAACAGAGAGAACATCTTTAAATATGACATCAATATGTCTTGACCCAGATGAAAGCCACTTAAGTCAGTTTCCCTCAATCCTGTTACTACACATTAACTCTGAACAGGATTATCTACCAGGCTGCCAGGCAAGATGTTTGAGGGGGAATGGGGAAAAAAAGGAGAGCAAAGTGCTTTTCTGCATCAGTCTGCCGTGGGACAGGAGGAGGAAAATTTGTTCTGACCTCACTTTACTGAACTGCCTAAGAATTATCTGACACCTACGGTGCAGGAAAAATAAAATTGATCACACGCACACGTACACACGCATGCACACACACACACACACACACCCTTAGTAATATACCCGAAATCCCAAAGGATTAGATAGAAACTTAACCTTTATTTATGTGCACATGAAATTCATAGCATATTTTTCATCAATAGTTTAAATAAAGAAGAAATTTAACAGTTGAGTTCTAAATAAGTGATGATTTATATTGAATTGGTTTGAAGCTAATGAAATAATTAGCACCATTTCAATGTGATTAATTTATAGCTGTATATTAAGTGTCAATTAGTTTAAGAATTTGAATTCTTCAAGTGCTGGCTGAACAAGGCAAATGACTCAGCAATAACAAAGCGTGATTGAAATTTAAGTATTCTAAATCATGGAATTAACTAGTTCTATGTGACTACCACACCACACAGAGCCTAGGCAGTAGTTTCTGAAGGGATCCATATAAGCAAACTTAGACACACCAGGAGATTCAATGTATATTACCTGGAACATGGAATAGAAGAGCAGATGATAAAAAGCTTTTAATGCTTATAAGAATCATGATTTATTAATATACCAGAGACAGATGTAATAGGCAACATGTGTAGAAACATTGGAGTTATAGGTTATGGAGTTAAAATGTCACTGACATTTCTAAAGCCTTCAAGTTTATCTTACATAATTCAAATAAAAATGCACCTTGTGTAATCATAGGACACTCTATCATGTCATACTGTAGCTGATGGTTTTGCTTTGTTTTGTTTTTTATTGAATAGACTTTCTCCTCAATACAACTCTGCTTTTTCTCTGTACTTTATTTTAAAGGGCTCAAACACAACTTTAGGCTTCTCCAATTGTATACAAATTTGACACATTTAGATTATATCTCCTAGAGAAGATAATATATTTCAATTCAACTGTGTAAAGTATCTGTCAAAAACTAGGAAAGGTCAGATTTTACCCTCCTTGCAACCTTGTTTGTGAGCTTAATACATTTTCATGGATGCTGACAGAAGACATGAGACTCTTGGGTCACAGACAAAGAGCTTTCTTCCTCACAGCAATGGCAGTAAACAGAACAGCAGATCTCTTGGTGCTTGTTCCCCAAGCTCCACAGGATGACTCACAAAGGGCCAGGGAACATCTTCTTATACAGTGGCTTGCTTTATGGGCGAGGAACCCGAAGTTTAGGGAACAGAAATCTTCTATAATGGGAAGTAAGGAGCCTTTAATCCCGAAGAAGACATTGTCTCTTCTTCTAAGATTATTCATTATACAAATATCACTGAAACAATTCTCTAGAGAAAAGAAAATGTAGTTAATGCCTCTCCTCATCAGATGTGCAGAAGTATGAGACACCCATGACCCTTGTCTCTCCGCAGTACCCAAAAGAATGTATTGGGAAGAACTGAGAAGGTTGCCTGGAAAGATATAAAGGAGAACAAACTGATGTCTGTCTTCAAGTAACAAAATGGAAAGAATTTCCTGTGTTCATTGGAGCCCTTTTAGGTTAAATTAGGACAAATGATGGAATATAAATAAAGTCATATTTTGAATCACTTGTTGTTTACTTATTTTGAGTTACAAGCTAATATATTGTCCTTGTGAAAAATTCAGTTAGTATAGAAGTGAGTCGTCTTCACAGTTTTCTCTCATCCCACTACACACGGGTAACTACTACTAACATGTTGGTAAAAGGAAATACCTTGTAATGGTTAAAGCTCTCCAGTGATATACTTGAGTTTTCTGAGAAGTATGTTCCCACCATAAACAGGATTAATTACTACGTGTCAAGGATATTGTAGTGCCCTTACACCCCTGTCAATTCTATCATTTGGATAAAACTAAGCTTTTATGCTCTGGTAGCATAGTGCCTAAGGCACTTGACTGATAACCAGAGGGCTGGTAGTTCAAACCCACCAGCCATTCCTCGGAAGGAAGGTTGGGCAGTCTACTTCTGTAGTGATACTGCTTTGGAAACACAAGGAGGGGTCGCTATGAGTTGGGGCCGACTTGATGGCATATAACAACAACATCAACAAGCTTTTGTGCCATTCCTCAGTCAATGAATTACATCCATTTCTTATTTTAAGAAAAAATAAATGAGTGTGATATACATTTGCTTATAAGCAAGTGATCATTATTTCTAGCAATGACGAGGTCCCCAATGGAAAGACTTCAATATCCTTTACTCATTATCTTTCTTACAGCAAGGTCCAGTAGACCCTATGCCTTCAAGTTACTTCCTCCTCATGGCAACCCCATGAGTCCTTTTGCTCCATGAGCTTTTCAATGGCTGAATTTTCAGCAATAGATTGGCAGGTCTTTCTTCTGAGGAACCTCTTGGTGGACTTGAACTGCCAACCTTTTAGTTTGCAGCTGAGTATGCCAACTGTTTGCAACACATGGGGACCCTGATATCAGTATAGAGACCACTTACCTCATGGTAAGGAGAAATTAAAGCGCTTCCTCAGTTTGTTCTGTCATGTAGATGGGATATGCCATTTCTACTTTTGTTAATGTTGCACACTTGACAAAGATTGGTGGCTAGTGTCACAAAACAGAGGACATTATCATATTCTTGTATCTGGAAGGAGATTGTATATTGATTCTTTTTATATGGCATTTTTCCCAGGAAGGAAAATGGAAATTTTTGAGTATAAGTTTTGGTCGCTCATGAGTGTAAGGAATGCCAGATAAGCAAAATAGAAACCAATTTGTTAAATACCAGATTTCTAAAATTAGTTAACATTATGGGGCTTTCTGGAAAAATTAACATACTAGTTAACTGAAAACTATCACATGTGAAAAGGGGCCCCACCTTAGTTTGATGAATGGTGCATTCTGCCAAGAATTGGGATCACTGTAGAGGATAAGGATGTGATAGGGATGAGTGAGACTACTCACCAAGCCTACAGGCAAGAGGTGTTGACAGTGCTTCACTCTAAGCCTGACACTGACCCAGTCTAATCACACAGTAAGTATTTGTTGAATTCAGTCAGAGGAGTGTGGTTTTATGGTCAGTGGGCTTTGCCTTCTTCCCATTGATGATCATGGAAGATGAAGGTGTTTCATATGTCTTCAGTGGCTTGGAAAAGCTTTCGATTTCAACAGTGTGTCTCAGTCTGTAACATTGATTACACCTGATTCTAAACAAAACAAAACAAAACAAAAAAAACCCACACTCACTGCCATCTAGTAGATTCTGACTCATAGCGACTCCATTTGGGTTTCCAAGGCAGTATATCTTTACGGAAGTAGATTTCCCAGTCTTTCTTCCACAGAGTGACTGGTGGGTTTGAACCACCAACTTTCTGGTTAGCAGTCAAATGCCTTAGGCACTATACCACCAGAGCTCCTTCCTGATTCTAAAACGAGACCAAATCATAACTTAATGTGACCTTCCTGATTCAGGAGGCATAGTTGCAGGGCCCTCTTTTTGAGACTGTTTTTAACTTGATCTTTAAAATGTAGTTTTATTGCTTTGGCTATTTTGATTACATTTTGAAAGGGAGTCATGACTATAACTGAACTTACTGTCATTGAGCTTCGGGAGTTTCTGAAGGGTAAGCAGGATGGGACTATGTTTGATGCCCTGTATTGAGCACGATGGATTGGTCCCCTTTCACTGAAAGTTCATTTAATCATAGATCTAAGTGTTTATGTTCTTTCTCATTCTCTCTCAGATTGCAGTCTATCCACGTCTATGTAGCCCTACCACCCATCTGTCAGTTTGTCACCCACAGTGACTTGTGTGTTGCAATGAGGCTAGAAGCTTACTATCAGTATTTCAAATACTAGCAGGGTCACCCATGACGGACAAGTTTCAGCTGAGCTTCAAAACTAAGAGACTAGAAAGAAAGGTCTGGCTACCTACTTCTGAAAACTAGCCAATGAGAACGTCACGGATCACAAACAGAATATTGTTCACCATAGTGCTGGAAGATGAGCCCCCTTGGTTGCAAAGTACTCAAAATACAAAGTGGTGGCAACAATGATCTTGACTATACCAATGATCTTGAAGGTGGTGTCTGATAGGTCAACATTTTGCTCTGTTGCCCATGGGATCACCATATCTCTAGCGACTAACAAGAACAATAGCAACAACATACAACCATATATTTGATTGTGTGTATTATTTTTCCTTTCCCTTCCACAATTTTTTTATACCCAGAGATGAAAACCACTGTCTCCAACAGACACTCAAAATTTCCTCATAAACCGACACTAATACGTAATCCAGAAAAGCAGAAACAGACACTATGAACCCCTTTTAACTTGACTCCTTGATTTACTTAAGCTCCTTCGCCTGTGTTGTGGACACTGCATATGAATCAGTGTTTGTTTTCTTTACTGTTTTAACAGTTGAATTAGACTTTCCGTCTGCTGACATTGGTGCCGGGTATCCCGGTGGTGAGCTCTAGTTTCGTTAACGTTTCTCAGAAAACAAGGAAACTTTAAAAAAAAAAAAAAAATTAAGGCCTGATAATTTAATTTAATTTAAATAACTAATCTCAAGTAGGAAAGTGGTTTTGGCAAGAGAAAATTTAAACAAGATGTAAGGAAATTATATTTATTGTAAATTTCAGTGTCTGCATATATTTGTCTCTTTTTAAAGTTCTAGTGAATACTCTATCTTGAAATCTTTAAGAAGTGTTGTTTAAGTTGATTTTGGAGCTGAAATGTGCTAAATTAAGGATTTTAAACAGATGTTATAGGTGATTCCATTTCTTTTATTCATGGCTAAATATACATATTCCTATTCAGAATGTGTGTGCGTGACAACAACTCAGCTTAAATAGAAAATATTTATCATTCAAGGAATGTTTACTTCTCAGTAACTTGACACGATAGTGTGGTGAGTTAAACATGACTGGGATGAAATTATGCTCTGGTATTTCCTTAGTTGACTTTAGTCACATAAGTCTGAGGAATCAATCCATCGACACAGCAGAGCTCAAACCAGAGGTCATTTTCCATTACTTCGAGCAGTCCTATCTCTCACGATTGTTCTCACAGAGGTTTGGCTGGCCTCCCTCTCTATCTCAGGGGCTGACATCACTTTCAACCAGCTTGTGGTGCTTCACATTCCTATAGACATGTCCTATTATGTCGGAGATTTAGAACTTGCAATGCATCGCCATGTGTGTGGCCTGGTTAGTATTGTCCTGTGATATTTATTGCTCTCCCAAAATATGCGGGGTGCTGTAATATTGTCCAGGTGTTGGGCTCAAGCTGTGAGCACAGCACAGCATGGCAGGTTGACAGTCTGGATTTTTTTCCAACATTAATTTCTTGGGCCGAGATAAGAATATTGGTCCATTTTTTCCTTCACCAGAGAAACATTTAACTTTATTCTATATTGTGTTCCCTGCATTCCCGCTGACAATCTGAAGATAATATTACTTGGTGCTTGAAGCTAGAAATCTTTATTTGTTCTGATATCTTATAATTTGTGTTTGCAATATCAGTCAGGTACAAATTTCTCTGAGTGTATGGGGTTTCTTGTAAGAACATCCAACAAATTCGTCTCAGGTTCCTTCCAATGAGAGCTTAAAAACTCAAACAACTATTTGGCTCAATAACTGCAGTCAGTAATGACATCTCTAAGTAGCTAATGCAGGCGTGTGATATCTTCATGGCCCTGATTTAACTTTATTTACACATTAAAATTGAATTGCAGCTGATTTATTGATATAATAGGCAGAAAGTGATTATCAAGCATCCACCAATATAGGAAAAAAACAATCAAATTATGCTCCAAGGTTTGCTTTAACCTAACCTAACTCATCACCTTGTAAAACTCAGAGGGTTTGAGTCGTACACTCTCACTAAAGTCAATGAGCCACAACTCCCACTAAACTCATATCTGCTCCTTTCAAGGCATCAGGAGTTATGCTCATTTGCAGAACCACAAGTTGCTGCTATAAAAGGAAATGGCAATGGATTAGAGGTTTAGTGTCTGCAATTCCTCACCATGCATGAAGCCATGTTAATATTGTTATTTAAGGTTTATTGCAAATCCTTAGGGACTTGGTACCATGCTACCCATGAAATGGTTTCAACCTGTGCCGACAACTCAGCAGGAAAGAAGTGAGGAGTAGGGCATGGTGGTATCATCAACAGTGACAAACAGATTTGGGAAGAGCAAAGTGATCCCTTTGTTTCACATCTTGATTCAGAAACAGACCATGATGCTTGCTTTGGTCTTAGACACTGTTTTGGTTACCTAGTGCTGCTCTAAAAGAAAATAGCACAAATGGAATGCATTGAACAAACAGGAGTTCATTCTCTTACAATTTTAGAGGCCCTAAGTCTGAGTTCAAAGTGCCAAGCTCCAGGGGTTGGGTGAAAGCCCCTTGACCTTGGGCTTCAACTCTGCTGCCTGCTCCTGGCCCACTGAAGGTGGAGGCTTTTCTTTACTCAGACAGCTGCTGGCTGCTGAGGCTGACAAACCCAAGGTCAACAAGTAAAAAGGCACCGTCCCGATATTACCAAACCACACAGCAAGCCATTGATGCTTGATTAAGAATCCATTAAGAGTCCCAAGATCGGTAGACAACAAAGCAGGCTGCTGAAAAACAACTCAGCTACATTCAGGATTTAAGTGTGCCAAAAGCTGGACACCATTCCCAAAGATTCTCCTCATATATGGGAAGGAGATACATCCCTAAATCAGCCACTGAGCTACTCTTGGCAGATCCCACCATGGAGTTGATTGCCAGTCTCATCAGGGGGAATAACTACCACCAGCTGCCCAGCCACTCAACCAGGCCTACCAAGTTGACTCACACCCTTAACTACTACAGACACTCATAACTCTCCTCTTCAGTAAGTGGCAAAGCTACGGGGTAGAGGAGACTAGAGGGGCAGAGTCAGATTAATTGCTTTACGCCAGGGGCTGAGCAGGGCGTCCAGGGAGCTGTGGTCTAAGAGTGGCCTCAACATGGACTTCCTTTGACTCCTAACACTAAAATATGGCAAGATAAAGTTAACAAACAAACAAACACCCAAAGCCATCATAATTCAGAGAATGGCTAAGAGCATATGGAGCACACACATGACAGCAGTGGTCATACTTATCAGCTGGAGTATATGGTATTCTTAGATAGAAAGTTATTTGTTTATAAACCAAACTTGTTGTCACCAAGCATATTCTGTATCATAGTGAGCCCATATGCTGCAGAGTAGAGCTACCTTCCACAGGGTTTTCAAAGTTGTGGCTTTTTGGAAGTCAATTACCAGGCCTGTCTTCTGATGCCTCTGGGTGGGCTCAACCTCCAACCTTTGGGTTAGTAGTTGAGTGCTTAACCATTCACAACATCTAAGAACACCTTTCATATTATAGAATTTGTGATACATGTATTTTTAGAAATAGCTATCCTTCCATGAAGCATCCACCTGGAACTTTAAAAAATAATCATTACATTTATCCACTTGCTAATTGGAGTCCTTGGGTGGTTTGTTGTTAGGTGCCATCAAGTCGTTTCCAATTCATAGCGACCTCAAGTGCAGCAGAACCAAACAACTTTGCAGATGACACAACTTTCTCACTGAAAGTGAGGATGACTTGAAACACTTATTGATGAAGATTGAAGACCACAGTCTGCAGTATGGATTACACCTCAATATAAAGAAAACAAAAACCCTTACAACCGGACCAGTAAGCAGCATCATGATAAATGGAGAAAAGATTGAAGTTGTCAAAGACTTCATATTACTTGGTTCTACAATTAACACCAATGTAAGCAGCAGTCAAGATATCAGATGTTGGATAGCCTTGGGCAAATCTGCTGCAAAAGACCTCTTTCAAGTGCTGAAGAGCAAAGGTGTTTCCTTAAAGACTAACATGCACTTCACCCAAGCCATGGTATTTTCAATAGCCTCATATGCATGTGAGGGCTAGACAATTAAAAAGGAAGACCGAAGAAGAGTTGATGTTTTTGAGTTGTAGTGTTGGCAAAGAACACTGAAAGTACCATGGCTGCTAAAAGAACTAACAAACTGTCCTGGAAGAAGTGTAGCCGGAATGCTCCTTGGAAGTGAGAATGGCCAGACTTTGTCTCACCTACTTTGGTAATGTTGTAAGAAGGGATCATTCCCTGGAGAAGGATGTCATGTTTGGCAAAGTGGGGGGACAACGAAAAAGGGGAAGGCTCTCAATGAGATGGATTGATACAGTGGGTACAATGATGGGCTCAGGTATGTAGCAAGGATTGTGGGGCTGGCATAGGACTGGGCAGTGTTTCGTTCTGCTGTATGTGAAGATGCTATGAGTCAGAGACGATTCGACGGCACCTAACAACAACCCTTGGGCGGTACAAACTGTTAATACGCTCTACAGCTACCTGAAAGGGTGGCGGCATGAGCTCCCTCAGAGATGCCTTGGAAAAAAGGCCTGGTGATCTACTTCAGAAAAATAAGTCATCGAAAACCCTGTGTAGCACAGTTCTATTCTGACTCACATGGATTTTGCCATGAGTTGAAGTTGACTTGGCAGTAACTAGTTATTTCCTATGTCTACAACAGAAAATACTGCTTTTGTCAGTGTTGTTGTTATGTGCCATTGAGTCCGACCCGACTCATAGCAACCCCTCCTTGGGTTTCCAAGGCAGTATCATCAGTAAATACTTCTTAAATTATACCTGAGCCCTAAGGAGATTCAGAGAAAGGACATAATTATTACAAATCCAAGACTATGTAACGGCATATTCAAGTTCATGACTACGTGTTTCATCTTTACCTATTATGTTGTACATTGTTAATCTTTAACACGTTCATCTATACTTTAGAAAATGGAACTTCTTTGAATTGTTTTCAACATCATGTCCTCCAAGTCTGGTAGACAGTGCTCATTGACTTCAAAGAATATTTCTTGTGCACTAAGGAGCCAAATGGAAGGGAGATAGATGAAAGAAATCGTTCACCTAATTATATGTAGGTACATATGCATATCCACCAGCCACTCCTCCGAAGAAAGGTTGGGCAATCCTACTTCCGTAGTGATACTGCCTCGGAAACCCAAGGAGGGGTCGCTATGAGTCGGGGCTGACTCTACGGCAAACAACAACAACAACAACAATGCATTTTACTGTCCCACTCAGTATTGCTGATCTGACATTATAAACTTTTTCCTTAATGAGTATATTTTACACTCATGTAGAACTTTGTTCACCCTCTGCTATGTTATGCATATTTACTTTCCATATCATCCAAATACACATAGTTCGAAGAGAAGACAAGTAATGATACAATTCAGATATCATTTTCAGGGATCTCTCAGTTGGAGGTGAAGTGGGATAAGAGGAAGAGAAACACTAATTTGGATACTTTCATTTATAGTGCTATGCCATTCCTACAGTACAATAATAAGATTCATTAAAAATAAAGCAGTTATTTTCAAATTAAGTGTTTTAGTTAAAAAAAATTTGACCAAGAATGCATTAGACTAACTTTCTTCTGATATCCAATATGGGCCTGAATATATAACCCACAGTCCAGAGCCAAGCAGCTCTGGTAGCATAGTGCCTAAGGCACTTGACTGCTAACCAGAAGGCTGGCGGTTCAAACCCACCAGCCACTCCTTGGAAGGAAGATGGGGCAATCTACTTCCGTAGTGATACTGCCTCAGCAACCCAAGGAGGGGTCACTATGAGTCAGGTCCGACTCGATGACACATAACAACAACAACAACAACAGTCCAGAGCCAAGCAAATAATTAAAATATTATCGTTCTTGGTAGTTCCTAACCCCTTCATTCTTATTTATTTAAACAAGTCTCCCATTATTGCTTAAAATGCATTCCATGGGGTTTATTCTCTCCCATGAAACATCAAAAACCAAATCCATTGCTGACAAGTTGATTCTGACTCAAAGAGACCCTGGAGGGCAGAGTGGAACTCCTCATGGGGTTTCAAAGTTAGTAAATCCTTATGGAAGCAGACAGCTGCATTTTTCTCCCAAAGAGTGGCTGGTGGGTTTGAACTCATGACCTTTCAGCCGAGTAGTTAACCACTGCACACCAGGGCTCCTTTCAGGTTCTTCCCCTCTCAGCAAACATTTCTTTCCATTCTTTTTCATGGAAGATGGGCTCCATTTACTACTGCAGCATCTGCCTTAAAGCTTGTCCCTGCAGCGTACCATCACACAGTTCCTTGTGGATCCTTCAGTACCCTGGAGGCCTCTGGGAAAGACCCTGTTTTCACTGTGACACTGTCACTAACAGCTATAGCACTCTAAACAAACACTTGGAGTACTTAGAGTTAGAAATGTAGAAAACCCAAGAAGCACTGTGGGGCAAAAGTTTTCTCTATGCTGATTCATATGAAAGAGAAACTGGTTCTCAGTTCTCCTTGGCAATGCTATGCACAATATGTTTATATTGTTTATGCACCGGTGGCTGCATTTCATACCTTGCAGAATACTTCACTAAGCAATCATATGAACTTTGACAAATGTCTTGTTTTACTGTGAGAATGTGGTAGCTGGATTATTCTAAAGAAAAGGCTGAGATCTAGCTTTAAATGCCATTATCTGTGCACCATTGCTGGGCTTTTCACTTTGGTGCAATGCTCTTACAGATCACCATGCCTCAGGATACCTAAGGAGCATTAAGCACAGGCCATTGACAGGATAAACCACGCATGCTTAGTAAGCATGGCCACCAAATACCTGTTTGAAAAGGTACTTGCTTTGTATATCCTGGGATTGAGTTGCCAGCTCCAGCACCTACAGCACTACATAAGAAACACAATTCTGTCCCCTTCAACCAATATTTTATTTAACCCCTCGTATCATTCGTGCAAGGAACCCTGGTGGCACAATGGTTAAGTGCTAACCTGGAAAGTCATGGTTCCAAACTGCTAGTCACTCCATGGGAGAAAGATGTGGCAGTCTGTTTCCATAAAGATTATAGCCATTGAAAAAACACTATGGGACTGTAGTACTCTGTCCTATAGGTCGCTATGAGTTGGAATGGACTTGACAGCATTTTTTTTTAATCATTCATGCATTGCTATAAATCCTAGAAATAAAAAGGAAAAACATACATATAGCAAATCTAGTGTGTTGTTGTTGTTGTTGTTATGTGCCTTCGAGTCGGCCCTGACTCATAATGACCCCTCCTTGGGTTTCCGAGGCAGTATCACTACAGAAGTAGGATTGCCCAACCTTCGTTCCGAGGAGTGGCTGGTGGGTTTGAACCGACAGCCTTCTGGTTAGCAGTCAAGTGCCTTAGGCACTATGCTACCAGAGAGGTAAATATTAATATAAAATGTGAATGGATATTTGTGTTCACTATCTACTTCTGTAGTGATACTGCCTTGGAAACCCAAGGAGGGGTCGCTATGAGTCGGGTCGACTGGACAGTGCATAACAATAACAACAGCAATAAGGAGCTCTGGTAGTGCAGTGCCTAAGGCATTTGACTACAAACTAGAAAGTTGGTGGTTTAAACTCACCACCCTCTTTGTGGAAGGAAGATGGGGCAACTTACTTCAGTAAAGATTTACCACCTTGGAAATCCAGTGGGGGTTGCTATGAGTCGGAATTGACTTGATGGCAGTGAGGTTTTTTTTTTTTTTTCTTTTCAGTTTTGATAAAGGGTTAGTTAAACTGTGCCAGTAGACAAGGTAGGAGGAATGGGCCTTTCATAAGGAGATCAGCATGATATAAAGACAGAGATAAGAGAGCACAGGCCAGGATTTCAGGATGTGATCAGGGCTGATAATATTGATACTGTTTTTTTGGTGGTTGTTCAAGCCATGAGAACATTATGGAAGGAAAGAATTACAAAAAACAAGGAAATCTCCAGTAATGATTGACATTCAGAGGAAGAGAAGACAACGGAAGAATCACGATGGAATCAGTACTCATCTGTCAGCTTGTCACATGGTGGTTGCTTGCTGTTGCTGTGATCCTGGAAGTTATGCCACCTGTCTTTGAAATACCGGCAGAATCACCCAAGGTGAGCAGATTTCGGCAGAGCTTCTAGATTAAGACAGGCCAGGAAGAAAGGCCTGAGGATTGACTTCTGAAAGCTAGCCAGCGATATTTTCCTGGGTAACCCTTTGGGTCACAACAGGCTATGTCTGATACAGGGCTGGACGGTGAGTCTAGCAGGTTGGAAGTTACTCAGAACACAGAGTAGCCACATCAATGGACTCAAGCATCACCAGTGATCCCAAAGATGGCGTAGGACTGAAAAACTCTTTGTTCTCTGGTACTTGGGTCACCATGAGTTGGAGCCAACTGGAAGGCAAGTAACAACAACAACAAAGAGAAGTCAGAGAGGAGCTTGAAGAATAATATAGTCGACATGTCTATTCTGTGGAAATACATCTACAAACGGCATCTTTTTATTTTTTTATTGTTATAGTTTTAAGATGCTCTAAGACATTACTAAAAATTTAAATAGTTTCATGAGAAAGTTTGTCCCTGTGGGAATACTGAGTGTCAAATCAGTTCTTCCTGTTTAATGCTGGAGTTGTGCATAATTATAACTTTATGAGGACACTGAAATTTGAACTTTTTTTTTTTTTTTTTTTTTTTTAATAGGCATAGGGTTACCCTTAGACTACATCAAGAAGTGTATGAAATCAGTTTTGGCACCTTCCCTTTCTCCCCAGCCAAGTTCTAGAAAAGATGGTCCTCTGGTACTTATAAGAGAAAGTGCTAATAACTTACAGCCAAAGTGAAATTGCTCAGCTAGGTCTTGCCAAATCTATCTTTTGAGTTTGTTAGGGCTGTTACACTGCAGCTCAGGATAATAGCACATAGATACTGTATGCAGACTTCAGCAATCTGCTTTCACTCCACAGAAGGGAGGGGCACTGAGCCTAGGTGACTAACCACGGTGCAATTTGTCTTGGCTACCAACCAAAAGGTTGATGGTTCAAAAGCACCCAGAGATACCACCAAAAAAAGGCTTGGGGATCTATTTTCATAAGATCCTGATCATTGAAAGCCTTACGGAGCACAGTTCTACTCTGACACATGCAGGATCTTCCTGAGTTGGCATCAACTTGGGGGCAAAGGGTTTTGGTTTTAGTTGACAATGTGATCATTGTAACTGCGAAGAGAGGCCTCTAGGGGCCCAAAGATCAACATTCACCTTGCCCCTTCACTGTTCAATACTTTCATCAGTGATTTGGAAGAAGTTTCAGGGAATAAACCAATGGAAAAAGCCACAGGGAGGCAAATTTTGGTTCCATGAAATGTAAAGATTTCTCATAGTCACAGTCGTTCAAAAAGGCTTGGGTCTGTCATAAGGCAGAATGTTTTCATCACTGGAGGTGTTGCGTGACCATGCTATCAAATATTGGATGATGTAGGGTCATTTATTGCTTGTGACGAGGGATTGGGCTCAGTGACTACTAAGTTGCCTTCCAAACTGAAAATTCTCTTGTAAGGACCGTTTACTTATCTGTACACTCTGCAAGTGCTTTCCTTGCCATAATAGTGAAATAAGAAACTTGAAGTAAGAACATAGTTTCTTTTGCCCTCCTCTCCCTAACTGACTGGCCACTGCCCACACACACCTTTTTGTCCCTCTTTGAAGCAATTATAAATCACAAAGTGCATTCCTGAGTTGTAGAAGAGTGTCTCTGGTATGTTCCACACTCCTTTCCACTTAATATCTGTAGCAGACTATATCTCGGTGGCTCAACCTTTCTTTATCATTGACGAAAAAAAATCCTACTGTTTTAAACTCTGAAAAGTAGGCAAATGTTAAGTAAATCCCATATGCAGAGGGCTGAAACAGTGTCCTCAAAGTTTTTTTTTTAAGGTCAGGGACACGTGCTTATTTTATCTAACGTCTTTCCAGAATGTGCGTCTGGCCGTTATTATGTAGCATCAGATCATAACCTACACTCTCCCATATTGTCAGGCTTTGAACTATCTGCATTAGGGCCACTAATTTACTTCACTCCACATCAATTAGTTAAACCAACTAGGGATCTAAATACATGCTTGATCCTTTTGCAAAAATTTTCTACTTCCTGGCAATCCCCATACTTCTCACTTGATACATTTGGGGAAATAGATTCATGCCAAATTTTTGCACAAAAACTTCATTTACCATTTCATCCATTCCTGGACTCTGCAAATCAGAATTCAATTCTTTTCAGTTATATATTCAAGAGACCATATTAAGCTAAATAATCTCATTAATATTGTGACAATTTAGGATGACTAAACACAGAATTTCACACTTGGCTAATTGCCAGTGTTGTTTCTGCCTCTTTGTGACATGATTTTCCTGCAGAAGAGAACCAGTGAAGAGCACAATGAATTCGACAGGAATGCCACAGTTGCATTCCCTTTATTCCTTATCTTACTTTGAAGTGCACTCATGGGTGCATATAAAATGGCCTAGTTAGTCTATTAAAGTATCCTAGTTGTACAGCACTTAAACCCTAGACTGCTAACTGAAAGCTGGCAGTTGGAATGCACCCAGTGGCTCTGTGGGAGAAAGACTTGGCCGTCTGCTCGCATAAAGATCACCGGCACACTTCATTTTATTGTGCTTCACTTTATTGCGCTTCATGGGTATTACATTGTTTTACAAATTGTGGCAACCCTACATCAAGCAAGTCTAACAGGTGCCATTTTTCCAACAGCATGTGCTCACTTCATGTCTTTGTGTCACATTTTGGTAATTCTTTGAAATACCAAAAATATTTCAAAGTTTTTCATAGTATTATTGCCTAAGGCACTTGACTGCTAACCAGAAGGCTGGTGGTTCAAACCTACCAGCCACTCCTCGGAAGGAAGGTTGGGCAGTCTACTTCCGTAGTGATACTGCCTTGGAAACCCAAGGAGAGGTTGCTAGGAGTTGGGTCCCACTGGGCCACAGTAATAGAACCCGCCCAGACTGTAAAGTCCCATGCAGTGACAAACTTCCTCTTCTGAAGCCCCCTCATGCTAATTAAGTGCAGACCCATGCTAACAGCTAATTGAACCCTGCCATTTCCTTAGAGGACCCTGTCACTCCCCTGCTGTCCCCAAACAGGTCCTCTCTGTGTCTATAAAAGTCCATGCCCCCTGCCTGGGAGTGCGACTTCTCTGGCCCTGCTGTTAGGGCATGAGAACCTCGCCCGGGAGCGCCAATAAACTGCTGCTCTGAAACAACTCCGTGTCCTGGTGTCTTGGTAGCTCTGCTTTACAGAACCCACGGTTTCTCTGTGGTATTGTCTGTACAGCCTGGAAAACCCTAAAGAACAGTTCTACTCTGTCCTATGAGGGGACTCTGAACAGGAATTGACTAGATGGCACCTGACAACAAGTTAGTCCATTATTGATTCCATCTCCATGTTGATTCTGGTAACCAATTGACACTGACATTTGTGATAAATATTTTTTTAAAAAATTGGTGGCCAAACAACTTTCTTTAAAAATGGAACAGAAGATTTGGTAGGCTTCGAAGCTAGGCAACTTCTAATATACTATTGACAATGATTTGTCTTTGTCATGCATCTTCTCTGACCTATATGTGAAGGGGAAAATTGTGAAGAAATTTGTAATTAACATCTGATTTAGTGGAACAAAGCCTCCTCCCTTAAATTACAAGCAGCAGGGAGAGGCCATTCATGAAACAGACAAGACAAAGTATTTACTTCACCCTCTGATGGGTGTGGCTTTGTGTAGGCGTATCCTTCATCTTATTAACATCACAGTGGGATGGTGCCTCTTATTGCTACTGGCAGGCGCCTACACGCCCTGCTCCTGGGGAGACTTTTCAAAGAGGTCCAGGTCTTCAAATACTGCTTCCTCCTTCTTGTGAACTTTGCAATGTTCTATCCTTTTAAATTAAACAAATCAAAGACCAGATATACAAAACAGAAGTCCTAATTGATTGAAGTGTTGTATGTGTTACTTTTAAAACCACTGGGTTTTACTGTAATAAATATAAGGCCAGTGTAAAACAGTTGCACTTATTGATGCTTTATAAAAATCCTCACCAAATTTTATAAGCAACGTTGGACACCAGAATTTAAATTCTGTTCATACCCTCCAAATTCTCACCTAAGAAGGATTTTCTTTTTTAAATCTGCAAACTGTTGTTTTTACCAAAAGAAAACTGTGAAGCTCTGTATGTTGGTATACTATCAATGCATCTACAAATTAAATGATGCTTTTAATATTTGAAAGGCATGAATTTAAAACAACTTTTAGTCTCATAGATGATGGCTTCTTTTTTAATTTTTGTTTTCTTTGAAATCATTTCAGTGGAGTTGAGAAATTTTCTCAGCATGAGCACTGATTTTCCAAGTTTAAGTCTATGGTAGCATTTTGAAATGAGGATTGGAGACCATTTTGATATAAAATAATAAAGATAATACTGTTGAGTGAAATGAAGAAACATGGGCTTGATTATTTACATTAATTCAATAGCTAGAGCACTTTAAAATTCCACAATTTTATAGCTAGGAATGAAGTTTTTATTGCATTAAATTATTATATTTTTTTCTGCATAACATAAAGGTTTAGACTGAGTTTTACTAACAATTTAATTGATTTGGGATATTAACCTTGACACATGGATTTCTGGTGATGAATACTTATACAGGGGCCGACCAATGTGTGATTCAAGCACAGTGAGATAATGTAGTACCAGTGGTCTACCAAAAAAAACACTTGGTAATTTTTGCATTAGGAAGCGCATTTTCAAAGGACATAGATGAATGTCCTTTACCACACCATGACACATGATGGGTATACTTCAACGTATCCTTAAAATTAAAACTTTTCCAGAAACCAAAGGATTAAATGACTCAGTTCACACCAGCTCCTTTCTCTTGAAGGTTTTTCCATTTAAAATTTTTCGTCAGGGATCTGAGTGGATAGAAAGGGGTGGAAGACAAAAGGATAAAACGAAAGAGCCACCCAATTTCAGGAAGGCCCAAAGCAGCTTCTTAGGCAGGAATGCTTGGAAGGCCTTACAAGCAAAATGAGGGCATGTGAGTGGCAGAAAGCTTTACAGGACTTCTAATAAGGGATTATTGCGTTCTCAGAATGCGGATCTTCCTTTACGTGATTTTCACAGTAGATTACCCCTTAATTTATCTTCCACTCAAACAGCTTCTTCAGTCTGATTATGTATTTTGTTCCATTTGGCGGTCACTAAAGTGATATGTTTGCTTTGAGTTGAAATCGACTTGATGGCTTCGGATTCTGGTTTTTAAGGTGATGGAAGGTGCCCTAGTGGTGCAATGCTTAAAGCACTGGGCTGATAACCAAAAGGTCAGCAGTTTGAGCCACTAGACGCTCTGCAGAAGAAAAGGCCAGCTCTCATAAAGATTACAGCCTAGACAACCCTAAGGAGCAGTTAGTTCCCTCTGTTCCCTAAGGTTGCTGTGTCAGAGTCTACCCCATGACACGCAGTAACAACATGTGATGGAGAAAATATTAGACCAGGAAACTCAATATTGTTACCGGCTATGGTTAACTGATCCTGACAGAACAGAATTGAGAATGTAGACATTTGGAGACAAGCTCATCAGCTGGGAAAAAATGAGAGATGATAGAGAAAAATGGCATCTCCAGACACAGTAGCTATGTAGCAAGCTATGTAGTAGCAGCTATGTAGCAAACTATGTAGTAATTATGGCTTGAGCAAACCAGGTTACATAAAAGAATGGGTGGAGAAGTACATGCAGGATTAAGAAGAGTTAGTCTCAGAAAGCAGAGCAGCCTATAACTGCATTGCTGATTTCTTCATTCCATCCTTAATTAATTTTTATCATATAACACCTTTCCTTTTAGGCACACGTATGGGAGATGTTAAGAAGTAGAGCTGAAAAATTTAGAAACTGTTGCTCTGTCATTGAAGATATTTCACATTTTGTACATATCATAATACATTCCTCTTTTGATAATTAGACTATAATTCAAAGGAAAACTTTATTGCAGTGTCATTCATTTAATACCCCAAGATCTTAGCATAGCTATGTACAAAACAGGTGATCAGTAGATAAGTGAAGTAAGATTCAAAAAGCAATTGAAAATTCTAGAGTGGTCCTGGACAATCATTGTCTAATCAATTAGCAGTATACAGTAATATAGAAAATATTTTATTTCTTGAGGCTTTTTTTTTTTTTTTCGGGAATCTTTTTTGGAGTTCTGGTAGCGTAGTGCCTAAGGCATTTGACTACTAACCATTAGGCTGGTGGTTCAAACCCACTAGCCACTCCTCAGAAGGAATACTGGGCAATCTACTTCCATAGAGATATCGCCTCAGAAACCCAAGGAAGGGTCACTATGAGTCAAATTGACTTGATGGCAGTGAGTTTGTTTTTTGGGGAGAGTTTTGAATTACTGGTATAAATTAAAAAACCTGCAAATGATAATTTTAATACAGCCTTAGAATGAAAGATATAAATAACTAGTAACATTAGAGCTTTATTTCCCTTATGGTACAATAAAATAAGAGTGCTGGAACTGATTTTACATTAATTAAATGATGTTCCTGGAATTTATTTTGGTTTACTTTTTTACTTTTATGCACAGTCATAGGTGTTATTATTCTTGTTGCTGTTTTGCTATGATATGGAAGAGAGTGAGCTTTGCTACAGTTATTGGTTGTAGTTTTTACTTAGTTATTTTTATAGTTTGGCAGCTGTGCCACCAGGCAGTGATAACATGTTGCACTGCATGCTGGGAACAAAGAAAGTTTGTTGTTGTTGTTGTTATGTGCCCTCGAGTCAGACCCCCCTCATAGGGGCCCCTCCTTGGGTTTCCGAGGCAGTATCACTACGGAAGTAGATTGCCCCATCTGCCTTCGGAGGAGTGGCTGGTGGGTATGAACTGCCAGCCTTCTGGTTAGCAGTCAAGTATTTTAGGCACTATGCTACCAGAAAGTTTAAGCTTAGGGAAAGGGAATGATCA